>NC_087352.1:14807439-15110469 GCF_030014295.1 Loxodonta africana
GCCTCTGAAAAAAGGCCTGGCGATCTACTTCTGAAAAATCAGCCATCGGAAACCCTATGGGGCACAGTTCTCCTCTGACACACAAGGGGTCACCATGAGTCTGAATCGAATGGTTGTAAGAAGGGAATAATACCTTGTAGACGAAGGAACTCTTTCCCCGTGTGTCCCAGGCCCCATACCATTGTGGGGATGCAGGGGCCCGCAGGTCAGGGATCCATGACCTCTTTAGAGAAGTCGGTTTTCCTAGAGGAAGCAGAGGCCAGGCACAGGAGATGCCAAAGGAGAGCTCTGAGAACTTAATGTTTTCATTTACATGGTATTTATTTCTTTGAATAGGCAATACAAGGTCAAATTTTGCAAAGGTAGAAAAACGCTTTACCCCCTTTCCCCTCCTAACAGGCAACCGCCACTAAAAGATAATCTGTGTCTTTAACACGCAGAGGAAACCCTGGTGGTGTAGTGGTTAAGTGCTATGGCTGCTAACCAAGAGGTTGGCAGTTTGAATCCGCCAGGTGCCCCTTGGAAACTGTACGGGACTATGAGTCGGAATCTCCTCGATTCCGGCAGTGGCTTTTAACAAACAAAAGCTTGTATTTTTTTTTTAACCCTTCCCTCCCTTTGTAATTGTTATAGGTCCCTGGGCGTCGCAGTTCGCACTAGACTGCTGAACTGTTCGAAGCCACCCAGCTGTGCTGAGAAAAAATGTCCTAGCAACTTGCTTCTGTAAAGATTAAATCCAAGAAAACCCTAAGGAGTAGTTGTGCTTTGTAACGCGTGGGGTTACCATGAGTGGGAAACGAATGGAAGGCAAAGGGTTTGGTTTTTGCTTCTAATTTTTACACTCTGCTCCCTTCTTTGCTTTTTTTTCATTTGACTGTATCCGTAAGAGCTCTTTCCGTGTACGTTCATGTATCACTTCCTCATTTTATGGTTACTTCGTAGTGTCCTATTGTGACCTGGGACACAGCATATTTAATGAGTCCCTCACAAATGGACATCTAGGTTGCTTCAGGCCTTTTTGCTTCTCCTTATGCATTTTTATGAAAACAATGCCCCACCTCCCACTCCTTGGTTAGCGTTTATCAGGTAATGGGCGGAAGCCCCAACCTGTCCTCGCTCCGGGCATCCGCCCGGGGAACCCCCCAAGCTCCGGGGTTCGCAGCGCCCGGGTTCGCGCGCTCCCCGCTGGCCGTGCTTCCCCGAAGCTGTCAGACGCTGGGCTGGGGGCCTTCTAGAGCCCCGCCCCGCGGCCGGCCGGCAGTCGGGCCGATTCAAATCCAGCCAATGGCAGCGTGTAAACAAACCCAGGCCACGCCCCTCGATGAATAATTCCCCCAGCCGGCGCGAAGCCCATTTAACCCGGCGGGGGCTGGGGGTGGGATGGAGCCTTGGCCCCGCCCCCCAGTTTGGACCAATGGACTTCCAGGCTCCGCCCCCAGCACTTGCCGCGCTGAGGACCCGAGGCCGGGCTGGGCTCGCAGCTGCCTGATTTGATCACTGCGATCTCGGCGTTCCGGGCCGCCAAGAACGAGCCATATTTAAAGGGCGCGGTCAGAAGGCGGAGGTCGCCCTGGAATCTTGGCGGCTGAAACCTTGATCCTGGGAAAGTCTCTGATGAAAACTTTCTTCTTTGAACTCCACCACTTGAGGGAAACCTGGAGGGGCTGCAGGGGGCGTTTCAGGATTGGGCAAAGCTTTTTTGTTTTTGTCTTGCCCTTGTTACTGAAATGTTAAGGAGCGCTGGTGGCGCTCTGGTTAAGCGCTGGGCTGCTAACTTAAAGGACTGCGGTTAAATGCCCCACCTCCATGGCGCGGCAGAAGGGCCTAGTGATCTGTTCCTCTAAAGGTCATAGCTTAGAAAACCCTATGGAGCAATTCTGCTCTGTCACGTGAGGTCTCTATGAGTCAGAATTGACTGACTCTACTGCACAGAACAACAACATTGAAGCGTTACATACATTCAGACAAGTGCACGAATCACAAGTATGTTGCTCAACTGAAAACTAAAGTCGCCTGTGGCACCAGTGTCCTCCCAGACCAAGAAACAGAAGAACTTGGGTTGGCAAAGTTCCTCAACTTTGCAACTGCCAGTGGGAGGAAGGAGTTGTGAAGGGCATTGTTTTGACTTTCTGATGCACAAAATTACTTAAAAAAGAAAGAAAGAAAGAAACAGATTCTGTAGCTAGATGGTGATCAGGCAACCAGCAAGATATTTATCGGGGGCTTACTGAAAAAAAAAATTTTTTTTTTTTTTTTACTGGATAGGAACTGGGCTGCTGGGTGGGTAGGAAGGGCAGAGACCAGTTAAGGCTGAAAGGGATTAAGTCCGGGTTTGGAAAGCACTGAAAAGGATCAGAAATGTGAATGGATGTGACAGAAAATGCTGCCGCACTTGGGGGCGGGAGTGGAGATTCCCAGGCTGAAGGGTTGGGAGAGCAAGGGGACTTGGACAGGTGGCCTGGAGGTGGAAAAGTTAGCCTACGATGTACTGGGCCCTTCCACAGCAAACGGGATTTTCTTGCAGCTCCTTTACAGCCCTGTGGCTGAGATTAATTCATTAAACGTTGAGATGACAGGTCCAGAAGTCCAAGCTCATGTTGGGGCCAAGGGATTTTCGTATCTCCAGGTCCGGTGTCCTGAACCCTGCCTGGTGCTGAGTGACTGCAGGGACCTATGGGAGAAACCGCTTGCCTTGTGGCAAACATTTTTGAGCCCCCTTTGTTCATTCAAGGAAGGAGCCCTGGTGGAGCCAGGGTTAAAGAGCTCTGCTGCTAACCAAAAGATTGGTGGTTCAAACCCACCAGCCTCTCCTCTGGAGAAAGATGTGACAGTCTGACTCTGGGAAGATTACGGCCTTGACCCTTTGGGGCAGTTCTATTCTCTCCTATAGGGTCGCTATGAGTCAGAATCAACTCCACGGCAGGGTTTTGGGTGGGTATTCATTCGAGGAGGAGCCCCAGTGGCTAGGTGGTTAAGAGATCAGCTGCTAACTGAGAGAACAGCGGTTGGGACCCACTCATCAGGTCTGCAGAAGACCTGACGATCTGCTCTGGTCAAGATCACAGCCTAGAAAACCCTGTGGGGCAGTTCTACTCTGTCCCGTAGGGTTGCTATGAGTCAGAAACGACTGGACAGCACCCAAAACCAAAAGCATTCATTCAAGGAGCCCCTGGGCGGCACAAATGGTTAAGTGCTTGGCTACTAACCGAAAGTTTGGTGGCAGTTTGAATCCACCCAGAAGCTCTTTGGAAGAAAGTCCTGGTGATTTACATCCAAAAAGTCATAGCCATCGAAACCTCTGTGGAGCAGTTCTACTGAGTAAACACACGGGTTCACCAGGATTTGGATCAGACTTGACGGCAATGGTTTGTTTGTTTATTCACTCAGCAAACATTTATGAGGTGTCCTCCATCTGCCCAGTCTTGTGTTAGGAGAGAGGAAATACAGTGACCTGTATGGGATTGTTGTTGTTAGGTGCCATCGAGTTGATTCTGACTCATACAGACCCTATGTACAACAGAACGAAACACTGCCTGGTCGTGCGCCATCCTCACAACCGCCCGTTGTTGCAGCCACCGTGTCAGTCTACCTTGCTGAGTGTCTTCCTCTCTTTCCCTGACCCTCTATTTTGCCAAGCACAATGTCCCTCTCCAAAGACTGATCCCTTCTGACATGTCCAAAGTATGTGAAACGTAGTCTAGCTACGTAGTCTCATATGGCGTTCCGTGTACCAAATTGCAAAGTGATGACCCCGTAACGAGAGCCTGGCAGTATACAAGGGTACAGCATCATTTGCTCCTGGAAGAAGGGCGGGTGCATCTTCTCGGGTCCTAATTTCCTACCTTTGCACGCTTCGTCCCTGTACCAAATTGTCCCAATTCATCCTCTCAGTGGTTCTCATGTCTGGCTGTGTAACCTTGATCCAGTTCCTTAACCTCTCTGAACCCCAGTTTCCTCCTTCACCAAATGGGAACAAAAATAGAATGAGGTTTAAATGAGAAGCATGCCTGGCACGGGGGGTGTTATTACAGTTGTCGGAGCATTTAACAGAGCAGGGAGTTATGATCACCTGGTAGTTGCTGTGTGTGCGCAGATACGTGCAGGGGGCGGTAGGTGTCTGCAACTTTGAAATGCCTCAAAAAATAAGATGGACTGACGGACAGATGCTCAATGCAGTAAGTAATGTGTTGACAATCAAATCTAGATGGTGGGGTGTTGTTGTTGTTGGGTTCCAATTCTGACTCATAGAGACCCCATGTGACAGGGTAGAATTGCCCCATAGGGTTTTCTAGGCTGTGATCTTTGGATCAGGCAGTGTTTCGTTCTGTTGTACGCAGGGGTCGCTATGAATTGGAACCAACTCTACGGCACCTAACAACAACAACCTAACAAATCTTTACGTGAGCAGATCACCAGGTCTTCCTCCTGTGGAGCCACCAGATTGGTTTAACCGACAACCTTTTGGTTATCGGCGGAGTATTTAAGATACTATATTGACCAGTACCAGTTGCCATCAAGTCGATTTCCATTCCTGATGACCCCATGTGTGTCAGAGTAGAACTGTGCTCCACAGGGTTTTCAGTGGGTGACTTTTTGAAAGTAGATTGCCAAGCCTTTCTTCTGAGCTTCCTCTAGGTGGACTCAAACCGTAACCTTTTGGTTATCAGCTGAGTGCTTTAGCCCTTTAGCAAACTTAGAGTATTGTTCACTATTTCTTCTACTTTTCCAAGTCTGAAAATTCTCATGATAAAATGTTGTGCGGGGAGGGGGTGGATTTTGGTAAGACTATACACTCCTATGGAAACCCTGGTGACGTAGTGGTTAAGTGTTACGGCTGCTAACCAAAGGGTCAGCAGTTCGAATCTGCCAGGCGCTCCTTGGAAACTCTATGGGGCAGTTCTACTCTGTCCTATAGAGTTGCTATGAGTTGGAATCAACTCATGGCAATAGGTTTATATGCTCCTATTGAACAGATGAGAAAGTAGGAGCTGCAGGGGAAGTGACTTGTTCCTGGTTCGGTTCATCTGTGACTCAGCAGCTAGTGACGGGACACCTGGGTGTACTGGGTTAGTCCACACCCATTGTAGGAGCCCTGGTGGGGTAGTGGTTAAGCGCTTGGCTGCTAACCAAAAGGTTGGTGGTTTGAACCCACCAGCCACTGCGTGGGAGAAAGACTTGGCAGTCTGCTTCTGTAAGGATTAACCCGTTGTTGTTGAGCTGATTCTGACTCATAGCAACCTTATAGGAGAGAGTAGAACTGCCCAAGGAAGACGACTGCATCTTTCTGTCACGTCTCTCTATAAAGATTACCGCCTAGAGTGTGTCATCCCCAAAGGATAGCAAGTGTTCCCCAGGTAGGCCCATCTTTGACTCCTCCAATGGCCTTTGGCAAGAGCCTTGGCTGCCTCTGACCATGGGGCATTTCTCTGACCTCAGCCACTGCTTCCAGAGAGTGCAGATGTTAAATTCTGGAGCTTGGAGGTGCCTTAAAGAATACCAGGTGCCAGAGCAGGAGGCCATTTGTGCCGTCTCTCAGGACTCTCTTCTGCTGAGGCTGCCATGGCTAAGTTTGGGGCTGGCCTTTTGTTTCCCTCCTCCACACCCAGCCAGGCCTGTCTCAAGTAGCATGGCCTCAAGACCATCTCCCAAATAGGTCAGGTGTGTGTTTGTGACATTGTTTATCTCCTTGTTCAGCAAACTTTTCTTGACTACCAAGTGCCAAACAGCATAAGGCACCAGAGTTGGGGCCTGCCACGTGGCTACAGCTAAGGGGGGAAACTGAGGCTGAGTGTCCCTAATCAGTTGTCAGCTGCATTTCCATCCAAGGATAAGAACCAGAGTGGTCTTGGGTCACTACTATCCCTGGCATGTATTTGTTGTTGTTAGCTGCCATCAGTCAGCCCTGACTCATGGTACCCCATGTGATGCAAATGTAGGATTGCTCCATAGGGCTTTCTTGGCTGGAACTGAACAGAAGCAGATTCCCAGGACTTTTCTTCCACAGTACCACTGGGTGCGTTCAAACCACCAACCTTTAGGTTAGCAGCCGATTGAAAACCGCTTATGCCACCCAGGCTCATTGTCATACACTACATACTGAAAAAAAACTTCCTGTATGAATGAATACACTCAGACAAAGTCACCCCCAATTCCTTGTCTCTGAATTTTCATCCAGTCAGACCCCAGACTGAGTCCCCTGGGCTGACAGCTACAACAGACACAAAAGTACCACCTATGTTGGGCCCATCGAAGTCTTCAGACTGGGGTGGAATCCCACTTTCTGGTTTTGTGACCTTGACAAAACACTACTCCCCTCTGAGCCTACTTAGTTTTCTACCCTGTAAGATGAGGGTAGGAACCCTGGTGGTACAGTGGTTAAGCACTTGGCTGCTAACCAAAAGGTCTACAGTTTGATCCCACCAGCAGCTCTGCGGGAGAAGATGTGGCAGTCTGCTCCTGTAAAGATTAGTCTTGGAAACCCTATGGGGCAGTTCTACCGTCACATGGGGCCGCTATGAGTCAGAATTTACTTGAGGGCACACAAGATGGAGTAGCTAAAAGTCTCTTCCTGGTGGCAGCTCTGAGAGTTAGAAACATCCTGCTGAGCACACAGTTAACTGTCAAGGTGTGGCTCAGTCACTCATGAGGAATGGAAGTGCAGTCTGGAAAGGGCAGGCTACACAAAGGCAAAATGTATGCCAATGTCTGTCGCTCTTCCCCGCGGTGCGGTTCCATGTGCCTTTAGTGGGCTGTGGATGACAACTTAGATTTACTGCTTGCTCTCTGGTACAAACCCGTCATATGTTCATTTCTGGAACTAATAAAGTTTCCTTTTTAATCATCAATAATAGTCAACACTTACCTGGCACTTCCAGTCACGTACTGCTCTGATAACTCATTTCCTAATGATCCTAGGACCACCCCCATTTTAGAGACCAGGAAATGGAGGCACAGAGAGGTAAAGTAATCTGCCCAAAGTCACACAGCAAGGAAGTGGCAGAGGCGGGATGTAATTCTGGGGCATACTGGTTGAAATCACGGCCCTTAACCTCTGTGCCCACTCATTGAATTTTAAATTGAAAAACAAAAAACGTATTTAAGTAAATATTATGAGGTGGTGCCACAGCAACTAAAGCCTGTAGCTGCCAATCTAAAGGTCAATTTGGAACCCACAAGCCGCCTAGCAGGAGAAAGATGTGGCAGTTTGCTTCCGTAAGATTAAACCAAACCGAAACTGTTACTGTGGAGTCCATTCCAACTCACAGCGACCCTACAGGACAGAGAACTGCCCCATCGGATTTCCAAGGCTGTAATCTTTACGGAAGGAGACTGCCACATCTTTCCACCGTGGAGAGGCTGATGGGCGAACCACCAACCTTTCAGTTAGCGGCCGAGCGCTTTACCACTGTGATACCAGGGCTCCTCTTGGAAACCGTATCCTACCCCTTCCTATGAGGTCGCTACTCGGAATCGACGCGAAGGCAATGGGTTTTAATGGGACCACCATAAATGTTAAAGCTTACAAAACACGTTTGTCTCAACCACTCATTTATGCAGCACACGTTTACTGAACACCTACTGTGTGCATGGAGGACACTGGGGAGACAGAAGAGTACAAGATATCAGAGTATCTGTTCCCTGGCCTGTGCGCGCCCCGGGAGGGCAGCTGGGGGCTGTCTATGTCACCTCTGGGTCCCCACCAAGGCTACCCCGAGTGAATCCCTGGATTCCGGTATCCCGCCCGCGAGGCGTTCGCGGCCTGGCGGGGCGGAAAAGGCGCACCAGAGCCGAGGCGTCCCGGGGCTGCTGAGAATTTCATCGCCTCGGCCAAGAAGCCTCGGGAGATTGCGAGACGAGACCGACTCGCGTCCCCGGCGCCTAGACCCCTGGAGTGAGTGCTCAGGGTGCGTCCGGGACCCCGGCCTGTCGCCCCGAAGTCCGCACTCTTTCAGCCTCCGTTTCCCTGCTCCTCGGCGCTCCCGCCTCCGGGGCCTCCTCCTCCCCTATCCTCGACCCCTGCCACCTTTCCGAGCCACCACGGATCCCACAAGGAGGGTCCTCCCGCCCGCTGCGGATTTCCGCAGCCGTCCTCGGCCCAGGGCTCCAGGTTGCCCGCAAACTCTGCGGGAACCTGGGAAGAAAGCACTAACTCCCTCCCCAACCCGGGGCCGGGCTGGGGGCGGGGCTGGCGCCGAGACGCAAGGCGTGCGCGGCCCCCCATTGGCTGCCGGGCCCGCCGCTCGGCGGGGGGCGGGGCTCCCGGGAGCCCATCCCCCGGCGAGGGCGGAGGGACGAGGAGGAGGAGGAGGAAGGAGGAGGGGGGCGGAACATAAAACCTGCAAGGCTGGTGTTTTTTTTTTCCTTTTGCATTTCATTAAATTTTTTTTTTTTTTTTTTGCCGACCCGCGGGGTCCTCGGCGGCGCTGCGCGGATCGGGCGGGCGGGCGGCGGCGCGGGGCGGCGGGCCGGCTGCCGCTGCCGCGCGGGCCGCCATGCGATCAGGCAGTGCGCTGACCGGCCCGGCCGGCCGGCCCCTTCTGGGTCCTCCCTGTGCAGCCCGTGCGGGGCCGTCCCGGAGACCCCGCGCCGACGGCTGCTCAAACATCAGGGTGAGTTTCTCACAATGTAGCAATTTCTCTTTAAATCTCTTAACTCTCTCTACCTGCGAGTCGGGGCTGTGACAGGGCGCCGAAGCGAGGGGGGAGTGGGGCTGGGCGGCGAGGGGGTGTACGTGGGGGGGGGAGCCGGAGCCGGGGCCGAACCCACCCCCCCGACACACACACACTCAGCCCCCCAGCCGGGGCGCAGCGCCCGCCGCCTCCTTCGCTGCGCGGCGCCCACCGCCGCCGCCAGCCCGGCCCCCCCGCCGCTCCCACCAGCACCGCCGCCCCGATCCTGCGGGGACCCCCCCCGCCCCCGGCGCCCCTGCCCCAGGCCGGCGTCCGCTGTCTCCCCGGCCCTCCCGCCGGCTGCCGCCGATACAATGGGGCGGACGAGAGACGGGAGCTAACGTTCCACGGGGGGAGGGGCGGGGGACCCCCCCCGCGCCCCGGGGCTCCTTCCCCTCTCGCTGCTCCCCGCCTTTCGGGGAGGAAGAGGGCAATGGGGCAGCGGGTGGTGCTTTCCCAAGCCTTCAACTCCCCCTCTACCCCGTCCCCCCGCGGTCCCCCGAAATCCCTCTCGGGGGTCCCGGGGGTGCCGGGGACGACCTGGGGAGGGAAGGATGGGCAAGGAGGCCACTGGGTCTCTCCCCGCCACCACCGCCCCTAGACAATGAAAGGAGTTGACTGAGCCCCCCACCCCAGCAATGGAAGGAGTTGACTTGTCTTCTCCAAACCTTACCCCCTCTAAGCTGGCAGATTCTGTAGGGGGCCGGCACGGGTGGAGAGGGGGAGGGCGTGAGCCTTACCCCTGTCACCTCCCGAAGTCTGATGCGGCCCCCCATGTCCACCCCCTCTGCTTGGGAAGGGGGGGGCACCAGGCCCAGCCCGGGCACTGCGCTCGGGGGTTGACCTTTAGACAAAGGCAGCTCTTTCCCTGGGGTGAGCCGGCCGAGCCGGGCCCCTGCGGAGGGCGGCCGGCCCGGGCACCCGGAGGGAGGGATGCAGCCAGAGGGCGGAGGGATGCAGCCATCTGGTTTCTCCATCCCTGGCCGTCCCTCGGCTGCCGCCCTGGGTCCTGTCACGGGCGGCCGCGGGGACACAAGGGCTGAGGGGCTGCCCAGGCCTTGCTTGGGAGCCCGAGAAGGGTGCGGGTTCGGGCTCCGGCCCTGATTGGAAGACTCGGCGGCTGCCTCCTCTCCGCGCCCCTTTGTTTTGCTTTGTGGTTGTGAGCAGCTGAACTTCCCCGGAGGTGGGGTCAGAGGCCTCTGTGTCAGCTCTCACCCTGAGGCCAGGGTGACAGGTCCCAGCCTTCTCATATCGCCAGCCTGTGGGCTGCAGTCCATGTCCAGCCCTGGGTCCAGCAATCACCCTCTTTGGTCCCCTGCCCCCCAATAATGTAATAAAAATCTGGGGATGTGTTGAGTGGTTGCGTTTCTCTTCTGCCTCCTTTTTGAGGACTTGTCAGGGAGACAGTTGGTGGAAGCACCTAAGACTCCCAGGCCTGTGATGTAGGATAAGCTCTTTGTGCTTTCAACCTCTCCTCTCACCTAGGGGTGGGTAGCAGAGGGGGACTCAGCTCTGACCTACCCCTTGGTGTTGGGAAAACAGAGAAGCCAGACAGCTCAGAAACCCTCCCCCTTCCCAGGTACCCACCAGTGGGACCTAGGGGCTTGTTTACTTACCCCATCCTCCCACATGGCTCCCCCACTCCCAGAGGCTGGAAATAACATCTCCCTACTCAGGGAGTATTATGGATTGACTACTGCTAAGTGCATTACACCCTGGCCCTAACCCCAGGAGGAAGTAGGGACAGTTTTTATTTCCATTTTCCAGACCGATTAATGGAGGCTCAGAGATGTTAAGTGGCTTGCTCAGGGTTACACAGCCCTGGGTCACAAAGAGCCACAACTCATCAGTATCCAGAGTTTCTCAGCTCAAAACTGTTAGGCATTCCTGTCCTCCACTTTGGCCCCTTGACTTAAGTTGAAATGTAGATAATATCCCTGGGTCTCAAATGTAGTTAATATCCCTGCCCCCACCACTTAAACCATTGTCTGGGTTCCCTTGCCCCCCCCCCCCACTGCCGCCAGCTGGTTCGGGGACGGGTGAAGAGCACCTGGATGCTGGGCTGAGGTGAGGGCCATTTCCCTTGTAGCAGGAGCTGAGAGGTGTGAGTCAGGGGAGGGGGAACCCCAGGCCTGGCTGGATGGGTAGCTGGGGGCTTGGAGACACCAGGGAGCCAGGCTCACACTTGTTGTCCCCCTTTACTACCTGGGTTGGGGCTTGGCCCACTTGCTACCACTCAACTCTGCTGAGACAGAAGCTGAGTTGTTTGGGACCTTTGTCTTTATTGTCACTACTCTGCACAGTGACCCGCCCTGCCCTGTGACCTCCTGTGGCTCCCTGGTACAGCTGGCTGAAAACTTTCCCCATCCATTCTCCCCTTTGCCTGGGTCACAAACCTGCTGTCACCTTAGTCACACCTAAAGCTCAGAAACCTGTTCTGTTGTGTATCAGTGTTGATGTTGTTGTTTGGTGCTGTTGAATCAATTCTTGACTCTTGGGTTTTTTTTTTTCCTGGGTATGTGGCAGAGTAGAACTGTCCAATTGGATTTCCTAGGCTATAATCTTTACAGGAACAGATTGCCAGGTATTTCTCCCGTGGAGCACGGGGTGGGTTCAAACTGCCAACCATTCTGTTAGCAGCTGCGCGCTTTAACCATTGCACCATGAGGGCTCCTTCCTCTGTCACCTTAGGCACGTAATTTAACTTGCTGTCCTCAGTTTCCTCATCTGCAAAATGGGGATAATTATAACTCCTTTAGCTGACCTCTCAAGGTGGGTAAAAGTATTATCCAAACGTGTTAATTATATTTATCATTCAGTGAATAGGACATTGAGCGCCTGGAGGAGTGGAGGAGAAATGTTGGGTGCGGGGCATGTAAAGCTGAGTGGCAAAGGCGTCCTCCCTAGAGGATTTCCCTGTAGCGGGGAAGATGGCCTGTCAGTAAACAATCCCGATCCAGTGCCTGCCAGACAGGGACCCTGCTTCTGCAGTACTTACAGGTGTTCCCTGGGTATTTATTGAATAAACATTTCACTGTGAGGACAGGGTGGGGACTAAGGGAGTGCTTGGGGAGGCCTAACTCACCCAGCAAAGGAGGTGATACAGGTGACCTTGCCATTTTGCATTGGCCACTTCATAGTGCATGCAGTTTTTGATCAGCTGCTAACCTAAAGGTTGTGGGTTTGAACCCACCCAGTGGTGCCACAGAAGAAAGGCCTGGCGATCCTATAAAGATTGTTGGGTGCCGTCGAGTCAATTTTCGACTCATAGCGGCCCCATGTGATAGAGTAGAACTGTCCCATTGGGTTCCCTGGAGCCCTGGTGGTGCAGTGGTTAAGTGCTCGGCTGCTAACCAAAAGGTTGGCAGTTCAAATCCACCAACCACTCCAAGGGAGAAAGATGTGGCAGTCTGCTTTCGTAAAGATTACAGCCTTGGAAACCCTAGGGGGCAGTTCTACTCTATCCTACAGGGTTACTATGAGTTGGAATCAACTCAATGGCAACAGCTTTGGGTTTTTCTTTATAGGGTTTCCTAGGCTGTAATCTTCATGGGAGTGAATCACCTGGTCTTTCTCCCTCGGAGCTGCTGGGTGGGTTTGAACCACCAACCTTTCAGTTAGCAGTCGAGTGCTTAACCATTAGGCTACCAGGTCTCCTTCCATAAAGCTTATAGCCAAGAAAACTCTATGGAGCAGTTCTGCTCTGTAACACGTGGGGTTGCCAAAAGTTGGAATCGACTCAACAGTGGTGGTGCCATTTTACAGATTCGGAAACTGAGGCCAGGGGAAGCCCTGAGTCCCTCGTCAAGTTCCATGGCTGAGCTGCGACTTCAACTCAGACTATAGAGGCTGGAGCAAGAAGGGGCAGGAGCTCTATCTGTCAGCAGAACTAGGGAGACAGTACCTCCTGTGGGCTCTGATCCCAGGGGCTGTGAAGGGGCCCCTGCCCCCCCAGCCTCCATCCTCAATGTGCAATTATCTTTGTGGGGTGTCCTGGGAGCGCGGGGTCTCCCAGGTTCCCGGGGGCTATCTTTGAGCCCCAGGTCCAGCCCCTGGTAGAGCTCCCGCCAGCCTTCCCAGCTCTCCCCCGGGGCTGCCTTGACTCCTAGTCTCAAGAATGCCGAGGGCTGGTAGGGGGAAGTTAATTGGAAACAGGAAAACATGGCATTCCTTTCCAGGCAGCCTGGGCTCGGAAAGCAGTGAGGGGCGGCTTTCGCCCGCTCCTGTCTGCCCGCCCCCGTTGGGGAGAGGGGGCGGGTACATGGTTATCTTGCTCTAGTAATGTCTTCTGGGTCTTCCCCCCCACCCACCTGGCACCCTCTGTCTTAATGGAAACAGCAACAGTTACCTGACCTTCACGTACAATATGTCAACTGTCCCCCCATCAGAATAAGTTGCCCCCTACTTGTTGCCACAATGATATCCAAGTTTGTCTCTTCTCTTTGGGGCCAGAGGACTTGCCTGAGTCAACTTCCCAGCATGGATGCAGTATAGCAGAGATACCTGGGAAATGGTGGGTTAATTGTCCCCAGGGGTCCTCCTTCATTCTTTCCCTAGGAGTCTCCCCTGCTTCCAGTACCACCATTAGAGTTTTGTCCCAGTGGACTGATGCCTTTGTGTCTCCATGAAATGCAAGTTCTCCCAGTGGGGAGAGTTTTTGGAGGCATTTCTACTTTGGTGACAATTAGTTTTGTGGAGGAGTGTGTGTATTTGTTGGGGAGCTGTTGGCAGAGGAAGCTCGTTTCTTTAATTGTTCCCAATTAAACTTCCTGAGGGCTTACTGTGTGCCAGGGCCCTGGGGGGATGGTGATGAGGTTGGGATACAGCCCCAAACTAAGCCATTTGCCAAGGAGTCGACTCTAACTCGTGGCAACCCCATATCTGTCAGAGTAGAACTGTGTTCCCTATGGTTTCCAACCTTTTAGAAGCAGATTGCCAGGCCTTTCTTCCAAGGTGTCTCTGGGTGGGTTCAAACCACCAACCTTTTGGTTTAGTAGTGGAGTGCTTAACCATTTGCCCCACCCAGGAGCTCCTGGCACCCAGCCCAGAAGGATGAAAATAGAGATAAGTATTGTCATCAAGGGCTGTGGGATTGATTATTTCTGTCTAGGTGGTCTGCGAAGGCTCCAAGGAGGAAGCTACTTCTTTCTCTCTCTCTTTTTTTCTAAGTGATGCACACATGTGGGACAAATTCAGAATACCAGAGAAAATAAGACTGCCCCCATGCCTGGTCCTGCAGCTCTCCTCCCCAGAGGCAGCGCCTCGATTCTGATGTTCTGTGCACGTTTATACGCATTAGCTGTCATGAAGTTGCCCCTGACTCCCAGCAACCCGGTGCACAAAGGAACAAAATGCTGCCTGGTCCTGCAGCAGCCCCATGATCAGTTGCGGATCAGGTTACTGTGATCCATGGAGTTTGCGTTGGCTGATTTTCAGAAATAGACTGTCAGGCTTTTCCTCGTAGTCTGTCTTAGTCTAGAAGCTCCGATGCAACCTGTTTAACACCCTAGCAACACACAGGCCTCCACTGACAGATGATGGTGGCCATGAATGAAGCGCATTGGCCAAGAATCGAACCTGGGTCTCCCACATGGAGGGCCAGCATTCTGTCACTGAACCACCACTGTATCTTTAAAAAAAAATTTTTTGTTTTTTTTTGCACAAATGGTAGCATGCTCTACCCATTGTTCTGCACATTGATTTTCTCACTTCATCTCCCTGGGAGATCTGACCCTATCAGTGTCCATAAGTCTGCCTCCATCTTTTTCTTGGCTGCATAGTATTCTACTGTATAGCTGAATCTTCAGACGGGCCGGGAGGGGGGTGGGGGTGTTTCTAAGTGTTTGCTTCCATGCAGAACTAGAAGGCATGTGTCCCACTTGTCTTATCATGAGACATGGGCATGCCTAGGGGATAAATTCCTAGAAGTGAGATTGCTGGATCAAGAGCCTGTGATTTGTGTCTTGGTAGCTCTTAGGAGGCCCCTTGGGAGCTGGGTCTTGAAGGAAGTTGTCCCTCCTGCTCAATCTCATCCAACCTGTATACCAGGCTGCATCTTGAGGTCACAGGAGTCTTTGCTCTTGGTGACCTCCTTGCCTGATCCTCCTACCTTTGGGCATGCACATGCACTTGGTGTGGAGGTCAAGAGCGTGGGTTCTGGAACCCAGTGGCTGGCTGAATGGCTGTGGGCAAGGGGTTTGCTGGCTCTAGGCCTCAGTCTTCCCCTCTGTTAAACGGGTTCATCCCAGTACCTACTTTGTAAGGTTATTGTGAGAATTAAATAACACTCATAAAGTGCTTACTTAGCCTTGCCAGTCATGGGGGTAGTTGACATTCTTTGGCAGTTCGTTCTTCTGAAGGCCCTTTCCACCCACCTGGACCATGAACCCATGCTAATGGTAGGGCCCACACCTGGGATGGAATCCTAGCTTTTCCCCCAAATTGCAGGGTGACCCTGGGCAGGTGGTTTCCTTTCTGGCTCTCAGTGTCCTTTTCTGTAAAATGGGCCCATGATACCTCCCCTAGGGTCTGCCACGAGGGCTGAATGAGGCAACTCTGTGTCACCTACCCTCGACAGAGCCGGGCATCAGGAGGCTTTCAGGAACTAGCAAATGATTCTGCTGTTATTTCCACTATTGCTACCACTCTCCCAGGGGTCCCACGCTAACTTCTCTGCTCTGAAAGGTCCCCATTGTCTTTCCATACGGCACATGAGGAACAATGTCGGCATTCTAAACTGCATGGCAGCAGAGGGCACGGAACAGGCCTTTCTGGCATCAGGCATGGCGGCATGACCCAGGACACAGGACTGCCCCACTGTGCCTCAGTTTCCCCAACTGGAAGAATGGGAATAACAGGACACCCACCACAGGCGTGCTCACAGAAGTTCAGTGCTTAACACGGCATGGGGCAGTGTAGCCACACCGAAACCAAGCCTGTTGCCGTCGAGTCAGTTCCGACTCATGGCCACCCTGCATGTTACAGAGAACTGCTCCATAGGATGTTTTTGACTGACATCTTTATGGTAGCAGGTTGCCAGGCCTTTCTTCCATGGTACCGCTGGATGGATTAGAACTGACAAAGTTTAGGTTAGTAGTTGAGCACAAACTGTTTGGGCCACTTAGGGACACACACACACACACCTCTCTGTGTATGTATATATGTACATACACACATATATGTGTATGTATATATAGACGTATTGCCCTCGAGTTGATTCCAGCTCATAGCGACCCTATAGACAGAGTAGAACTGCCCCATGGGGTTTCCAAGGAGTGGCAGATGAATCTGAACTGCTGACCTTTTGGTTAGCAGCTGAGCTCTTAACCACTGCAGCGCTAGGGCTCCATGTATATATCTGCATATATATGTACGTGTATATATGTGTGTATGTATATATATGTATATATGTAAACATACACACATGTATGTTCAAACATATATGCACATATACATACATGGAGCCCTGGTGATGCAGTGGTTAAGAGCTCAGCTGCTAACCAAAAGGTGGACAGTTCAGATTCACCAGGTGCTCCTTGGAAATGCCATGGGGCAGTTCTGCTCTGTCCTATAGGGTCACTGTGAGTCGGAATTGACTCAACAGCAATGGATTGTGTTTTGTATATATACGTGTGAGTATATACCAAAAAACTCAAATCAGTCACGCCAATTCTGACTTATAGTGACCCCATGTGTGCAGAGTAGAACTGCATTCCATAGGGTTTTCTAAGCTGTGACCTTTCAAAAGCAGATTGCCAGGCCTTTCTTCTGTGGCAACACCAGGTGGGCTTGAAACACCAACGTTTAAGTTAGTAACCCAGACCATAACCCATTGCTGTCGAGTGGATTCTGGCTCACAGCAACCCTACAGCACTATAGTAGTTGAACGCAGACCATTTCCACCGCCCAGGGACCTTGGCATGTAGCAGTCGCTTGAAAAACATTAGCAGCTGTGATTATAATTATTATTATGACGTGTAGAAGCAGAGTCTCCCATGGGATCAGAGTCCCACATCCATGTTGCCTGCCCCCAAAATGCTAAGCCCCCAATATTAACATTTTAAATGGCGGGTATTGTCCAAGGCAATCAGATTCCCTTTGGGCCTCAGTTTCCTCACCTGTGACTGAACCCTACTCACTGGGTCACTGTGTGGCATAAATGAGGGAAGGTGCAGAAAACGTTTAGAACAGGGCCTGGCTCAAAGACAGTGCATGGTGAAGGTTCACTTTGCTTATTATTTTAACTTTTTATCATGGCACTTTTGAAGCACACACCAAGAGTTGACAGAATAGCATAGTCAACCCCTGTGTACCCATTAGGAGCTCAGCAGTTTTCTGTTGATCTTTTTTTGTGTTACCTCCCTTCCCTCCCCTCCCCTTCCCCCACATACTCTTTTTTCTTTTTTTGTTGGGATATTCTTAGGCAAATTTCAGGTATGACATCACGTATTATTATTGTTGGAGTCTCTGGGTGGTGTAAACAGTTAACATACTCAGCTGCTAACTGAAAAGTTGGTAGTTCAAGTCCACCCAGAGACCGCAGAAGAAAGACCTGGTGATCTGCTCCTGTAAAGGTGACAACCAAAAAAACCCTGTGGAACAGTTCTATTCTGTCACACATGGTGTCAGAGGAAGGGATGAGACCCCTGGAGCCCCCCTAGCCAGGCTCAGTTGCCTTCAGCCTCTCCCCTCCCCTGCCCCATCCCCTACACTTCCCCTATGAAGCGCTTTCTGTGCCCAGAGGGGCTGGAGGTGGCTTGTTGACTTCTGGGTGACCCCTTCTCAACCCCTCCTCCCTCCCCATGTTTCTGACAGCCCTGGGGGCAGAATGAGGGGGGATATTCGTGGTTGTGGGACCCTTGTTAGTGAGTCCTGGGGCCCTGAGGGAGCCCCTGTTGGCCTCTGAAGCCTGGAAGCTTAAGGTGGAGGGCTGCCGAGTCCCCCAGGATGCCCAAATAGCGTAGTGGACATACCAGAGGATCAATGCTACCTCAGCATCTGTGGCCCTGGGCAGGTGGTTGCCCACAGCCCCTGTCTTACCAGGTGGTGTGACAATTCGCTGGGCTGTACCCTCCCTCTTGCCCCTCACCTGGGGCACATGACACCTCATCCATCATTATACACCCAGCGCCGCCAGTCTGAGTCTCCTGTACTCCATCCCCATGTCCACGCCTAATGTGGGCAGTGCTCATAGTAGGCGCTGAGTAGCTGCTGTTGTTAATCTTCTTCTTCTTATTATTTCTGATACACAATAGTAGGTACTTAGAAAAGAAAGAATTCTTAGCTCCGTCAAGTTGGCCCCCAACTCGTGGTGATGCCACATACAACAGAATAAAACACTACCCGGTCCTGCATCATCCCCTGATCAAACCGTTGTGATCCATAGGGTTTTCATTGGCTGGTTTTCAGAAGCAGATCGCCAGGCCTTCCTTGCTAGTCTGTCTTAGTCTGGAGGCTCTGCTGAAGCCTGTTCAGCATCATAATGACACGCAAGCCTCCACTGACAAGACTGGTGGTGACTGCACATGACGTGCATTGGCTGGGAATCGAACCCAGGTCTCCTGCATGGAAGGTGAGAATTCTATCATTGAACCACCACAGCCGGAACCAACACTGTCCCTTACTAGACTCTAAACAGCAGGAGATGAGGAACAAGGGTTGTCTGGGCCAGGACACTGTGTTCTCAGCTCCTGGTGTGTAGTAGGAGCTGTGTAGATGCTTGTTGAATGAATGAATGAGTGATGGCCATGTCATAGAGATGGAAAAAGGGAAGCAGAGAGTCCTTATTCTGGGGAGTTTCATCAGGCGACTTACCCATTGTTTGTTGCTGTTAGTTGCCATCGAGTCGATTCCAACTCGTGGTGACCCTTATGTGTTACAGGGTAGAACTGATCACCATAGGGCTTTCTTGGCTGTTACCTTCAATGAAAGCTGGTCACCAGGCTTTTCTTCCAAGGTACCACTGGGTGGCTTCAAAATGCCAACCTTTAGGTCAGTAACCCACTGCCATCAAGTTGGTTCTGACTTGTAGCGACTCCAACAGGGTTTCCGAGGCTGTAAATCTCTATGGAAGCAGACTGCCACATCTTTCTCTCTTGGAGCTGCTGGTGGTTTCGAACCGCTGACCTTTCAGTTAGCAGTCAGTAGCTTTAACCACTGCGTCACCAGGGCTTTAGGTTAGTAAGTGAGCACAAATCATTTGTGGCACCTAGCTGCTTCCAAATCATCAGAGGATGTTGTGAAAAATGCTAATTCCTGGGCCCTGCCAAGACCTACCTCCTGGGAATCCCAGAGGGTGCACCCTTGAAAGAGTCTTGCACTAGGAGTCCACCCTGTCAAAGTCCTGTCCTTGTTAGGTACCATTCGCTCAATTCCAATTCATAGTGATCCCATGTGACAGTGGAACTGCCCCATAGGGCTTTCTTGGCTATAATTTTTATGAGAGCAGATCGCCAGGCCTTTTAGCCTGTGGAGCCGTTGGTGGGCTTGAACCTCCAGCGTTTTGGTTAGCAGCTGAACACTTCACCATTGTACCACCAGGCCTCCTTCATCAAAGTCCTAGTGGCAGCAAAGCTCCACCCTTGACCCCTTCACCCTGTAAAGACAACGGTGAATATTCCTTGAGCAGGGAACACTTCCTCCGTGGACTTGGTCCATCCTGACCTCCCATGCCCAGGTCTGTGCCCAGAGTACACTCTATGCTCTGGAAGTGCTATTGAAAAAGAATGAATCGGAGCCTCTGAGGTAGGTTGGAGTTGTCAGCCTCAGCCGGCCTGCTCCTTAGTGGGTGAACCAAGGTGCAGTGAGTCCCCCACAGTTGAACCAGGCACAGTTTGGAAACCAGGCATACCGTATGTTGTGAAATCTAAGCAGCCATTAGGGCCTCTGGATGACACAATGGTTTACATTAAATTACTAACATAAGGAAGGAGTCCTGGTGGCGCAGTGATTAAAGTGTTTGGCTGCTAACAGACAGGTTGGCAGGTCGAACCCACCAGCTGCTCCATGGGAGACTTACGTGGCAGTCTGTTACCATAAAGATTCCAACCTTAGAAACCCCATGGGGCAGTTCTCCTCTGACCTATAGGGTCACTACAAGTCAGAATCGACTCAATGGCAATGGGGGTTACTAAGCTAAAGGTTGGCGATTTGAACCCACTCAGGGGTGCCGTGGAAGAAAGGCCTGGTGATCTGCTTCTGTAAAGATTACAGCCAAGGAAACCCTACGGAGAAATTCTACTCTAACACATGGGATCTCCATGAATTGGAATCGACTGGATGGCAATGGGCTTGGTTTCTTTGGTTTAAGCAGTCATGGTTGTAAGATGCGCCTCGCCTTTTCTGAGATGATACAGTGAAAAGCATTGTGTGTCTTGAGAGGTGATAAAATGTGGTAGAAGCCCTCAGCCTTCCTGGTCTAATGGCCTCTGTGGGTTTTCTAGGTCGTTTCCAGGCTGAGAGCCATGGCTGCTAACCAAAAGGTTGCCAGTTCAAATCCACCAGGCGCTCCTTGGAAACTCTCTGGCACAGTTCTGCTCTGTCCTTTAGGGTCACCATGAATTGGAATTGACTCTATGGCAGTGGGTTTGTTTTGGTTCCAGATTGACACTTAGGTCTCATGCGGGTTTTGTGAGGGGCTGTTTTTTGTGTCAAATATCTGTCTCCTTAATTGACTGAGAAAGAGCCTTGGTGGTGCCTTGGTTAAGCACGAAGCTGCTAACGGAAAGGTCAGCAGTTTGAACCCACCAGCTGCTCCGAGGGAGAAAGATGTGGCAGTCTGCTTCTGTAAGGATTACAGCCTTGGAAACTATAGGGCATTCTACTCTGTCTTATAGGATCGCTATCTGTCGGAATCGACTCGTTGACAATGGGTTTGGGTTTTTTTTTTTTTTTTGGCTTAGTTCAATGAACAGGGATTCCTGACATCTGCCCAGCTCTTTGCCCCTTCCTGAGCATGTCCCCTTCTGCAGCCTTGTTTTTGTGTTTAGATCTTAAGAAGCAGGAAACTGTGCCTGCACTTGTCAAAGACACTGAGCCTAAAGAGCCCCCTGACAGACTCAGACCAGAACTGGGAGTTTTATTTAACTTAGAGTTTCATTTAGCTTAGAGTTTCTAATGTACGCCTGCCTAAAGAAAAAAAAAAATGTGTGTGTAATGTAATATCATTACATACTATGTAGTAATTTTAATATAATGCTAACTTAAATTTTATAATATCATATGAAGTCATGGGTGGCACAAATGGTTTGCTCTTGGCCCCTAAATGAAAAGTTGGAGGTTTAAGTCTACCCAGAGGTGCCTTGGTAGAAAGGCCTGGAGATCTACTTCTGAAAAATCAGCCATTGAAAACCGTATGGAGCACAGTTCTACACTGACTGACACTCATGGAGTCACCATGAGTTGGAATCGACTCGATGGCAGCGGGTTTTTAATATTATATAAATCAAACCCACTGCCGTCGAGTTGATTCTGACTCATAGCATCCCAATAGGGTTTCCAAAGCTATAAATCTTTACCAAAGCAGACTGCCACATCTTTCTTCCACTATGCTGCCGGTGGTTTCGAACTGCCGACCTTTTGGTTAGCAGTCAATTGCTTTAACCACTGCTCCACCAGGACTCAATAGTATGCACTATATGATATCATATAAATGTAATAAAAATATATATGATTCCCAAAGCCAACTCTTCAGACAGGATTGGACTGGACAGTGGGTTGGAGAGGGATGCTGGTGAAGAGTGAGCTTCTTGCATCAGGTGGACACTTGAGACTATGTTGGCAACTCCTGCCTGGAGGGGAGATGAGAGGGTAGAGGGGGTTAGAAGCTGGCAAAATGGACACAATAAGAGAGAGTGGAGGGAGAGAGCGGGCTGTCTCATTAGGCGGAGAGCAACTGGGAGTATGTAGCAAGGTGTTTGTAAGTTTTTGTGTGAGAGACTGAACTTGTAAACTTTCACTTAAAGCACAATAAAAATTAAAAACAAAAATATGAAATTCCCTTTTATTCCCATTCTCCCCCCACCCCCACCCCATCCGCAGTCTCCCAGAATATTTAATGTGTATCTTTTTGTTCCGTGGCAAAATGCTTGCTTTGTGTTGTGGATTTTTACTTTACGTAAACAGGGTTTTTTATACACTTCACCCGCATTAGTTG
Organism: Loxodonta africana; assembly: GCF_030014295.1. NCBI lineage: Eukaryota > Metazoa > Chordata > Mammalia > Proboscidea > Elephantidae > Loxodonta > Loxodonta africana. Next base: position 14,829,262 of record NC_087352.1, read on the forward strand.
CAGATTCCGTATTTGCAAATTCATCTACTTGCTGAAATTTATTTGTAACCCTCAATTCAGTACACGCGGCACTTTCAGGTCACTTGCGGACAGGCACAGAGATGAAAAATCTGCGTTGCCCAGTGCCGAGGTGGAACGAGGCGACGCTCTGCCTTTGTGTTTCAGTCTTATATTGGAAACACGTGTCCTTTTCGCGGTCTGTTTGTTGTTGTCATCAGTTGCCACCGAGTCAATCCCAGCTCATGGGGACCCCGTGTGACAGAGCAGAGCTGCTGCGTAGAGTTTTCTAGGCTGTAAACTTTATGGAATCAGATCACCGGGCCTTTCTCCCATGGAGCCGCTGATGGGTTCAAACTACCTACCTTTTGGCGAGCAGCTGAGTAGTTACGGTTGCGCCACCAGAGCGGTCCGTTTAGTGCCACGTTTTTTCACGTTTTCATGCTTTTTGTTGATGATTTCGCCATTTAAAATGGCCTCAAGCACACTGCTGAAGTGCTGTCTAGTGTTCCTAAGCTCAAGAAGGCTGTGATGTGGCTTACGGAGAAAGTACGTGTGTCAGATGAGCTTCATTTAGGCATGCGTTATAGTGTTGCCGGCTGCAAGTTCAGCGTTAAGGAACCAACAGTGTAGATTAAAGAGGGTGTCTTTGGACAGAAACACACAAAACAAAGTTATGTAGTGATTGGTTGATGAAATGCTGTGACCAGAAGCTCACGGGAACCTAAGCCTGTACTTGCTCTGGAACAACGGCTCAGTTTTTACTAATTCAGTATTTGTTGCGACTTCATAGAACGTAGCTGCTGTGAATGACCTCACGCGCAGCCACCACCTGTCTACCAAGGAAGGCTTGCATTTTGCTGGATGCTGAACAGGTTTCAGCTGAGCTTCCAAACTAAGCTGGACTAGGAAGAAAGGCCTGGCGATCTACTGCCGAAAATCAGCCAGCGAAAACCCTATGGCTCACCAGGGTCCGATCTGCATCAGATCGTGGGGATGGCATGGTACTGGGCAGGGTTTTGATCTGTTCACTCTGCCTGGGGTCGCCATGAGTCGGGGGGCAGATCCATGGCAGCTAGTTTGCAGCTAACAGCAACAAGAAGCATGAATAGGGAGAATCAGCTGCATTTCTCCTTCTCGTTCCTTTTCATCTGTGTATGCTCTGATGAGGAAACCCTGGTGGGCGTAGTGGTCAAGTGCGACGGTTGCTCACCAAAAGGTCGGCAGTTCGAATCCGCCAGGCGCTCCTTGGAAACTCTACAGGGCAGTTCTACTCTGTCCTATAGGGTCATTATGAGTCGGAATCGACTCGACGGCAGTGGTGGGTTATGTTCTGATGATAGGTGCCACCCATGTTGCTACTTGTACCCCTACTCTCGTCACTCGTTTCATGGGTGCAGGTATCACATTTTTTTTTTTCATTAACTAAATCCAATGCTTTTCAGATTTCCTAATTTTTACCCAATGCCCTTTATCTGTTTCTGTATCTCATTCAGAACACCACATTATGTTTAGTTGTCAAGTCTCATTCACTGCAACAGTTTCTCAGACTTTCCTTGTTTTTAATGAGCTTGACAGTTTTCAGAAGGACTTGTCACCTATACTATAGTATGCCCTTCTATTGGAATTTTTTTAAAAATAATATTTTATTTTGTTTTCTGTGAAGGTTCATAAAGCGGTTTAGGTTCCCACTCAATAATTTCTACAGAAGTTGTTCACTGACGTTGGTTACATCCTTTACAATGTGTCAGTGTTTTCATTATTTCCTTTCTGGTTGTTCCATTTTCTTTTATCTACTTTCCCTGCCCCTTACATTCTCATCTTTGTTTTAAAGTAATTTGTTGACTATTTGGTCTCATATAGATGATTTTTTTTTAAAGGAGCACAGTACTTACAGGTGATAGTCATTATTTCGTGAGACAACCTGTTACTTAGCTACAAGGTGACCTCAGGGGTTAATTTTGGTTCAGATTTGAATGTCTCATGGCAATAGTCTCAGGGAGTCCTTCAGTCTCAACTGCTCATGTAGGTCTGTTCTGTTGTTGTTCTTGTTTAGGAATTTGAGGTTCTGTTCCATATTTTTCTCCCATTCTATTAGGGTCCACCTGTTGTTCTGACTAGAACAGTTGGCACTGGTAGCTGGGCACCATCTAGTTCTTCTGGTCTCAGGGTAGATGAGGCCATGGTTCATGTAGACTATTTGTCCTGTAAACTAGTTTTTTCTTTGAGTCTTTTGTTTCCTTCTTTCTCTTTTGCTTCAGACAAGTAGATACTAACAGTTGTATTGCAGATGGCCACTTGTAAACTTTTAAGACCCCAGACACTATTCACCAAACTAGGATGTAGAAGATAATGTTATGAACTATATTGTGCCAATTGACCGAGGTGTTCCGTGAGACTATGGTCGTAATCCTTCAAACCCAGGAAACCAATCCCATGAGGTGTTTATGCCCCTATGTGCTTTATTACGTATATGAATATATGTACATCCCCAGGTGTCACATTTTACTTAAAATCCAGCCTCCTCCAGGGCTGGATCCCCAGGTTGTCACAGAGGCAAGGAGAGGTGAAGTAACTTGCCCAAGGTTGCACAGAAAGTTGCTGGCAGAGCTGGGATTTGAATCCAGGCAGTTGGTTCCAGCCATGCCCTACTGGTTAATTCAGTCACATAGGAGGGCCTCCTGGGTGCCTGCCTTGTGATCCCTCTCAGGGAGTGTAACTAGCCACAGCTTTGCCTTCAGGAACTGGAGAGAGGCCAGGCAGGGGAGGGAAGGAGGCCAGGTACACACCGGTCTTCATGCAAGTTGAGATCGGTGTCTAGGTGTGCCAGCTGGGCTAATGGAGGTCCGGAGAGGATGCATCAATGCCAGGGTGTGTTGGGACATCGGGGCAGGCTTCCTGGAGGAGGGGCTTCTGAGGCTCTGGGCTTGAGACCATTCCTACCAGAGAAAAAGCATAGCAGCCGGTAGAATCTGTGATGCTTTGCACAAAGGCCAGTTGGAGCTTTGTGGGGGACATTGGGGCTGGGATATGGGGTGCCTTGGTTTTGTTGGGTGGGGGGAGAACGAGGGAGTCCAGGTTGATCCAAGGTCATTGGCCTGAGCAACTGCATAGATGGAGGTGCCTTTCCCTGAGCTGGGGTTCTTGTTGTTAGTTGATGCCGAGTAGGCTGTGACTCATGACAAGCCCGTGTACAACGGAATGAAACATCGCCCGGCCCTGCATGGTTGTTGTTATGCTCGAGTCCATTGTTATGACCACTGTGTATCTTGAGTGCCTTCCAACCTAGGGAGTTCATCTTCTAGCACCGTTTTATCAGACAACTGTTGTGACCTGTAAGGTTTTCACTGGCTAATTTTCAGAAGTAGGTCACCAGGCCTTTCTTCCCAGTCTGTCTTAATCTGAAAGATCTTCTGAAACCTCTCCACCATGGGTGACCCTGCTGGTTTTTGAAATACTGATGACATAGCTTCTGTCATCACAGCAACACGCAAGCCACCACAGTAAACAATCTGACAGACGGGTCGTGGTGAGATGAGGTAGAGATGCCTGTGGTTTGGGGAACACAGAGCCCAGAGAGTAAAGCTCTAACGCCTTCTTGGCTGGTAGAAAGATAAGAGAGGAGAGAGAATGAATGAGTGAATGAATCATAAGGGTCATGAGTTCTTAGGAGGCGGTGGCACCTGGGTGATAACCGTAGTCCCAGGGAGGAGGAAGATTTCCCAGAGAAAGGACACGAGAGGATTGAGAATCAATCTTGATGGCCACCCAAGTGTAGGGGCAGAAGCAAGAAGAAGAGCGACTGCTGAAACAGAGGAAGAAGGGGGGAGGAGGAAGAGGAGGAGGACGGGGCAAGGTCAGTGTCTTAGGAGCAAAGGGGGCAGTTCCCAAAAAGTCGTTGAGTGATGTGGCAAAAAAGTCCTAGCTTTTTAGATGGACTTGAGATCAGGTTTCCTGGTTTTGATGCGGTGTTCAGGAAGTAAGGATTTCAGGAGATGGACAAGTAGGCATGGGAGTGTGGTGAGGAGCCTTGGAGAAGGGGAAGGAGGGCTGCATGGATGGAAGGAAGGAGGGAAGGAGAAAGCTCTCGGTAGACAGAGTTTTTTTCTTGTCCTGTAGGAAAGATGCTGGTCCCTGGGTAGTGTAAGTGATTTGCTGTCGGCTGCTAAACTAAAGTTTGGCAATTTGAACCCACCTAGCAGCACCCTGGTAGCATAGTGGTTAAGTGTGACAGCTGCTAACCAAACGGTCGGCAGTTCGAATCCACCAGGCACTCCGTGGAAACTCTATGGGGCAGTTCTACTCTGTCCTATAGGGTCGCTAAGAGTCGAAATCGACTTGATGGCACTGGGTTTGGTTTTTTTGGTTAGCAGCACCACAGAAGAAAGGCCGGGAGATCTGCTTCCTAAAGATTACAGCCAAGAAAACCCTATGAAGCCATCCTGCTCTGTAACAGATGGGGTCACCATGAATCGGAATTGACTCTACGGCAGTGGGTTTGTTTGTAGAAAAGGTAACCTCAGTGGTTACTGTTGTATTGCCCTTCCTTACATTAACCAGTTTTATATCTAACCTAGCAATCTTATTCTAATTTTTTTTTAGTATGCTAAATTATATATAATATAAAATTTGCCATTTTAACTATTTTTAAGTGCACAAGTCAGCACACTGATTATAGACAGAGTATTGTGCAACGACCGTCACTGTTTCCAAACTTTTTCATCACCCCAAACAGAAACTCTGTACCCATTAAGCAATAACTCCCCATTCCCTCCTTCCTCTAGCCCCTGGTAACCACTGCTTTCTGTCTTTATGCATTTGCCTGTTCTGGATATTTCATATAAGTGGGAACAGAGACAGTATTTGTTCTTTTGTGTCTGACTTATTTCACTCAACATAATGTGTCAAGGTTCATCCATGTCGTAGCACGTATCAGAACTTCATTTTGCTTTATGGCTGGACAATATTCTGTTGTATGAATACATCACATTTTTGTTGAGCCATTCGTCTGTTGATGGACACTTGGGTTGTATTTCCACCTTTTGACTACTGTAAATAGTGCTGCCGTGAGCATTAGTGTACAGTATGTGTTCGAGTCTCTGCTTTCCCATCTCTTGAGTATATACCTAGGAGTGGAATTGCTGGGTCATGGGGTAACTCTATGTTTAACTTTTTGAGGAACTGCTGAAAACAGTCAGGCAGCCAGAATTTTTTTTTTTTTTTTTTAAATTGTACTTTAGATGAAGGTTTACGGAACAAACTAGCTTGTCTTTAAACAGTACACATATTATTTTATGACATCGGTTAACAACCCTACGACGTGTCAACACTCTCCCTTCTCGATCTTGGGTTCCGTATCACCAGCTTTCCTGTCCCCTCCTGCCTTCTAGTCCTTGCCCCTGGGCTGGTGTGCCCCTTTAGTCTCGTTTTGTTTTACGGGCCTGTCTAATCTTTGGCCGAAGGGTGAACCTCAGGAGTGGCTTCTCTACTGAGCTAAAGGGGTGCCGGGGCGATACTCTCAGAGTTTCTCCAGTCTCTGTCAGGCCATAAGTCTGGTCTTTTTTTGTGAGTTAGAATTTTGTTGTACATTTTTCTCCAGCTCTGTCTGGAACCTTCTATCGTGATCCCTGTCAGAGCAGTCAGTGGTGGTAGCCGGGCACCATCTAGTTGTACCAGACACAGACTAGTGGAGGCTGTGGTAGATGTGATCCATTAGTCCTTTGGACTAAGGTTTCCCTTGTGTCTTTAGTTTTCTTCATTCTCCTTTGCTCCCAAAGGGGTGAGACCAGTGGGGTGTCTTAGATGGCCACTCACAGGCTTTTAAGACTCTAGACGTTACTCACCGAAGTAGGATGTAGAACGTTTTCTTCATAAACTATGTTACGCCAATTGCGCTAGATGTTCCCTGAGACCATGGTCCCCACAGCCCCTAGCCCAGCAATTTGTTCCCTCAGGAAGTTTGTATGTGTCCATGGAGCTTCCATGACCTAGCCAGGCAGAAATTTTTAAAAGAAACAACCATGCCACCCTTCTGTGACTCCCTAGGGCTCTCAGGTAAACATCTAACCCCTCACCTCCCCCTACAAAGCATCAAGTTGTCTGGCCTGGGCTTATTTCCCTGATCTTAGTTCTGACCCTCTCACCTGCCTCCTTGCCATTCCTCACACACCAAGCTTGTTCCTGCCTCCACACCTTTGCCTTTGCTGTGTCCTCAGCTTGGACTGATCTCTCCATATCTGGGCTCCTCACCTTACCAGTCTCTGCTTAAATGCCACCTCCTCAGGGAAGCCCTCCTTGACTATCCTGACTAACTTCTTTCACCTCACTCAGTATATTTCCATTTTAGAATTCACCCCTAGGACTTGCCACAGAATAAACCCGTAATCTGTATTTATTGAAGAAATGAGGAGCCAGGTGATCTTTACACAGATTGGATCGTTTTTAGAATCTGAGCAGGATTTGAGATTTAGGAGAGAAAAGGAAAGAAAGTGAAGAAGGAAGCTTCTAGAAGAGGCAGGAGGGAGTAGTACTGAGCTGGGCTCAGGAGAGGGGTGTGAGGGGAGAAGATGTTTGTGCAATTGGAAAGGTGTTCAGGAGCTCAGCATGCACCTTGGAGAAACAGGAGAAGGAGGGGGCTTGTGGATGGATGGGTGTGGGTGGCAGTGGCATTGGGAGCTGGGGCCTTTTGTCTTTCTGCCTCAGGTCTTACACGCATGGGTCAGTTTTTAATTTGGGGGAAGAGGAGTTCTCAGGTCCTTTTGGGAACCTGCACTGAGGCCAGGAGCCTTTCCCCCAGAAAAACATACCCTTGGCTCTATACCCCAAAATTTCACAAAGAATTTTCAGGGGCTGGTGGATCAGTTTAAGAACCTTCGCAGAGATTCTGTTAGTAGCAACAATAAAATAACAGCCAGCACTTAAGTTGGCTTACCCTGCGCCAGAAACTGGTCTCCACCTCTTACAAGTGTGAATTCATTTATTCACAGAAGGAAGTAGGAGGTAGGTACAGTGACTTTCATCTCCATTTAACAGATAAGGAAACTTAGGCACAGCTTGGCTAAATGACTTTCCAGGCTTACAGAGCTGCGAAGTGGCAGAGTAGGGATCTGACCTGGGCACCCTGGCCCCAGAGCCCAGACTTTTAACCACCCGACCTTGCTTCCTCCTCCTTACTAAGGCCAAGAGGAAAGGCCACAGTTCAGAAGCTGCTGCTCTTCCTGTTCATTGCCCTGGGAGTAAGCCTGGGGTGGGGGTGGGGGGGGGCGGAAGTTGGGAGGCAGGTCAGGTGAGGGGAGGCGGGGCTCAGCTGGGTACCCAGCCTCCTCCGTGTTTGCCTTTTTATCCCCTTCTTTAACCAAAAGGTCCGGTGGATAAAATCCGCCAGGCGCTTCTTGGAAACTCCGTGGGGCAGTTCTGCTGTGAGTCGGAATCGACTTGACGGCAACAGATTTTAGTTTTGTGTGGACAGAAACCCTGGTGGCGTAGTGGTTAGGTGCTACGGCTACTAACCAAGAGGTCAGCAGTTTGAATCCGCCAGGTGCTCCTTGAAAACCATGGGGCAGTTCTCCATCCTGTAGGGTCACTATGGGTCAGAATCCACTCGACGGCCATGGGTTTGGTGGGTTTGTGTGGAGTCCTGGTGGCGCAGTGGTGAAGAGCTTGGCTGCTAACCAGAAGGTCGTGGGTAGGAATCCACCAGCTGCTCCTCGGAAACCATAAGGGTCAGTTCTACCCTACCCTACAGGGTCACTGTGAGTCGGAATCCAGTCGATGGCAATGGGTTGGGTTTGTGTCTTCAAAGGAGCCCTGTTGGCGCAGTGGGTAAAGCACTCAGCTGCTAACCGAAAGGTCAGTCGTTCAAACCCACCAGCTGCTCCGCCAAAGAAAGATGTGGCAGCCTGCTTCCATCAAGATTACATACAACCTACTGGAAGGGCAACTGGTTTCGTGCCTTCATGAACGTAACCGTGGCAGCCACAGCTTCCTCCCAGCTCCTGGATGTGTTTGTGAGCTTCTGAACTTGCATAGTTGATGAGTCAGAGAAGCCGGCACGCAGTGGAAGGTTAGGATTCCAAAGGCAGATCTGGCTTGGAACCAGCTGTGGGCCTCGGAGCAAGGGCGCCCATCTTTCTCAGCTTCAGTTTCCTCATGAGCAAAAGGGGCTGAATGTCTTCTTCTTGGAGATTTAAATAAATAACATGCTGTCATATGTGAACTGAAGTGCTGGATTTATGGCACTTACCATTATTGTGTTTAGAAATTCAAAATATTTCAGACCAGTGTCTATACCATATGATCTGAACATTCTAGCAAGGTGGGGCAGCTCCCCATTGTCAAATATGCTAGTATTTCTGCAGCTAATAGTTCTGTGGCTAATAGTTCTGTGGCTGTGACACTAAGACGGATAAATAAAGACAGACAGTGCAGGTCACGCTTGCCCCCAAGTGAGTCAGGAAAGAAAGAGTATGGTTTTCGGAGAGTTTTGGAGTTCAGAATTGCAGGTCAGGGTCTTAGACCTAAAATACCTACATGGTGGAATTGTTATGGAGTTTAATTGAGATAATGTATCCTCAGGTACTGGTTGGTAATAACACTTTATAAGTGCTAATTGCAGTTATTATAACCATTGTTGCTGTTATTGCTGTGAAGAGTACTAACCAGTCTTTAGTCCACATCTCCTAGAACAGACAGAGAGCAGCGGTGGTTCAGTGCTAGAATTCTTGCCTCCCACACGGGAGACCCGTGTTCTATTCCTGGCTGAAGCACCTTGTGTGCAGCCACCACCTATTTGTCAGCGGAGGCTTGCATGTTGCTGTGATGCTGAAAAGGTTTTAGTGGAGCTTCCAGACTAAGATGGACTAGGAAGAAAGACCTGGTGATCTTTTTCTGATGATCAGGCAGTGGAAACCCTGTGGGTCACAGTGGTCCGGATCCTGTTGTGTGCAGGGTCACCATGAGTCCGATTTGACGAGGCAGCTAGTGGCAACAGCTGGGGCAGACAGATTGGGCTGTGCAGTACGTCACTGCTTGTCAGACTTCAATGTGCACACACACTCCTTACGGAGCCTGTTAAATTCCTTGGGGATCCTGCTAAAATGCAGATTCTGTTTCAGTTGGGCATTTCTCACAAGTTCCCGGGTGAGGCTGATGCCACCAGGGGACCTTGCTTTGAGTAGCAAGGGCAGTAGATTGGTTTTCTGACTCTTTCTAAGTTGCTCTAAACATTTTGCAAGTGAAAGGAGACCTCTCAGTCCTGAGGCTAAAATAAGATCCCTTAACTCTTAGTTTTTGGGTTTGCCAATTTAAGTGCAAATTGAGTGTTAATTACTCTGCACAGAAAAATGTCAAGTAACCTGTACCACGAGGAGCGTCTTTTTAGTATCCTCTTCCTTTGCTCTCTAGAGGTGACCTCCAAGAGCTTTTGGGGTACATTCACTCAGCACCCCTTTTTCGTATACATCTTCCCCTCTTGACCACACAGTCCTGCTGTATGAATTCTACATCTTACTTTTTTAACAAATGTCTTAAAATTGTTTCCATGTCAGTAACCCAGAACTTTATTATTATTATTTTTAATGATTTACTGTGTTTTTGGTAAAGTTTTACCCCGCAGTTTACGTTCCCATTCAACAATTTCTACACCGGTTGTTCAGTGACACTGGTTACCTTCTTCACAATGTGGGAACGTTCTCGTTATTTTCGTTCTGGTTGTTCCATTTCCCTGAATCTAGTTTCCCCACTACCTTCCCTTCTCATCTTTGTTCTGAAGTAATTGTTGACTGTTTGATCTCTATAGGTGATTTTTAAAGGAGCGCAGTACTTATGGGCGATATTCATTATTTTATGAGCCAATTTGTTATTTAGCTAAAAAGTGACCTCCGGGGCTAGTTTCGGTTCAGGGTTTAAAGAGTATATCAGGGCAATAGTTTTGTGGAGGCTTCCAGTCTCAACTGGTCCAAGAAATCTGAATTTCTAAGAATTTGAGGCTCTATTCTATATTTTAGAATCTTTTTTTTTTCTTCAGAATCTTATTTTTTTAACAGCTGAGGAGTGTAATATTGTATTTCCCTACCAAACTTTGGATATTTATTTAGGCTTAGTTCCAGTTTTTTGTTGTTACCATGTATGTGTCTTTATATTTAAAGTGTGTTTATATGGAAAGTGTGTTTCTTGTAGATAGTATGTAGCCTTGTAGATAAGTATAGTCTGACAATGTATGACCTTATGACTAGAGAGTTTAGACCAGTGCTGTTCAATATAAATATAATTTGAACCACATTATCGTATGTTATTTTAAATTTTCTAGTAGCCACAGTAAAAAGAAACAAGAAATTAATTTTAATATATTTAATGTAAATCATTATATCCAAAACATTATCATTGCGACCGTATAATCAGTATAAAAGTGATTAATGAGATATTTTACAATCTTTATTTTTTCACAGTGTCTTAAAAATCCAGGGCGTGTTTTACAGTCAGTGCACATCTCAATTTGGACCAACTCCATTTAAAATTTTCAGCAGTCATGTGAAAGTAGTCATGTGGTTTAGACCATTTACGTTTAATGTAATTATCAGTGTGGTCAGATTTCAATCTTCCATCTTCCTATTTGTTGCATTTCCTATTTATTTCCTATGTTCTTTGTTTCTTTTTTCTCGTTTCCTGCCTCCTTTAAGTTAATTATTTTAGCATTCCATTTTATCACCACCATTGGCCTATTGGCACTACCTCTTTGTTGCTCTAGAGTTTCCATTGTGCATCTTTAACTAGGACTTTGGTTTTGATTCTGAGTGAGATGGGAACCATGGGAAGCTTTTGAGCTGGGGAATGACCTGACTTGACATATTCGTATCCACGTTTTTGGTCGCTTGGGCAAGAGTGTTTCTGCCGGTCAGATTCCTGGAAGTGGAATTGCTAAGACAAAGGAGAGCACATTTAGATTTTGGGAGGCCCTGCCAAATTGCATTCCAGAAAGGCTTCACCATTCTCACCCCTTGCAAACAGCAGCCAGGATTTATTGAGTGTCCTCTCAGTGCCAGGCTTATCCTGGATGCTGGCGACACTGGTGGGAATGAGCCCGAGTCGCGGCTGCTTATTAACTCTCAGTCCTCGAGACCCAAAGCAGCCTCAGAAGCTGCTTTGGATCTCTAAAGGACGTGAGGATTTCAGAGGGATCAAAAACGACGAGGCAAACAGATATTTTAAGCGATGAAAGGTAGCCTGGCACATACGAGGTGGTATGAGAACTGGCTAGATCTGATGCTATAACTGTAGGGAGTGGGATAAAGGGGCGGACTGTACAGTTGTCCCTCATTATCTGCGGGGGGGATTGTTTCCAGGACCCCCTGTGGACACCAAAATCCACGGACGCGCAAGTCTTTTATATAAAATGGCATAGTATTTACATGTACCCTATGCATTATCTTCTTGTGTACTTAAATCATCTCTAGAGTACTTGTAATACCTCAGATGGTGTAAGTGCCATGTAAGTAGTTGTTTCATCATAGTTGAAGACTTGCTTTCTTTTCTTTGAGTTTCTTGAGCTCTTCTGGGAATGATGATGCTCCTTGGGCATCAGCCGATGAGGATTTCCCCACGACCTTGAAGTTCTTGAGGCTGTTGCGCTTTTCAGAGCCAGCCAGCCATCCCCTACTAGCCTGGCACCCTTTCTTCTCCTCAACCCCCTCAGACTTAGCCTTTGAGGGATTGCTTTGACCACTTAATTGCTTTTTAGGAGCCATTTTTTCACAGATACAAAGGGTGCCTACAACACAAGTAGTGAATGAACGAGACACAAGGTAAGCAATGAGTACTGGAGCGAGACAGAGGATCTGTGAAATGGCGGGAGGCTACAGCAGGGGGTGCCTGCACATCACTTCATTCGTGTGGATTCAGCTGATACTTGGCGCTCCCGTGGCAAATTCAAGTTTTGCTTTTTGGAACTCTTTTTTTTTTTCTCAAATATTTTCGATCCCAGGTTGGTTGAACCTGTGGATGCGGAACCCGTGGATACGGAATCTGTGGATACAGAGGGCCGACTGTATTGGTTTGGGGAGCAAATGTGTGAACTCCCCATCAGTGTGATACACGCTGGCGTGCACTTTACAGCTGAGAGGTAAAATAGTAGTACTTCCCACATGGAGCTTGTTTGTGAGGATTCAACCAGAGTGAAGAGTATGTGGTTAAAATTTCAGGAACTGAAGTGGTTGTTTGACTGTCATGGTGGTGGGAGGGGCGACCTGACCCAGAGACAGTCTTGGCCCAAGTTTTGGGCAAGGTTTAAGGCCTATGTTAAAAAAACTTGGGCTGGAGCCCAGCCCAGACCTGTCCTCCCTTAGGCAAGTTACTTTGGGCCTCTGTTAACCTGGGGTAGATAACAGGAGAATATGCCCCCCAGGCGTGTCATGAAGGGTAAATTCAGTGAGGTGTTGGTGGCAAAGAGCTTGACACCCTCCTGGACTGTAGTAAGGCTTTGTAAAGTTAACTGCTGTTATTGTTGTTTTTATTGTTAATTTAGGGCCCCTAGTTAGTGAGTCTCTAGCGGAGCCCTGGTGGTGCAGTGGTTAAGAGCTCAGTTGCTAACCAAAAAGTCAGCAGTTTGAATTCACCAGCCGCTCCTTGGAAACCCTACAGGGCAGTTAGTTCTACTCTGTCGTCTAGGGTTGCTATGAGTCAGAATCAACTCGATGGCAACGGGTTTGGTTTTTGATTTTGGTTTAGTGAGTACCTATGGGGTCACATGAGTCGGAATCAACTTGACAGCAGTGGGTTTGGTTTGGTTTTCTAGTGAGTCCCTGGGTTGCCCAAATGGTTAAGTGCTCAACTACTTGCCAAAAGGTTGGCAGTTCGAACCCACCTAGAGGTACCTCAGAAGAAAAAAGCCTGGTGATCTGCTTCTTAAAGGCCACAGTCTTGAAAACCCCATGGAGCAGTTCTACTCTGCACATATGGGGTCACCATGAGTCAGAGTCCACTCAATGGCAACTAACCAAAAAAGAATAAAACAGAACAATGAGTTATTGGGTGGTACAAACAGTTAACATGCTGGACTGCTAACTGAAAGATTGGAAGTTCGAGTTTGCCTAGAAGTGCCTTGGAAGACAGCCCAGTGATCTACTTTGAAAAATCAACGATTGAAAACCGTGGAGCAGTTTTTCTGTGACATACATGGGGTTACCATGAATTGGAATCCACTCTACGGCAATTTTTTTTTTTTTTTAGTGTTATCTAGGCAATGATTGGAGCCCTGGTGGCAACAGTGGTAAAGCTTTCAGCTGCTAACTGAAAGGTCAGCGGTTCAAATCCATCAGCTGCTCCTTGGAAACACTATGGGGCAGTTCTACTCTGTCCTATAGGGTCGCTATGAATCAGAATCGACTCGACAACAATGGGTTTAAGCAATGATCAGATCCTTCCTTAACCCCAGGACTGAGGCCCCTGGGAGGTGAGGCCAGTTACTCAGGGTCAGGAAATAGCAGAGCTGGGATTTGAAGCCAGACTGGTCAGACCCAGGGCTCTTGGACTTCCCATTCCATGCCTCTGGGGATCTTCCAGGTTTGACGAACAAAGACTGTCCTCTTACATCAGTCAGTGAGCAAGATGGGTTATCAAAATAGCAGCACTAAGAAAAAGAGAAAAGTGATTAAAAAACAAAACAATACCACCACCAACATTAATAATGATAATGGCAACTCACCTGCCGTAACTCCTCAGGCAGCAAGACCTGGCCTGGCATGGAGCTATTTATAGTCTTTCTTTATCGGGTTTCACATGAATATTCATGTGTTTGGCTGCAGAAACATTAATGTTTGATTACAGGGTGCTGCATCAGAACCTGCTGGGGGCATTCTGTGATAGACAAGCATACACTCCATCACTTCTGCAAAGTCTGAATGACTCTGCATTTCAGTACCAATACCGGTTGCCATCAAGTCAGCCCTGACTCACAGCGACCTCGTGTGTCAGAATGGAACTGCGCTCCATAGGACTTTCAGGGCTTTCAATGGCTGCTTCTGTGGAAGAAGATTGTCAGGCCTTTCTTCTGAGACACCTCTGGGTAGACTCGGACTACCAGCCTTCCGTTAGCGGCAGAGTGCGCTAATAATCCAGTAGGCATGTAAATGCTGGCATGGCCAGGGGACTGTATAGGAAGCTCTCATTTCTTTTTTTTTTTTTTTTTTTGGTAGGAGTATCACACTGTGGTTTTAATTTGTATTTTCCCTAATGACTGGTGATATTTAGCATCTTCTCGTGCTTATTTACCATCTTATGTAGCTTCTTTGGTGAAGCATCCAAGTGTTTTGGCCATTCTTAAAAGTGGTTTTTTTTTTTTAATTATTATTATTGAGTTTTGAGAGTTCTTTATATATTCTGGATACAAGTCTTAGTCAGATAAATGCTTTGCAGCTATTTTCTCCCTGTCTGTGGCTTATCTTTTTCATTCTCTTAATAGTGTCCTTCAAAAAGAAGAAATTTATAATTCTGATGAAGTACAGCGTATCAGTTTTTGTCTTTTATGGATTGTACTTTTATTTATTTTTATCAAAAAGAGGTATCTATGAAATTCTGAGTCTTATCTCCATCTTCTGTTTTTTTTTGTTGTTGTTGTACTTTAGATGAAGATTTACAGAACAAACTAGCTTTTCATTAAACAGTACACATGGTTTGGTTTTTTTTTTTTACACATTGTTTTGTGACGGTGGTTACCAACCCCACGACATGTCAGCGTTTTCCTCTTCTCCACCTTGGGCTATTACCAGCTTTCCTGTCCACTCCTGCCTTCTAGTCCCTGCCCTGGGGGAAGCTCGAAATTCTGCAGGAGGCATCTGGACCCAGTTTGTCCAGTTTTTTGGCATGCAACTCCCAGTAAGACATGTATTTTACACATAACCGAGAACATACACACATAACATTTCTGTCTTCATTTCCTAGTGCTACCATAATAGAAATGCAAGTGGGTGGCTTTAAAGAGCAGGAATTTATTTTTTCTCTGTTCTGGAGGCTGAAAGCCCTAATCAGGGTCTCGGCCATGTCATTCCTTCTGTGGACCTTTCTCCTAGTTTCCTGTGTCTGCCAGGGATTCTTGGTGTTCCTTTGCTTGTAGATGACCCTCACATGGAGTCCGTCTTCCTCTGTATGTGACTTGCGTCTCTGTGTCTATTCTGGTTTCTTTATAACTCAGAGGTGATTAGATTTAGGATCCATCCTGTACTGGCATGACCTCATTAACACACCAAACCTGTTGCTATCAGGTCGATTCTGACTCACGGCAACCCCCTGTGTTACAGAGTAGATCTGCTCCATAGACTTTTCTTGGCTGTAATCTTTACAGAAGCAGATTGCCAGGCCTTTTTTCTGAGGTGCTGCTGGGTGGGTTTGAACCACCAACCTTTAGGTTAGTAGTCAGACATAAACCGCTTTCGCCACCCAAGGACCTTTAACAAAAGAAAAACCCTGTTTCCAAATAGGGTCTCATCTATAACTACCACGGCCAGGAGTTCAACACATTTTTGGGGGGAAACAATTCAATTCATAACATCTGAAACAGAAGTTTTGTGAAACAATCCCTATAGCCTACGTTTGAGTCAACGTCTGAGTCGCTCATTAATACAGTTTTCAAATTCTGTTGTGATTTGTGTGTGTGTGTGTGTTTAAATGATAGTTGAAACCCATTAAATTGACTTCCAGCACCTGGCTGCTAATCGAAAGGTCGGCAGTCGGAACTCACCTAGCAACTGCACAGGAGAAAGACCTGGCGATCTGCTCCCGTAAAGATTTCAGCCAAGGAAACGCTATGGGGCAGCTCCACTCCATCACACGGGGTTGCTGTGAGTCGAAATCAGCTCTGCAGCACAAAACAACAACTTCCTCACTTCAGTCCGGTCTCTGCTTAAATGTCATCTCTGGAGAGATACCCGCCCTGACCAACCTTTTCAAGATTGAAACCTCCCCTTCCCTGCTGCCCCCTTATCCTGTGATGTATTCTCCTCATAGCCACTTGTCACTCGGTTATACGACATTCTAGAGTAACTTACTTCTGGTTTGCTCTATCTGCTAGAATTCAGCTGTATGAGGGGTCTTCTCAGTGCCTGGGCACTGTATTGTTGTTGTTAGTTGCCCCCATGCACAACAGAACAAAATGCTGCTCCGTCCTGCGCCATCCCCATGACCAGTTGGGGGTCAGACCATTGTAATCCATGGGGTTTTTATAGGCCCATTTTCCTCGTATAGCAAGCACGGGCCTCCATTGACAGATGAGTGGTGGTCATGCATGAGATGCACTGGCTGGGAATTGAACCTGGGTCTCGCACATGGAAGGCAGGAATTCCTCCACTGAACCTCCAGTGCATGGTAGGTGCTCTCTAAGATTTGTTGAGTGGCTTTTTTTTTTTTTTTTTGCCCAGCTAGAAAGCAGTTTCATGTCATCCTTTTGGGAATGTGAATTGTATACCAGGTGTTGAATTGGAGGGGCAGGGTGGGTGGGGGCAGGATGGAGAGAAACTGGAGCGGAGAAGGCCATTCCTGGGAGTCCTCTGGAATCAATAGCTTGGTTGCTTGAAGCAAGAACATGTGCCTGTAGATTTATGATCTCATAAAAGAATTCCTCAGGAACAATGTGGGTTTTTCTCCCCTCCCTGCTTTATACTGGTCCCAAGTCTCACCTTGTGATGGCTGGATCGACTTAACCTCCCGAGGGACTCAAAAGGGCAGGGGCCCCTCTCGCTTCCTTTGCCTCAATTCCCTCAAGTATGGTTTTCTGTGTGTGTCTGTGTTTTCCTTTTATTGAAGTGTAAAGACTTCGGTGGGTTGTTTTTTTTTTTTTTTTTGCCTCTTATTAAAAAAAAATTTTTGTTGTTGAAAATATACACCAATTCAACAATTTCTACCTGTACATTTCAGTGGCATTGATTACATCTTCCAAAGTTGTGCCCCCTAAGCTTCCTATCCAGCCTTTCGAGTTGCTGTTGTCAGTTCGATCCCATATAGACAGTTCTTTAAAAGAATACAGTGCCCAAGGCAGACATTCTTTACTAACTAAGCTAAACTGTTGTTTGGTTTAAGGAAGGTTTCAGGGGATATTTTTGGTTGCAGGTTTAAAAGATTATTTCTGGGCAAGAATTTCAGAGGTTCATCCATCCTCCATGCCTCCAGAGAGTCTGGATTCCATGAGAATTTGAAATTCTGTTCCACATTCTCCCCTCCCCCCCCGGACCTATCTTCTATTGGATATTTGATCAAAACGTTGAGTAACGGTAAAGCTTCCATGATTTGTAATTTTTTTTTAATTGAAATATAAAGGAGTCTCTGCTTCTTAATTAGTACTTGATAACGCATTGTAAGAAATTCTGCAAACCCAGCGCATCTCCCATTTTGCTGTGGTTTCGACATCTTGCTGGGCCCGTTTCTGGCTTTGGGTAGGGAGGTGGGCGGAACAGGAGGCCCTCCGCTCGTCACACCTCTTTCCCTACGAGTGGCAGACGCAGAAGGGAGGCCACCGAAGGGTGGCCTGGGGGACCTACCTGAATCATGTAAGGGATACCCAGGTCTAACCAGGGCTGAAGCCTGAAGGTCCCAGTTCTTTCGGTCCTGACCAGGCCTCTGTATGTGTGTGTTGAAGGAGAGGGTGGCTTGTGGCTTGCTTCATGAGGGGAGATGCTCTGAGTGAATTTGCAGCCTGGAAAGTGTGGGTTGGAATTAAGTATTGGAGTGGGTGTGGTGTGTGAGCCATGGGATCGTTTCTTTTTGGTTTTTCCTTAAAAGTTTTAACAGCTTTGTTGAGATATGCTTCACATACCATACAGCTCACACATTTAAAGTGTACAAGACGATGGTTTTTAGTGTATTCAGAGTTGTCCAACCATCATGACAGTCTAATGTTAGAACATTTTCATCACCCCAAAAAGCAACTGTGTACCCCCACGTAGCCTTTCCCCATTCCCTCCTCCCCCAAGCCCCAGACAACCTCTAATCTACTTTCTGTCTATAGATTTACCTGTTCTGGATAAATGCAGTCAGACAATACGTGGCCTTTTTTGGCTGGCTTCTTTCACTGGGCATAATGTTTTCAAGGTTCATCCGAGTTACGTCAGGAATCAGTTCTTCATTCCTTTTTTTATGACTGAGTAATATTCCATAGTATGGATCTGCCACATTTTGTATGTCCATTTGTCAGTTTATGGACATGTGGGTGGATTCCCCTCTTTGGCTGTTGTGAAGAATGCTGCTTGGTGGCCCAGGTACAAGGTGGTGTTGCCAGCCACCCTCTGCTCGGGTTGGGCCATTGAGTTCTTCCACTGTGTTCTCACAGAGACACTGTGGCCGGCTCCTCCCTGTCCTCCCTCCCCCTCCTTCTTCCTCCTTCTGTCTCCTCCCTCCCCTCCTCCCCCCTCCTCCACCGTTTTTTTGTTCTTCCTTCCTCCCCTTTTCCCTTCCCCACCCACCTCCCTTCCCTT
Organism: Loxodonta africana; assembly: GCF_030014295.1. Lineage (NCBI taxonomy): Eukaryota > Metazoa > Chordata > Mammalia > Proboscidea > Elephantidae > Loxodonta > Loxodonta africana. Next base: position 14,847,711 of record NC_087352.1, read on the forward strand.
CCTCTTTCCTTCCTCTGTCTCCTCCCTCTCTTTATTCCTGCTCCTTTTCTCCACTTCCACCTCCTCCCCACCTCCTCCTTTCTTCCCCTTCTCTCTCCCCCATCCCTCCTCTCTCTCCCCCTCCCTCCCTCTCCCTTCAGCTCTCTCTACCCTCCTCTTCCCCAGGTGTCCCCTAGGGAATGTGAATCTAGAAGTGATTTCCAGGGAGCTCTCCCAGGCCCTCTCCACAGGGAGGCCTCAGCCTGAGCCTGTCACCCCACCCCCAACCCCAGGGGAGGGAGCAGAAGGGGCAGCCTGACACTTTTAATCCAGCCCCGGGGGAGATGTGGGGACAGGGCCATGCTTAGCTTTGCTTTGGGGCTTTTGAGAACGCACATTTATTTTATGCTCTCGGAATAGAGAATGGAAGTGCAGGTGTAAAACCCAAATGGTACCAGTGATTTTCCTCTTTGACTCCCAGCTATCTCTACCCGTAGCCTCTTCCTAGAGGCTACCGCTGGTACAGTTTTGGGACCTCCTTCCAAAGAGATGTTGTATGTATATCTGAGCATCTCACACACAGATACACACTTGTTTTGAAGGTACTAATGGCAGAATAAGGAGCCCTGGTGTTACAACAGTAAAGCACTCGCCTGCTAACCAGACATTTGGTGGTTTGAACCCACCCAGAAGCTCTGGGGGAGAAAGACTCGGCGACCTCCTCTGGTAAAGATTATAGCCTAGGAAACCCTATGGGACACTTCTGTTCTTTCCTATAGGGTTGCTATGAGTTGGAATTGACTTGACCGGACCCAAAAACAGCAACAACAACACCGACAGTGACAGAATAAGAGGACAGTGGTGGTTCAGTATAGAGCCCTGGTGGTGGTGTGGTTAAGAGCTTGGCTGCTAACCAAAAGGTCGGCAGTTCGAAACCACCAGCCGCTCTTTGGAAACTCTGTTGGGCAGTTTTACTTTGTCCCGAAGGGTCACTATACGTTGGAATTGACTCACCGGCAACAGGTTTGGTTCCGGTTTGGTGGTTCAGTGGTAGAATTCTCACCTTCCATGTGGGAGACTCAGGTGCAATTCCCACCCAGCCAACGCACCTCATGCGCAGCCACTCATCTGTCACTGGAGGCTTGCGTGTTGCTGTGATGCTGAACGACTTTCAGCAGAGCTCCCAAACTAAGACCGGCTAGGAAGAAAGACCTGGCAATCTACTTCCGAAAATCAGCCACTGAAAACTGTCTGGATCACAATGGCCTGATCTGTAACTGATCATGGGGATGGCACAGGATTGGGCAACATTTTGTTCAGCTGTATGTGGGGTCGCCATGAATTAGGGGCTGACTCAACAGCAGCTAACAACCACCACCACCACAACAGGCATGTAGTGTATCTCATTACGGTTTTAATTTCTATTTCTCTGGTGACTAAAGATATTGAACATCTCATTGGCTGATTGGCTGTTTGTGTATCTTCTTCTGTGAAGTGTTCCAATCTTTTTTTCATTTTTAAATTGGGTTGTTGGAGGTCTTACTGAGTTGTAGGATTTCTTTGTATGGTCTGATACATGTTCTTTGTCTGCCATGTGTGTTTTCTCCCAATCTGTGGTTTGCCTGTTTATTATCTTGTACTATCTTTATATGAGCCAAGGGTTTTGTTTTTGTTGAAGTCCAGTTCATCAGTTGGATCCTGTGCTGGGTAAGTATGGCCAAGACCTGTGTTACGTCACTTAGGTGTGGCAGAGATGGCCCCAAGCCACGTCCTGGTTCTCCAGGAGCTGAGAGCACTAAAGCAAGAGAGAAGAAAGTGTTATGAATCCCTAAAATCCATTGCCATCAAGTTAATTCTGACTTACAGCAAACCCTGTAGGACAAAGTAGAACTGTCTCACAGGGTTTCCAGGGCTGTAAATCTTCATGGGAGCTGACTGCCACATCTTTCTCTTGTGGAGCGGCTGGTAGATTCAAACTACTGACCTTTCTGTTAGCAGCTAAGTGCTTAACCTCTGTGCACCACGGCTCCTTCTTATGAGCCCTAAAAAAAAAAAAACCGTTGCCATTGAGTTGATTCAGACTCTGCCTCTCTTTTATAAGGGGACTGTGATGGCATTTTGGGCCCACCCAGATAACTCAGGATAGTTCCCTTTCTCCGGATCCTTAATTTAATCACACCTGCAAAGTCTTTGCCTTATAAGGTAACGTTTACGGAATCCAGGGATCTGTACATGGATTGCTTTTTGGGGATCATTTTTCAGCCTACCACCTAAGGGTCCTTTTAAGAGCAGGGCAGGAGGGTCAAAGGAAAGGCAATGTGACAATGGAAGCCGCAGCCAGGAGAGAGAGAGAGCGCGTTTGGAAGAAGATGCTACATTGCTGGCTTTAAAGATGGAGGAAGGGGCCACAAGCCAAGGAGTGCAGGTGGCCTCTAGAAGCTGAAAAAAGACAAAGAAATGGATTCTCTCCTGTTGTTGTTGTTAGTTGCTGTGGACTTGGGCTCCAACTCATGGTAATCCCGTGTGGGTCAGAGCAGAACTGAGCTTCACAGGGTTTTCATGGTTGTGACCTTTCGGAAGCTAATCTCCAGGCCTTTCTTCTGAGGTGCCTCTAGGTGGATTTCAAACCGCCAACCTTTCGGTTACTAGTTACCACCCAGGGACGCCCCGATTCTTCCTTGGAGCCTCCAAAAGGAATGTATCCCACAGACCCATTTTGGACTTTTGACCTTTGGAACTGATAAAGGCGTAATGACAAATAGCAATAGGAAACTAATATGGCGGGGTATCGGTAGTGGGCCCAAGGTCACCACGTAGTATGATGTGGCTGTGGGTGGGTGTTGGGGTGATAGACTCCAGAGCCCCCTACTTCCCTAAAGCCTCTGTTTGGCCCCAGCTGGTGTTCCCTGGACCTGCCTGGCTCCACATCCTTGCTGACCCCTTCATGTCTAGCAGTCCCTGGCAGCCCAGGGCACTCCTTGGCTGGGAGAGGGATCTTCACCTGCTGTCTTCCCCCATGTGTGGCCCCGTTTTCCAGGTCTGTTTTAAGAGGCCACTCAGAGGGGATTAGGACAAGGACACACGCTACTCCAGCTTGACTCATCTGATCACATCTTCAAAGAAAGACCCTGTTTCCCCAGACAAGGCCATGTTCACAGATACAGGGGATAGGACTTCTCAGCATATCTTTTTTAGGCGACGCAATTCAATCTGTAACAGCAGTCCTGTCCCCCCCCAAAAAAGCTAGAAACCTGGATTGTTTATAAAAGGAAAAAAAAAAAAACTCTCAGTGTCTAACAGTTGGCCCACAACAGTTGTAATTATCGGTAGCTGCTATCTTGTCACCCCCAACTCATGGTGATCCCACGCACAATGGGATCAGACTGTTGTGCTCCAGACGGTTTTCATTGTCTGCTTTTTGGAAGTCAGTCAACCGGCTTTCCTTCCTAGTCCATATTTGCTAGAAGCTCTGCTGAAACCTGCTCAGCATCATAGCAACATGCAAGCCTCCACTGACATATAAGGGGTGACGCTCTTGGGGTGCATTGATTGAAAATCGATCCCGAGTCTCCTGCATGGAAGGCGAGAATTCTACCAGTGAACCTCAAAATAGCTCTACGGAAACCAAAAACCAGTTGATGTCGAGTTGACTCTGACACGTGGTGACCCCATGTGTGCAGAATAGAACTGTGACCTTTCAGAGGTAGATTGCCAGGCCTTTCTTCTGAGGCGTCTCTAGGTGGGTTTGAACCACCAGTCTTTCTGTTAGTACTCCAGTGCGTAACCATTTGCTCTACCCAGGGGCTCCACCGCAGGTATAGGGGCTAGGATTCCAACACATATGTATATTTTTCTATTGTGCTTTACATGCAGGTTTACAGCTCAAATTAGTTTCTCATTACTTAATAGACATATTGCTTTGTGACATTGGTTGTCAATCCCACGACATGTCAACAGTCTCCCCTTCTTGACCTTGCGTTCCCCATTACCAACTTCCCTGTCCCTTCCTGCCGTCTCGTCCTTGCCCCAGGGCTGGTGTGCCCATTTAGTCTCATTTTGTTTCATGGGCCTGTCTAATCTTTGGCTGAATGGTGTACCTCAGGAGTGTCTTCAGTGCTGAATTAAAAGGGTGTCCAGGGGCCATACTCTCAGGGTTTCTCCAGTCTCTGTCAGACCAGTAAGTCTGGTCTTTTTTTGTGAATTAGAATTTTGTTCTACATTTTTCTCCAGCTCTGTCCATGACCTTCTATTGTGATCCCTATCAGAGCAGTCGGTGGTGGTAGCCGGGCACCCTCTAGTTGTGCTGGACTCAGTCTGGTGGAGGCTGTGGTGGTGCCAACACATATTTTGGGGGGACACAGTTTAATCCATAGCAGGTCCCATTGCAGTGTCCCCAGCATCCATCCATGTCTGTCCCTCCTCAATCCGGGGTCGCTCGCGGTGGTGTCACCGAGGTTCCCAGCCTCAGGAACCAGACCCCAGAGGGTGCCCGTGGACAGACAAGCAGGCAAATGCTGTATTCTTTGGCTTTGAGAAGCTTGCACATTAGCTGGAAGAACGAAGCATAAATTTTCATGGTTTTGCTTTCCTCGTGGTGACAATAACAGTTAACATTGATTGAGTGTTTTCCTGTCAGGCTTATGGACTCATTAAATCTTGAAACAGCCTTGTAAGCAGGAGTGATGTGGAGACTGTCTAGCCACCCAGGAACCCGTCAGAACCCAGGTTGGCTGTGCAACACAACACCCATGTGACCGCATGGAACACTGCCCACCTCTGATGCCCATTTTGTGGATATAAAAACTGAGGCACAGGGAGGGGAGGTCAAAAAATCAGTGGGGGTGCAGAGTGTGTTCACACCTGGGCAGCGTAGCCCTAAAGCCTGCTGAACTTTGTATTTTGAAATAACTTCAAATTTTTAGAAAAGTTGCAAGAATAATGTGGCAAACCCTGTATCCGGATTCACCTATTTTGAACATTTTGCCTTTTTGTTTTTCATTCTGTCTGTCTTTTTTCTGTCTACACACACAGACACACAGACACACAGACACACACACACATGGAGCCCTGGTGGCACAGTGGATAAGCGCTTGGCTGCTAATTGAAAGGTCAGCAGTTTGAGCCCACCAGTGGCTTCATGGGAGAAAGATGTGACAGCCTGCTTCTGTAAAGATTATAGCCTCGGAAACCCAATGGGGCAGTTCTCTTCTGTCCTGTACGGTTGCTTTGAGTCGGAATAAACTTGACTACGATAGGTTTGATTTTTTTGTTTATGGTAATTCTATGCTTAACCATTTGAGGAACTGCCAAACTGTTTGCCACAGCTGCTGCCCCATTTTATGTTCCCACCAGCAATGCATGAGGGTTCCAATTTCTCCCCACCCTCACCAATATTTATTAGTTTCCATTTTTCTGACACCATCATGCTTTCATACCCCCTTGATACTTCAGTGTGTATTTCCTAAGAACAAGGCTATTCTCCAGTAACCACAGGATAGTTACCAAATGTACATCGTTGCACGCTAACACAATACCATTATTTAATCTGCTGTTTGTATGCCAGCTTTGTCAGTTGTTCCCAGTAGTGTCTTTTAGAGCTATTTTCTCCCAACACAGGACCCAGCTCACAATCACACTTTACCTTTAATTGTCTCTTCAGTCTCCTGTAGCCTGGAGTGTTTCTCAGCCTTTCTCTGTGTTTTTGTGACAGTGCCTTTTAGTAACATTGCTTTCTTTGTGACATTGCCTTTTTAGAAACGTCTGGACCAGTTGTTTTGTAGAACATCCTTCAGTTTGAGTTTCTCTGATGTTTCCTCTTGATGAGATTCAGGTACTACATCTCTGACCAGGAGCCCTGGTGGCGCAGTGGTTAAGACCTCAGGCCGCCAACCAAAAGGTTAGCGGTTAAATCCGCTAGCTGCTTGTTCCTTGGAATCCCTATGGGGCAGTTCTGCTCTGTCCTGCAGAGTCGCTATGAGTCAGAATTGACTCGATGGCAATGGGTTTGGTTTGGTTTTGGATCCCTGGATCGAATTTTCAGAGCCTGTGTACTTAACCACAGTCCCTGCATGGTGCAAATGATTCATGTGCTCAGCTTCTGACTGAAAAGTTGGCAGTACGCACCCACCCAGAAGCACCTCAGAAAAAAGTCCTGGCAGTTTACTTCGGAAAAGTCAGCCATTGAAAACTTTATGGAGCACGGTTCTTCTCTGCCACACAAGGGGTCACCATGGGTCGAAATCCACTCCATGGCAACTGGTGATGGTTTTTGATGTTCTTAACCACAATGAGGTTCTTCCTTCAGAACAAACACACTCACGGGCTGCTTGTGTCGTTTCTTATCCTGACAGCTGGTTACAGCTGCGACAATCCATTTAGCTGACAATATATGCACTTTTTCATTTGTAATTTCAATAAAGAGTTAAGGAAGAACAGTGTCTTAACATAAAAAAAGTAATACAAGATCATTAGAGGGAACAAAAGAAGAAAAGGGGGTTAAAAAAATTGGAGTATACAAAGTTGAAAAAATGCAGAGAACACAAATGTGACTTGCAATTCCATCAGCCCAGGGTAATGTCACCTTATTAGCATTTCTAGCATTTCAGCTTATTCCTTCTGGTTGGTTTGCTTTCCCCTTCCCTCGGGGCATGAATCAATCATTTACACAGTTGACAGGGGAGACATATTTGAGGAGCCGAAGATAAGAGAAAAAGTCAGGGGAGGTAAAGCTTGGTTGGAAGTCCCTGGGTGGTCCAAATAGTTACTGTGCTTGACTGCTAACTGAAAGGTTGGTGGTTCGGGTCCACTCAGAGATGCCTCAGAAGAAGGGCCTGGCAATCTATTTCCAAAAAATCACCCACTGGAAACCCTGTGGAGCGCGGTTCTACTCTGATACGCATAGGGTTGCCATGAGTCTGAATTGACTTGAAAGCAATTGTTTAAAGCTTAGTTGGGGCCGTTTTGAGTCAGGACTGGCCAGGCAAGTGCATCGTGAGTAGACACTCTTCTGCCCACTGATGGTTTGTGTCCTGGAGCTGGGGTTTCCACGCCACTGTGTGGACAGCACTGGAGTTGCCCGCTGTCCCTGAGGAGGGGCTCGGAAAACTAGGTCGTCAGGGTGAAAAGGCTGGGTCCCTCCGGGAATCATCCCAGATCTCCAGAGCACTTACAAGGAATCACCAGACTCTGGTGACAGAGGCTCTGAATCCAGGTCAGTGGGGTTAGCTCAGCCCAGCACATACCAGGCTGAGCACAGTGTTTCATTTTCCCCCCTGCATTTTGTTTTTTGAAGCCTGTTGTTGCATGCTGTCGAGTTGATTCTAACTCATAGTGACCCATGTGACAGAATAGAACTGCCCCATAGGGTTTTCTTGGCTGAAATGGTAAAGTGTTCAGCTGTTAACTGAAAGGTCAGTAGTTCGAACCCACCAGCTGCTCTGTGGGAGAAAGATGTGGCAGTCTGCTTCCATAAAGAGTTCTACTCTGTGCTATAGAGTCATCCCAAGTCAGAATCGACTTGATGGTACACGACAACAGCAGTCTTTATGGAAGCAGATCACTAGATCTTTCTCCCACAGGACCTCTGGGTGGGTTCGAACTGCCACGTTTCGGTTAACAGCCCAGCGCTTAACCGTTGCACCATTGGGCACCTTCTTGAAGCCTGGACCTGAGGATTTAGGAAAAATAAAACCAAAACCAATTGTCCTCGAATCGACGCCAACTCATGGTGACCGCATGTGTCAGAGCAGAACTGGGCTTCATAGGGCTTTCTTTTCTTTTTAAATTTTATATTGTGAAAAGTAAGTATAACACAACATTTGCCAATTCATCATTTTTTACATGCACAGTTTAGTGACACCAATTACGTCAGTCATGTTGTGCAACCATCAACAGTGTCCGTTGTCAAGTTTCCCATCACCACAAACAGATACTGCTTCCTAAACAATGACTCCCCCTTTCTTCCTCCCTTCCCTGGCAACCACCAATAAACTTTGATCTCTATGCCTTTCCCAATTCTAGACGTTTCATATCAGTGGCATCATACAATATTTGTTCTTTTGTGTCTGACTAATTTCACTCAGCATAATTTCTCTAGATTCATCCGTGTCGTGGCATACATCAGGACTTCATTCCTTTTCGTGGCTGAATAATACTCCACTGTATGGATAGACCACGCTAGGTTTATCCATTCATCCGTTGATGGACACTTGAGTTGTTCCCGCCTTTTGGCTACTGTGAATAGTGCTGCAGTGAACATTGGTGTAGACGTGTTTGTGTGGACATGTGATTTTATTTCTCTTGGGTATATACCTAGGAGCGAAATTGCTGGATCGCGTGGTAACTCTGTTTAACCTTTTGAGGAACTGTGAGACTGTTTTCCACAGCAGCGGTACAATTTTACATTCCCACCAGCAACGGATGAGATGAGAGTCACAGTTAATGTTTTTTGTTGTTTTCAACTTTTTATTGAATTATAACATAAAAAATACATAAGTGTATCTTGATGAATTTTCAGATTGAACACATCCGTGTAACTAGCTCCCAGATAGAAAAACAGAGCATGACCTTCCTCCCCAAAGACCCCTCACGCCCTTTCCAGTCTCTCCACTCCAAGGAAGCCGTTATCCTGTTCTAACTCTGTAGATTAATTTTACTTATGCTTGTACTTAAAAGTTAAATTCATAATAGGACAGCTGTTTCATGCAACATAATGTTTGCCTTGGTTGGTTCCTTTTTCATTGCGGTGTAGTATTCCATTCTGCAGATGTACCACAGTTTATTCTCTCATCAATAAGCATCTGGATGGTTTCAAGCTTAGGGTTGGTTTAGTGGTAGAATTCTTGCCTTCCACACAGGAGACTTGGGTTTAACTCCCAGCCAGTGTACTTCATGTGTAGCCACCACGCATCTGTCAGAGAAGGCTTGTGTTTTGTTGTGATGCTAAACAGGTTTTAGCAGAGTTTCCAGATTAAGATGGACTAGGAAGAAAGTCCTGGCAATCTGTTTTCAATAATCAGCCAGTGAAAACCCAGTGGATCACAACAGTTAAATTCCATTGTGCATGGGTTGCCATGAGTTGGGGACAGACTAGACAGCAGCTAACGACAAAAACAAGTGAACATTCTAGAACTTGTCTTTTGGTCCACATACACCCACTTATTCTTAAGGGTGGAATTATACTGAGAGTAACTCTAGGTCTGTGTGGTTCTAGGCACAACTTAGACTTCCCTCCTTTCTTGGCCTATGTGCACCCCACATCCTGAGTTTTTCTGGAGCTCTTCTTCCTGAGGGAAGACTGAAACCCACTGTCGCAGTCCCTGCTGCTGTTTTAGGAGTCCCTGGGTGGCACAGACAGTTAAGCTCTCGACCGTTAACCAAAAGGTTGGCAGTTCAAACCCACCCAGAGATGCCTCAGAAGAAAAGCCTTGCAATCTGCTTCTGGAAAATCAGCGTTGAAAACCCCGTGGAGCACAGTTCTACCCTGACACACATGGGAGCGCCATGGGCCGGAGTCAGTTTGACGGCAGCCGGTGTGGCTGGTTTTGCTGCTGCTTTCACCCTTATTCTGTTGAATTGAGACATCCTCCCTTCCACAGTGCCCTCACGTGAGCCGTCCATACTGTTAATCTAGCTCTGGAGGTGGCCGCACCATAACATGTCCTCGTCCACACTGATTGGGGGCCCTGTCCCCGGTGTGGAGTGTCCTCTTGGGCTTGAGTGTCCAGACTTGAAGACCATAGCTCCCAGGGGCTGGCGTCACTTCCTAGGGGGTGTTTTGCACGTTTGTCTGGGTGTTTGGAGTCGCTGGTAACTGGGCGGTGCTCCTGTCATTTAGTGGGTGTACTACCCCACATACTACGCATTGCCGTGGAGTTGACTCTGACTCAGCAGCCTTACGGAGCAGAGTGGAACTGCCCCACAGAATTTCCAAGGAGCGCCTGGTGGGTCTGAACTGCCAGCCTTTTGGTTAGCAGCCGTAGCTCTTAGCCACTGCACCCCCAGGGTTTCCTTAGTGGGTGTAGACTAACCGAATTAATTTGTCTCCTGGGTTGGTGTGCAGGGCGGATAAGTTCTTGGGCAGATGCTCCCATCTTCCCTCTCTGTCCCTGCTTTTCTTTTTTTTAAATAACGTTTTATTGTGTTTTTGGTGAAAGTTTACACAGCAAATTAGGTCCCCATTTGACTCGATGGCAACGGCTTGACAATTTCTATACAAATTGTTCAGTGACGTTAGTTACATTTTTCACAATGTGTCACCATTCTCTTTAATTGTGTTCTGGTTGTTCCGTTTTCAGTACTCTACTTTCCCTGCCCCTTCATCTTCTCATCTTTGATTTAAATTAAATATTGCCCTTTTGAACCCATACAGATGGTTTTTGAGTAGAGCACCGATCTAATAGGTAATATCCTTTGTTATGGTGTCACTCAGCTTTTCTGCTAAAAGGTGATCTCGGGGAATAGTTTTGGTTCAAGATTTAAAGAGTGTCTCAGGGCAATAATCTCAGGGAATCCTCTCCTCTAAGGTGTTCCAGTTAGTCTGGCTGTTTTTAAGAATTTGAGTTTTGTTCTACCTTTTTCTTCCATTCTATCCAGGATCATCTATTGTGATCAGATTCGTCAGTGGTGGTAGCTGGGCACCATCTAGTTCTTCTGGCCTCTGGGTAATTGAGGTCGTGGCTTGTGTAGGCCGTCAGCCTTGTAGACTTGTCTCTTCTCTGAGATTTGGGTTATCTTCTTACTCTTTTGCTCCTGAGGAGTAGAGACCAATAGTTCTATCTTATATGTCCCTGCTTTTCTGTTTCTCTGTCTCCCTCTTCCTTTTGTGTCTTTTCTCTGTCTCTCTCTGAACTGCTCTTTCCCCTTGGCATCTCTGCCCCTATCAGCACCTGTGCTCAGTTCCCCTTTCTCCCAACTAGCTTTCTGTGCTGATGCCCAACTTCACCACTTCCCCCCATTAAAAAAAAAAAAAAGTTGCCATCAAGTTGATGCTGATTCATGGCAACCTCATGTGTTAAAGAGTGGAACTGCTTTTAGGGTTTTCTTGGCTGTAATCTTTACAGAAACAGATCACCAGGCCTTTCTTCCATGGAGCTGCTGAGTGGGTTTGAACAGCCAACCTTTAGGTTAGTAGTTGAGTGCAAAGCATTTGCGCCATCGAGGTACCACCCTCTCGCATAGATTGGGCTTATCTGGCTGTGACCCATCCCCAGTGACCTTTCACCTCTGCTCCCGCCTCCAGCTGATAAGTTCTCTTTGAGTCCCTTGAGTCGCACTCTCATTTGAGTGGCAGGCTTGCCTGTTCTGAGCCTGACCCCAAGTGTCACTGGTCACCCCATAGAATTGTCCCCACATACCCTCCCTCCTCCCCACCCACCCATGAATATTGGATCAATCTCTATCCCTGTTCAGCATCAACAGTAGCCCCTGAGAACTGTCCCCTTCAATCATCCAGCCAATGTTTACACATGAATAAAACAGATAGAAACCTGGAGCATACCTCCTTGTGGGGAAGGCAGGCAGTAGCCAAAATAAAGCCCATTTATGGCATGTCAGATAGAGATCCCTGCTTTGAAGAAAAGCAAAGCAGGAGAGGGGGATAGAAGTGGGGGGGGGGGCATTGTAATTGTAGATGTTGTTATTGTTAGGTGCCTTTAAGTCAATTCAGACTCATAGTGACCCCACGTGACTGAGTAGAACTGTCCCAAAGGATTTTCTAGGCTGTGATCTTCATAGAAGGAGCCCTGGTAGCATAGTGGTTAAGTGCTTGGCTGCTAACCAAAAGATCAGAGGTTCAAACCCACCATCTGCACCACGGAAGAAAGATGTAGCAGTCTGTTTCGGTAAAGATTACAGCCTTGGAAGCCCTATGGGGCAATTTTTCCTTGTCCTATAGGGTCACTATCGAGTCAGAATAAACTCAATGGCAACAGGTTAACGAGTTAATCTTTACAGGAACAGATCACCAAGTCTTTCTTTGCCAGAACCACTAAGTGGGTTCGAACTGCCAGCCTTTTAGTTAGCAGCCAAGCCCTTGACCATTGTACCACCAGGGCTCCTTGTAGTTGTAGACAGAATTGAGTTAAGCCTCCTTGACCTGGTAACAATTGAGAGAAGGAGGTAAGGACAAAAGCAAACCAGGCAGAGGGAACTGTACGTACAAAGGTCCTGAGGCAGGCACATGCCTGGTGTGTTGGAGGAAAAGCCAGGAGGCAGTGTGGCTGGAGGGGAGTGAGCAAGGGGGAGGGGGTAGAGATGAAGACAGGGAGGGAATGGGGTGGTCTTAGGGAGAACTTTGGCTTAGACTCTGAGTGAGATGGGAGCCACAGGAGAGCTTGGAACCAAGAAGAGGTGTGAGGTGACTCAGATGTTGATAGGATTCCTCTGGCTCTTGTGTAGGGACGAGACTGTAGGAGACTGAGGACAGAATCCCGGGGACAGGAGGAACAGATCTGTGTAGGACCACACAGGAAAGCCAAGGCCACACTGCACTGCTTTGGAGCCCTGTGGGGCAGGCAGGCCTGTCTTCGTTTCCTAGTGCTGCTATAACAGAAATATCACAAGTGGGTGGCTTTTATAATCAAATTTATTTTCTCACAGTTAAGGAGGCTACAAGTCCTAATTTAGGGCACCAGCTCGAGGAGAAGACTCTCTCTGATGGTTTTGGTCCTTGTCTCTTCAGCTTCTGTGCTTTGGCTCCTTGGTGATCTTCTTGTGGCATCTGTCTTCCCCCATCTCTGCTTGCCTAATGGGATCTTTTTATATCTCAAAAGAAATAGACTCAAGACACTCCCTACACTATTACTGCCTTATTAACATAACAAAGGAAACTCGTTCACAAATGGGATTATAACCACAGGTGTAAAACCCTTTGCCATCAAGTGAATTCCTATTCAAATAGATCCTGTAGGACAAAGTAGAACTGCCCCATAGGGTTTCCAAGGCTGTCGTCTTTATGGAAGTAGACTGCCACATCTTTCTCCTATGGAGCAGCTGGTGGGTTTGAACCTCTGACCTTTCAGTTAGCATCCGGGCACTTAACCACTGCACCACCAGGGCTCCAACCACAGGTATAGGGGTTAGAATTTCCAAAGAATATTTTTGGGGGACACAATTCAATCTGTAAACAGGTACCTGAGACATGTCTACTCCACCAGCCAGACCCTCACAGCCCCTCTCAGGAGACAGCAGGCCAAATCTGCATCTCCAACACTTTATTCTTTAGGTTCCCTGAAGACTTACTGAGTTTTTATTTTTAAAATAAACTTTTTTATTTTGCAATCATTTTAGATTTCCAGAAATATTGCAAAGATAGCACAGTGTTCTGGTATACCCCGTACCTAGCTTCCCCTAATGTTCACATCATATATTATTGTCATTAGATGCCGTTGAGTCAATTCTGACTCATGGTGACCCCATATATTACTGTCTTAGTCTGGGTTCTCTAGAGGAGCAAAACCAGTGAAACATATGTAGATGTATATATAGATTTACTTCAAGGAAATGGCTCATGCAGTTGTAGGGGCTGGCAAGTCTCAAATCTGTGGGTCAGGCAATAGGCTGATGACCCTTGCTGGCTCAGGTGGTCGCGGGGGCTGACTAGCTGAAAACCTGCATATCAGGTGACAGGCTGGAGGCCCCTGCTGCTGGCTTATGTCCCAGGAACTGGGGTCAGACGCCAAGAAGATTATAGGATCAAAAAGAGATCGAACTGTGCCAGAACATCCATTTATATCATGGATGCAAGCCACACCCGCAAAGAAACTCCTCTTCTAATTGACTGGCTGCTCACATCAGATCAAAAAATGGGAGGTGATTACATAGTGTCTGCCAAACCACCGAGAATCGTAGCCTAGCCAAGCTGACTCATAACGTTAACCATCACAGTTACCATGGAACATTTGCACCAACTAAGAAACTCACACGTTATGTTACTATCAGCCAAGCTCCATACTTCACTCAGATGTCCTCAGCTTTTCCAATGGCTTTTTCTGTCCCAGGCTCCCATCCAGGACACCACATCACATTTAGTTGTCTTGTCTCCTTAGTCTCTTCTGCTCTGTGACAGTTTCTCAGTCTTTTCGTGTTTTAATAGTTTAGAGGAGTACTTGTCAAGTGTCCTGCAGAAATGCCCCCTGAATTTGAGCCAACACTTGTGTTGTTGTTGTTATTGTTTTTTGCCTTTTCTTGCCTTTTTTTGTAAGTGAAGTCATATAATATTTGTCCTTTTGTGACCAACTTACCTTGCTCAGCATAATGTGTTCAGGCTTCATGCATATTGTAGCACGCATCAGTACTTCATTTCTCCTACTGGCTGAGTAGTAGTCCATTGTATGTATGGACCACATTTTGCTTATGCATTCATCTGTTGATGGGCATTTAGGTTGTTTCTACCTTTTGGCTATCGTGAATAGTGCTGCAACGAACATTGGCGTGCAAGTCTCTGAGTCTCTGCTTTCAAGTCTTTTGGGTATATACCTAGGAGTGGAATTGCAGGGTCATATGGTAGTTCTATTTTTAGTGTTTTGAGGACCTGCCACAATGTCTTCCACAGTGGCTGTACGTACCATTTCGTACCCCTACCAGCAACAGATAAGGGTTCCGATTGCCCCACATCCTCACCAACATTTGTTATTTTCTGTTTTTTATCTTAGCCATCCTAGTGTGAGTGAAATGGTATCTCATTGTAGTTTTGATTTTCTTCTCTCTGATGGCTAATGGGTTAAGCATCTTGTCATGTTTTTGGTGGCCAATTGAATGTCTTCTTTGGTGAAATGTCTATTCAAGACCTTTGCCCATTTTATGATTGGGTTATTCGTCTTTTTTTTTATTAAGTTGTTGAAGACCAACACTTATTTTGTTAATAAACCTTTTTTTCTTTAATTTTATTGTGGTAATGAAAAGTTTGCCATTTTAACTATCTTTTAATGGACAGTTCAGTGATGTTAACTACTTTCACCATGTTGTGCTATTATCACCAATATCAACTCAATGGCGACTGGTTTTATATTTTTGAGTAATGCTCTTTGTACTGAAAAAAGAAAACCTTTGGCCAACTTTCTGCCAGTTCTGTTGAAGACATCACTGTTTTTACTTTGTAATGTGGTTTCATAGAACTCATAATAGGGGAATAGAATCATTAGCTTTATGTCTATTTTCTACTTACATTATTAATATATATTTTTCTTTTTATTGAGGTAAAATTCATGTAACGTAAAATTAACCCTCTTAACATCAAATTGGAGTTCCTGGGTGGCGCAAAAATTTCTGCAAGTGCTCAACTACTGGCCGAAAGGTTGGAGGTTCGAACTCATCCAGAGGCACTGCAGAAGAAAGGCCTGGCAATCTGCTTCCAAAAAGTCACAACCTTGAAAACCCTATGGAGCAGTTCTGCTCTGCACACATGGGGTCATCATGAGTCGGAACTGACAGCAACCAGCAACAACCAAATCCATTGCAGTCGTGTTGATTCTGACTCATAGTGACCCTATAGGACAGGTAGAACTGCCCCATAGGGTTTCCAAGGCTGTAATCTTTACAGAAGCAGACTACCACATCTTTCTCCTGTGGAGCTCAGGTGCGTTGCAACCACTGACCTTTTGGATAGCAGCCAAATGCTTAACCACCGTGCCACCCGGGCTTCTTCCAACAACAACATCAAATTAACCATTTTAAAGTGTACACTACACAATCCTAGGTGTGCCATTCCCAATTTAGGACTCTGTAACTTTGTATATGCATGACCACAATTTTCTAGCAGATGGCAGTAATGGGTCACGAGAAAGGGGCACCTGTTCCTAGTTCCATAAAAGTGCCATATGGGCTTACAGCGGCCCCTACTAAATAAATAAGAAAAATGTTTCTTCTGATGTAGACAGAAAGTCAGCTACACACACCTAGCCTGCCTGAGTTCAGACCTTGCTCTGATACCAACCACCTCTATGACCTCAGGCAAGTTACTTCACCTCTTGGTGCCTCAGTGTCCACCTCTCACGGTAACTATCTCAACTTCATGGCATTTCGTACATTCACGGTGTTGTGCAGCCACCATTACTGCCTAGTTTTGGAACATTTTCATCACTCCAGAAAGAAACCCTGTACCCATTAAGCAGTCGCTCCCCACCCCACTGCAATCCCCAGGCAACCACTAATCTACCTTCTGACTTGGTGGATTTGCCCATTGTGTATATTTCATTTAAATGGAATCATATCCTATGTGACCTTTTGAGTCTGTACATTATTACTGTTAACTTTAATACAGGCAGTACCTGGGTTCCGAACAAGTATGTCTTTAAATCGAATTTGTAGGTTAGTAGGAACAGGTACATATGGCTCTTTTTATTTTACCTTCCTGTGCATTTAAAACACTTTAACACTTCAAAACCGTGCATCGTTTTCATGAGTATCCCAAGGTAGTATGTGTGTTCATTATTACAAATCACTGTATTTAACTCAAATTTTTAATACAATAGGCTTTATGGTAGTCCCTTAAGTACGAGTTATCCGTAAGTCAGACGTTTGTAACCGGGGAACTTACTATAATAGGCTTTATGGTAGTCCGTTTTTAAATACAAAAAAAAAAAAAAGTTGCCATTGAGTTAATTCCAACTCATTGCAGCTCTGTAGGACAGAGTAGAACTGCCCCATAGGGTTTCCAAGGAATGCCTGGTGGATTCGAACTGCTGACCTTTTAGTCAGCAGCTGTAGCTCTTAACCACTAAGCCCCCAGGGTTTCCAAATACAAGTTGTCCAGAAGTGGGATATTTGTAACCCGGGAACTGACTATATAATAGGCTTTATGGTACTCTGACCTTAAGTGCAAGTTGTCTGTAAATTGGACATTCATAATCTAGCGGGTGCCTATATTTAGGTTTCCTTGTAAGCACTTTTTAAAACCATCCGTTTTGTGAGGATTTGTTTAGTTAAAAATTGATAATAATATATAGGCCAGTTTTTAATCAAACACTCAAAAAATGGAAATGTGTTGTCAGAGGAGTGTCACTGCCTCTGCGTTGGGGACCCCGTGCCCTTTCTCTAGGATACCTTACCTTCCTGCCCAGCCTGTCACCTTCTGGCCAACATGAGTCCATGTATTGATTCCCTGTCCAGCTGAATTTGTTGTATCTCTGAGATTAGAAGGTAAATAGAAATGTTCTCCTTGTGGGATAGATTACAGGGCCCAGGATAAGAGCCAGGCAGGTATGGACGTCCAGTGTGTGATTGGTGGGGAAAGATGAGGCTCTTAGTAAACGGAGCTGGGGACAAAAAATAAAAAATCATCCGTATGGAAAGAGAGGAAATCAGATCCCTACCTCTCATCATAGGAGTCCCCAGGCGGCACAGACAATTAAGTCCTCAACTACTAGCCAAAAGGTTGGCGGTTCATACCCACCCAGAGGGGCCTCGGAAGACAGGCCTGGTGATCTGCTTCTGAGAGGTCACACCCTTGAAAACCGTCTGGAGCAGTTCTGCTCCACACACATGGGATCTCCAAGAGTCGGAATCCACTCGAGGGGAACCTCACAACACATACCAAAGTCACCTCTGGATAGCTTAAGGATTCCAAGTCAAATATGGATTTGTGGTCTCTTCTCAGACTTTGAGGTAGGGACAGACTCTGAAACAAGGCACGAAGTGTTAGCAACGCGGGGATGGTTTGGAAGACTTGCGTGTCACCTGGGTGTGTACACCCTACTCCAGAAATTTCTCTTTTTCTCTGAGGGTCTGAGCAGCCCTCCCTGCTTTGCTTGGGGTGCTGGTCCTTCTCTTTCATTTTCAGTGTATTTTTATTGTGGTGGAATACAGATAACAAAGCGTTTGCTGTCTCAACATTTTTTACTTGTACGATTCAGAGACTTTAATTCTGTTCATCGTGTTGTACAACCATCACCACTATCCATTTCCAGAGTTTTCCTTCACCCTTAACAGAAACTCAGTGCCACCTAAGCAGTGTCTTCCCCTTCTTCCCTTACTCCCCCCGCCCCCAGTAACCGCTAATAAACTTCGGTCACTGTGCATTTGCCTGTTCTAGACATTTTGTATCAGTGGGATCATACAATATTTGTCCTTTTGTGACTGATTTATTTCACTCACCATAATGTTTCCAAGGTTCATCCATGTCATAGCATGTGTCAGAACTTCATTTCTCTTTATAACTGAATAATATTCCATTGAAGCCCTGGTGGCGCAGTGGCTAAGAGCTCAGGCTGCCAACCAAAAGATTGGCAGTTCAAATCCACTAGCCACTCTTTGGAAACCCTATGGGGCAGTTCTGCTTTGTCCTATAGGGTTGCTGTGAGTCAGAATCGACAGCACACAACAACAACAATATTCCGTTGTATGGATAGACCACAGTTTGTTTATTTCTTTTTCTTGGTTTGACTTCCACCAGCAGCGTTTGGCTTTCAATATCGGTGCCGTAGGAAGTCAGTGTAACAGGTCCCTGAGTGGCACAAACGGATTGTGCTCGACCCCTAGCTTAAAGATTGGCAGTTTGAACCCACCCAACAGTACTATGGAAGAAAGGCCTGGCAATCTGCTCCTATAAAGATTACAGCCAAGAAAACCCTGTGAAACAGTTCTACTCTGTAATACATGGGGTCATCATGAGTCAGAATTGATAGCACCAGGTTTAAAGAGCCGGTGTAGGGTCCTGAGAAGGGGACTGGGCATGACCTTAAATAAAACAGAAGAGGCCGGAGAGGAAGCAAGAGTCCAGGTAGGCAGTACCTGCAGTCTCCCAGGCAGTGAGCACAGAGAGGAGTGGGCAGATGCTGCTGGCGGCCAGAACCACAAAAGTGTTGTTGTTAGTTGCTGTTGAGTCCATTCCAACTCATGTCAACCCCGTGTGTGCACAGTAGAACTATGCTCTATAGTATTTTCAAGGCTGTGACCTTTCAGAAGCAAGTTGCCAGGCCTATCTTCTGAGGCACCTCTGAGTGGGTTCAAACTGCCAGCCTTTTGGGTAGTGGTCCAGGGCTTAACGGTTTACACTACCGAGGGACTCCTTAAAGAGGGGTGGAAAAGACTTATTAAGAACTAGGAGGAAGCGTGGCCTCTTGCAGCCAACCAGAACTGGCTCCTTCTAGAAGCCAGCGCCTCGCCTGGCTCTGAAGTGATTGCAAACCCAGGCTCACTGGGGACCTGCCCTTGGACAGGAATGTGTGAGCTGCACCAGCCCTGGCCTCCTCAGGTGTTTGCTCAGAGACCGAGGGCTGGGCTTCTGCCAGCCCCGTCCGTCCCCGGCCAGCTCCTGGGCGGACCCCTGGCTGTTCCTGCTCCCAGGACTGTTGGGTTTTTCTGCCTTGTGTGGCCTGTGAGTGAAATTGGCCTGTAGTTAGAAAGGCTCCCGCTGAGCCCAGGAGGAAAAGGGTTTCTACCGTGCAGGGGTGGAGGGGGAGCAGGATGTCTCAATGCCAGCCAGTTCTCAGTTTTCTAGAGTTATTATGTTGTTGTTAGCTGCCATCAAGTTGTTCACTGACTCCTGGCAACCCCACACACAGTGCAACAAAACCCTGCCAGGTGCTGTGACATCCCCATGAGCAGTTGCAGGTTGGACCGCTGTAACCCACAGGTTTTCATCAGCGGGTTGTTGGAGGTAGAGCACCAGGCCTTTCTTCCTAGCCCGTCTTAGTCTGGAAGTTCCGCTGAAACTTGTTCAGCATCACAACAACTGCAAGCCTCCCCTTACAGATAGGTGGTGGCTGTGCGTGGGGTGCATTGGCAGAGATTCGAACCCAGGCCTCCCGCATGGAGGGTGAGAAATCTACCACTGAACCCCCACTGTCACTCAGAGTTTTTGTAGATATTGGAAGTGAGACAGTGGGTATCCTTTTTTTTTTTTCCCCCACCTCTGACCTCCTGTGACAGAGTAGAACTTATCCCTGAGGTTTATCTAGACTTTAATCTTTGTGTGTGTGCTTTAGGTGAAACTTTACAGAGCAAATTAGTTTCTCATTAAACAGTTAATACACAGATTGTTTTGTGACATTTGTTGGCAACCCTGCAAAGTGTCAACACTCTCCCTTTCTCCACCCCAGGTTTCCTGTTTCCATTTGTCCAGTTTTCCTGCCCCTTCCTGGTCTCTCATCTTTGCTTTTGGGCCGGTGTGCCCATTAGTCCCATATACATGAATGAACTATGAAGGACATCCCCCACGTGTGTTATTGTTGGCCTTATAGACCTGTCTAATCTTTGACTGATGGGTGAACCTCAGGACTGACTTCAGTACTGAGCTAAAAGGCGTCCAGGGGCGGCAGTGGGTATATTGGAAAGCGATCAGGGTTACCTGTAACCATCACCCAGATCTAGGTGCAGAACATTTCCATCGTCCCTGAAGGTTCCCTCATGTCCCTTTCCAGTCAGCACTTTCCCCTAGAGGTGACTATAGACCAGTGGCTGTCGAGTCGACTCCAACTCATGGCGACGCCATATGTGTCAGAATAGAACTGTTCTCCATAGGCTTTTTAATGGCTGATTTTTCGGAAGTAGATTGCCAGGCCTTTCTTTTGAGGCACCTGTAGGTGGATTGGAAACCCAGATGGCATAGTGGTTAAGAGCTACGGCTGCTAACCAAGAGGTTGGCAGTTCAAATCCACCAGGCTCTTCTTGGAAACTGGGGCAGCTCTATACTGTCCTATAGGGTTGCTATGAGTCAGAATCAACTCAACGGCAACAAGTTTGCTTTGGGGATTTGGTAGGTGGATTTGAATGGCCAACCTTTCCTTTAGTAGCTGAGCACATTAACCATGTGTGCTACGCAGGTCAACCAGAGGTGACCCTACCTCTGGTTTTTTTCTATCATGGATTAGTTTAGACTGTTCTTGACTTTTCTATAAATGGAATCACACAGTGTGTAATTTGCCTCTGGCTTCTTTTGCTCAGCAAAATGCATTTGAGACTCATCCACATTCTTGTGTGTATCAGTCGTTCATTCCTTTTTATCATCAAGCTGCCTCGTGTGGCTGTCACAGTTTGTTTATCCATTTATCCATTGATGGACATCTGAGCTGTTACCAGCTTGGGGCTTTTCTGAATATGGCTGCTGTGAAAACTCTTGTACAAGTGCTTTTGTGGTGTATCTTTCATGTCTCCTGAGTAAATATCTTGGAGTAGAACTGCTGTATCGTAGTCATAGGGTAGGTTCATGTTTAACTTTGCTTATCCAGGCTTTTAATTCTCTTCTGGAACAAGATGTCTAATAGAAAGCCATCCCAGGGATGTTTGGCAGCTCAAGAATGCTAAGCTGGTGGGTCTGTGTCTCTGATGCTATTGAGCCTCTCCTTCAGAGTGCAGAGTGGTTGCTGCAGCACCGGTCATTATCAGCATGTTTCACGTTAGTCTTTCAGATGGAAGAAAGGAGCAGAGACAAACAATCTTCCCATTGCAAGGGTCCGTGTTTTTTTTTTTTATTGGTGGTTCAGTGGTAGAATTCTTGCATTCCGTTCAGGAGACCCGGGTTCAATTCCCAGCCAATGCACCTTGTGCTCATCCACCATCTGTCAGTAGGGGCTTGAGTGTTGCTGTGATGCTGAACAGGTTACAGCAGAGCTTCTAGACTAAGGCAGACTAGGAAGAAAGGCCTGGTGATCTGCTTCTGAAAATCAGCCAGTGAAAACCTTATGAATCACGACAGTCTGATCTGCAGCTGATCACGGGTTGGCGCAGGACCAGGCAGCATTTGGTTCCTTTTGCACGGAGTCACCACGAGAGTGGGGACTGACTCAACTGCAGCTAACGACAACAAAAAATATATATAACAAAAAATTTGCCATTTTAGCCATTTTTATGTCTATGAAAAAATTGCCATTTTAGGCATTTTTATGACACTAATTGCATTCACCGTGTTGTGCAGCCACCACCACTATCCGTTAATAAAACCTTTTCTCCCTAAACAGAAATGCGATACCCCTTCAGCAGTAATTCTCCTGTTCCCCCTCCTCCTAGCCCCTGGTAACCACTAATAAACTCTTGTCTCTATGAATTTACCTATTCAACTGTGTGGATCATAACAAATTATGGATAACACTGCAAAGAATGGGAATTCCAGAACACTAAATTGTGCTCATGTGGAACCTGTACATAGACCAAGAGGCACTCATTCCAACAGAACCAGGGGATACTGTGTGGTTTAAAATCAGGAAAGGTGTGTGTCAGGGTTGTATCCTTTCACCGTACTTATTCTGTATCTGAGCATATAATTTGAGAAGCTGAACTATATGAAGAAGAACACGGCATCAGGATTGGAGGAAGACTCATTAACAACCTGCGTTATGCAGATGACACAGCCTTTCTTGCTGAAAGTGAAGAGGACTTGAAGCACTTGCTGATGAAGACTAAAGACTACAACCTTCAATATGGATTACGCCTTAACATAGAGAAAGCAAAAATCCTCACAGCTAGACTGCCTGAGTCATCTAGTGCTGCTGTAACAGAAATACCACAAGTGGATGGTTTTAACAAAGGGAAATTTATTCCCTCACAGCCTAGTAGGCTAGAAGTCCAAATTCAGGGCGTCAGCTCCAGTGGAAGGCTTTCTTTGCCGGGTCTGGAGGAAGGTCCTTGTTCTCTATCTTCCTCTGGTCGAGGAACTTCTCAGTGCAGGGACCCCAGGTCTAAAAGACATACTATGCTCCAGGTGCTTCTTTCTTGGTGGTATGAGGTCCCTACTGTCTGCTTGCTTCCCTTTCATCTCTTGTGAGATAAAAGGCAAAGATGGTGCGGGCCACACCCAAGGGAAACTCCCTTTACATTGGGTCAGGGATGTGACTTGAGCAAGGGTGTTATATCCTACTGTAATCCTCTGTAACATAATCTAATCTTGCCTCATTAACCACAGGCATAGATTAGGAATTACAACACATAGGAAAATCACATCAGATGACAAAATGGTGGACAATCACACAATACTGGGAAGTGTGGATTAACCAAATTGATTTACATATTTTGGGGGGGGGCACAGTTCAATCCATGACGTGGACCAATAAACAACATCATGATAAATGGGGAAAATGTTGAAGATGTCAAGGATTTCATTTTACTTGGATCCACTATCAATGCCCATGGAAGCAGCAATCGAGAAATCAAATGATGTATTACACTGGGCAGATCTGCTGCAAAAAAGACCTCTTTAAAGTGTTAAAAAACAAAGACGTCACCTTGAGGACTAAGGTGTGCCTGACTCAAGCCATGGTATTTTCAATCACCTCATATGCATGAGAATAAGGAATAAGGATAATGAGTAAGGAAGACCAGAGAAGAATTGATGTGTTTGAATTATGGTATTGGTGAAGAATATTGAATGTATCATGGACTGCCAGAAGAATGGAAGCAAGGAGCACTTCGTCTCATATACTTGGGACATGTTATCAGAAGGGACCAGTCCCTGGAGAAGGACATCATGCTTGGTAAAGTAGAGAGTCAGCAAAAAAGAGGAAGACCCTAATCGAGACGGATTGACACGGTAACTGCAACAATGGACTCAAGCTTAATGTTTCCAAGGTTCATCCATGTCATAGAGTGTACCAGGACTTCATTTCTCTCTATGGCTGGTAATACTTCATTCTGTGGATAGAGCACATTTTGTTTATCCATTCATCTGTCCATAGGCATGTGGGTTGTGTAAATTCTGTTTTCATCCAAATATGAAAATTTTCCCCATGTCCACATTTAGCTGCAAAGAAGACTGGGAAAGGAAGTTTCTGGCAAAGAGGCAAGAATCTAGACTGACAGTGATTCGTTGCCTTGGGTGGGCACATTGCTGAATGAAACCAAACCTGAGTTCTCTCCACTAGGAAGATGAGGTTGGTAGTGGCTGTTGGACCCTGGGCAACTTCTTTTGCCCTCCCAGCCTCGGAGAGGAACCCTGGAGGCCACTTTTTTAGGAGCCTGAACAGTGGCCAGGAACCCTGGGCTTGTCTTTGAGCTGAGAGCAAGAGGCCCCAAAGGACAACCAAAGAAACAGAAGCTTCTAGAGCAGTGGACTCAAAGCGTGGTCCATGTAACAGCATCATTATGTCACCTGGGAACCTATTAGAAACGCAAATTCTTGGACTCCACCCCATGAAAACCAAAGCCATTGCCATCAAGTCGATTCCAACTCATAGTGGCCCTGCTCCATTGTGTTTCCAAGGCTATAATCTTTACGGGAACAGTTTGCCACGTCTTTCTCCCATGGAGCAGCTGGTGGGTTCAAGCCACCAACCTTTTGGTTAGCAGCCAAGCCCTTAACCACTGTGCCACCAGGGCTCGCAAGGCCCCACCCCAGACCTACTGATTCTGAAACTCAGCCTGTGTTTAAGAGCCATCCAGGTGGCTCTCCAAAGAAAGATGAAAGGAAACAAACAAACAAACCAAGCCCAGTGCCGTGGAGTTGATTCCAACTCATGGCGACCCCATGTGTGACAGAGTAGAACTGCACTCCATAGGGTTTTCTGACCTGTAATCTTTACAGAAGCAGATTGCCAGGCCTTTCTTCCACAGAGCCACTGGGTAGATTCTCCGAGCCGTCAGCCTTTAAGTTAGTAGTCGAGTGCAAATTGTTTGTGCCACCCGGTGACCTCCAGAGAAAGGCCCGAAAATCTACTTCCAAGAGAACCAGCCATTGCAAACCCTGTGGAGTGTGGTTCTACTCTGACACACATGGGGCCGCCGTGAGTTAGAGTCAAGTCCACGGCAACTAGTATATATGCCTGGTAACTCCGGTACAGGCTCAGGTCGGGGGACCAGTGGTCCAGAAGCACTTGTGCGTGTTGCTGGGACTTTCGTCTCTCTGCTTCTCAGCGCCATTGTTGCCTGAGACTGAAGCTGCATCTTTTGCCTCGTGCTGTGTGTGGGCAGCCCTGTGTCTGGTCAACATCATTACCCTTTTGCATTTTCCTCACCCTACTCTGTTTCTCAGGGTTTTCCCTGTTTCTCATTGACTTAGCATTCAAGGAAAATCCAAAAGCTTTCAAGATACTTGATTTTGTCAGCAAGCCGCAGCTTTATAGCGGCATTTACAACAGCTGTAAGTGGCAAAAAGGGAAAAGAAAGAAAGAAAGAAAAAAAAAAAACAGGAAAACATTCCGAGCATGTAAGTACCTGTATCCAGGAGGTTTTTAGGAGCTAGGTACCAGTCACTTCATGAGCAACCTGGGTTTTATAGGGCGCGCTTTTATGTTGTGAAACAAATTAAATGATTTTAGAACTCTAAAGGTCACTGAAAAGAAAGATGGTATGGATCTTAATTGCTCTTGAAATTGCTCTTTCTCTCCCACAAAAGGAGTGGGCGAGGAATCAGCATTTTTTCCCTTCTTTCCTTTTCTGGCTTTGAAATAGATGTTGTGCCAGTGGCTACATATGCTGTTGTTGTCGTTGTTAGGTGCTGTCAAGTAGATTCCAGCTTATAATGATACCATGTGACAGAGCAGAGCTGCCTTGTAGAGTTTCCGAGGCTGTAATCTTTATGGGAGTAGATTGCCAGGTCTTTCTTCTGTGGTGCCTCTGGTGGATTTGAACCGCTCACCTTTTGGTTAGCAACCGAGCACTTAACCACTGCGCCACCAGACCTCTTTGCAGCAGCTGGTACTGGTATTTAATTAAAAATAAAAAAATGTTGGTCGCGGCCTGCAAATTCGATTTCACAACCCTTCAAGGCACGACCCATAGTTTGAAAAAGACTGACTTCGAACATCTTTGTTTATATCTTGGCATTGGCAAGTGTTACCCTGAGCAGCGTCAGGCTTCCATGAGCAAGGAGTGAGGAGGGATGGGGAAATGCAGCTTTGAAAGCCATCCATCACCTTTGCCACGTCTTCTTCACTTCTTCACAGCAAGCGGTACAGCCCTATAGACTTTCATTTTTATGGCTTGCAAGCAAGCTAAGGGTTACTAAAATCTGTATGGGTAAATTAAAATTAGCCCGTTTCTGGAGCTTAGCGGGGACTTGTCATTCCATATCCTGCCAGGCCGTCTGGCTTCTACACAACTCTCGATGACAACGCAAAACTCCAATGGCATTACAAGTGCGGGAGGAATTCACATAATTTTCTGGAAGGACACTTTGTCATTGTTGCGTCATTGCTGTTCTCTGGAGCTGGTTGTGGTTTTGGGGCCCTGCTTTTCCTGCCTTTTATAGCATGGTGATTAAGTATGCGAGCTTTAGAATCACAGGGTCTGGATTCAAATTCTGGCCCCAAAGTGATTTGAAGCAAGTGTCTGGACTCTGTCAGTCTGTTTCCTGAGCTGTAAAACGTGGGTCCTAATTCTCCTGCCTGACTAGGGACTAGAAGGGATCAGTAATCAATGGATGTCTTTGTTTGGGTTCTCTAGAGGAACAAATGCAGTGAGACATGTATATACATACATGCATATACATATAATATATAGAGAGTGAATGAGATTTACTTCTACGGCTTGGGTCACACAATTGTGAGGCCGGAAGTTCCAAAATCCATAGGTCAGGCAGCGGGCGGGAGACCTCTGTAGGCTTTCATCCCAAAATCCATAGGTCAGGTGACAAGAAGAGTACAGGATCTAGAGAGAGGGTGAGCTTTGCCAGAACATCCATTTATATTTTGGAGGAAGGTCACACCCCCAGGAAAACTCCCCTTCTAGCTGATTAGTTGATTAAGTCAGAGCACACCATGGAAGGTGATTACGTTACATTATATTACACTACATACATAACGTTATATTACATGCATTACATTACATTAGAGTATAAAAATAATGTTACACTATGTACATTATATTATATACATTACATTATACTACATTACATTACACTGTACTATACTACATTGGAGCCCTGTTGGCTCAGTGGTTAAGAATGTAGCTGCTGACCAAAAGGTCGGCAGTTCGAACCCACCAGCTGTTCTTTGGAGATCCTATAGGGCAGCTCTACTCTGTCCTATAGGGTTGCTATGAGTTGAAATCGACTCCATGGCAATGGGTTTGGTTGGGTTTATACTATATTACACTATATACATTAGATTATATTGCCTACATTATACTACACTATACTATATTATATACATAACAGCACCTGGTCCGGTGTCTGGCCAAACCACTGGAAATCATAGCCTCACCAAGCTGACACATAACATTAACTATCACAATGGGTGTGGAGTTAACACAGCCTGACACCACGGAAGCACTCAGGTCGCGAGGGCTTTTCAAGGTGCATCAGTCAGTATCGGCTATGTGGTGCTGCAATAACAAGCGACCCCCCGGATCACAGGCTTCCTACAACAAAGGCTTGTTTCCCACTCATGAAAAATTTCTGTGGAAATTTTAAATGTACACCAAGTGTATACCAAGAGTAATAAAACATGGATATCCCCCCCAAAGTCACCATCAACCAACTCTGCCAACTTTAGATTTCTGGTCTCTCGGCAGTACAAATGGTTAACTCACTCAGCTGCTAACGGAAAGGTTGGAGGTTCGAGTCCACCCAGAGGTCCCTTGGAAGACAGGCTTGGCAATCTACTTCCAATAAATCAGCCATTGAAAACCTTGTGGAGCACAGCTCTACTCTGACACACTTGGGGGTCGCTATGAGTTGGAGTCAACTAGATGGCACTGAGTTTTTATTTTATATAGACCAGCGCCTTCCAATAGAGTTTCTGCCATGATGGAAATGTTATCTGTCTGTGCTGTGCAATATGGCAGCCACCAGCCTCATGTGGCTACTGAGTGCTTGAAATGTGGCCAGCACCCCTGAGGAACTGAATGTTTAATTTAATCCCGTTCTAATGAATTTGAATTTAAATATATACAGCCACATGTAGCTAGAGACTCCCATGTTGGCCAGCATGGCTTTATATGCCCCCTACACACACGCAGAGGAGCCCCTGGTGATGCAACGGTTGAGCACTCGGCTGTTAACAAAAGGTCAGTGGTTTGGACCCACCAGCCACTCCATGGGGGAAGGACCTGGTGATCTGCTTCCATGAAGGTTACAGCCTAGGAAATGCTATGGGGCAGCTCTACTCTGTCACTTGGGGCTCCTATGAGTTGGAATCAATTCGATAGCACCCAACAATAGCCACAACACCACACACAGCTGGGTTATATTACAGTAAACCAAAGATATTCTGTTGCTTCACCCTTCATATATTGGGGTGTATCTCGAGAAGGAACAAAAAATATCTTTAAAAAAAAACCCACATACACTGCCATTATTACACCTAGAAACTTAATCACAGTTCCTTAGTATTGCCAAATATCCGGGCAGCCTTCAAATTCTGTCTCTCTTTACAGTTGGTGGGTTCGTTTGTGGTTTCAGAGGCTTCCTGTGCTTGCTGGATGGAGAGCTGGTGGCAGGCGTGGTTGGCGGCGGGACACCTGGTTAACCTTGCATGTGTGGGCAGACTCGTTTGCATCAGCAGTGTAGGGCCGGTACACCAGTTGCTATTGCATTGACTCTGACTCATGGCTGCCCCATGTGTGTCAGAGTGGAACTGAGCCCCATAGGGTTTTCAGTGGCTGATTTTTTGGAAGCAGATTGCCAAGCCTTTCTTCTGAGGTGCCTCTGGGTGGGATTAAACCGTCAGCTTTTTGGTAACAACCAAGCATGTTAACAGTTTACACCACTCAGGGACTCCCTATACAGCCCATAGCTTCCCTATAATTGCTCTTTTTAGCCTCATTTACCCCATCTGGAAAATGGGATAATAATAATAAGGGTTTGGAAGGATTCAAGGAAACCCTGGGACTGGTGGTTTGAGAACTGTGTCCATAGCCCCTGGCTGAAGCAGATGCTGCATAAACCCTTCCAGATGCTTCCAAACCCACTCAAGAGCAACACACAGCTAGTGAGAAAGGTGGAAAAAGCTAGGGCTTGAGGTCTTTTGTTCAACTTAATTGGGCCATGGCCAGAAAGCTTTGGGCGTTGCCACTCTAGATACTATTAACAATGGTAACTAAAATAATGACAACTAGTATTTATTGCTTATAAAAATACTGGCCATCAAGTCAACTTTGACTTGTGGCGACCCCATGTGTATGAGAGTGGAACTGTGCTCTATAGGTTCTCAATGGCTGATTTTTCGGAAGGAGATCACCAGGCCTTTTTTCTGAGGTGCCTCTGGGTGGACTTGAACCTCCAACCTTAAGGTTAGCAACCAAATGTGTTGTATCACCCAGGATCTCACTACCCACTTATTACTTACCAAGTGCTTTAGGACACATGAGCATAAAAGGTGTTAATCCATAACCATCCTGTGGAGACCATACTGTTAATCATTCCCATTTTCCATCTGGGGAGACTGAGGCACAGGGGAGATAAGTAACTGTGTAGGGCACACAGCTCAGAAGTAGCCATGATGGGATGGGAACCTGGTCTGCCTGGGTGCAGAGCCCTGCCCTTACCACGACACCACCCTGTCTCTCTTCTCTGGGAAAGTGCTTTAGTCTCTTAGTCAAAGGACACTTGCTTCCCACCCTGCAGGCACACAGTGGCTTCATAGATGTCGGCTGCACTGGAATTTGGGGAGGCTGTTAAAAATGCAGCGACCCTGGCCCTTCTCCTGATTTCCTACTGTCTAGATGTAGGGTGAAAAAAAAAAATTTTTTTTTTTTTTTAGATGTAGGGTGGAGCCCTGGCAGTACAGTGGTGAGGCGTTCTGCTACTAACCAAAAAAGGTCGCCAGTTCAAATCCATCAGCCACTCCTTGGAAAGCCTATGGGGCAGTTCTACTCTGTCCTATAGGGTTGCTATGAGTCAGAATTGACTCGACGGCAACAGGTTTGGGTTTTTTGGTTTTAAATGCAGGGTAAGGGGCCCTGGTGGTACAGTGGTTAAGTGCTCAGCTGCTAACCAGAAGTTCATTGGTTCGAACCCCCTGCCAGCCACTCCACAGGAGAAAGATATGGCAGTCTGCGTCCATAAAGATGACTGCCTTAGAAACCCTATGGGGCAGTTCTACTCTGTCCTGTAGGGCCAGGCCACTATGAGTCAGAATCAACTCAACAGAAACAGGCTTGGTTTTGGTTTAGATGCAGGGTGGAGTCCCTGGGTGGCACAAAGGTTAAGCACTCGACTACTAACCAAAAGGTTGGCAGTTCAAATCCACCCAGAGATTCCTCGGAAGTAAGCCCTCACGATCTGCTTCCAAAAGACCATAGCCCTTAAAAACTTATGGAGTGCAGTTCTTCTCTGTAACACATGGGGTCACCATGAGTCAGAATCAACTCGATGGCAATTGGGCTGATTTGTTTACATGCAGGGCCGGTTCTGGGGATCATTGTGGGTCTGTGTGGAAACAAGACTGGGGAAAGGAGCCAAGCGTGGAAACCGGAGGCCTCAGTACCTCTGATCTTTCTTCATTGGCCAGTGATATTTAATAATACTCACAAAATGATGATATCAGTACTAGTAATATCCATACCAACATCTTCTACGTGCATACCTCACGTCAGCCTCTGTTCTGAGTGCCTCTTGACCTCCATATGAGAGGTAGGGACTGTGATTATGCCCATTTTACAGATGAGAACATTGAGGCCCCAAGAGGCAAAGTCACTTATCCAGGGTCACCCATCCAGTTAGCGGGGGAGTAGGGCTTTGAACGCCCAACTCTGACTGACCCCTGAACCTGTACTCATTACCATCACCCCACACTGGACCACTTGGCGTCAACCCAGCGGGAGGCATAGATGCCAACCTGGGTACCCAGATGTGGGGCAGTCTCAGAGGAGTCCAACCCAGCTTCGAGTTACCAACATTCAGCCTTTCTTTTCATCCTCAGCCCCACTCACTCCTACTCAATGATTATTTTTTACAGATTTTTTTTTAAAGGCAATATTTACATGCATTGAAATGCACAAATCTTAGCTGTTATGTTTTGAGCATTCACATAGCCCACGCCCCTATCACAGTGTAGAACGTTTTCCCCTTCCCAGAAAGTTCCCCGTTCATTTCTTCAACATTATCACTGAAATGAAAATACACGAATGAAAAACCCTCATAGTTACGACAGTGTTCACTGCAGCCCTTTTCACGTAACCAAAAGGTGGGAACGACGGAAATGTCCATCAGCAGATGAATGGGTATACAAAATGTGGTCTATCCATACAGTGGAATATTGCGTTGCTGTCAAATCGATTCTGACTCATAGTGGCCCTATAGGACAGGGTGAAACTGCCCCTAGGATTTCCAAGGCTGAATCTTTACAGAAGCAGATTGCCTGGCCTTTTCTCCCACGGAGCAGCTGGGTGGGTTCAAACCAATGACCTTTCAGTTCGTAGCCCAGTGCTTAACTGTTGTGCCACTAGGATTCCTACAATGAAATATTACTCAGCCATAAAGACAGATTAATTCTTGATGCATGCCACAAAGATGAACCTTGAAAACATGCTGAGCAAAATAAATCAGTTGCAGAAGAACAAATACTGTATGATCTCACTTACATGAAATAAGCAAACATAAAGAAACCAAAGTTTATTAGTGGTTACCCGGTGGGGGAGAGGGATCTTTGCATCAGGGACATTGAGTTTATGTTAATGGTGGTGGAATAATTTGGAAAAAATAACTAGAATAGTTGCACAACATGAAGAATGTAATCAGTGTCACTGAATTATACATGTAGCAACTGTTGAATTGGCAAATGTTTTATTGTGTATATTTTCAACACAATAAAAAAGAAGCAAATTATCATAGAGAACTTCGGGCCTCCCCACTCAAACTCTGAATTCACCCGTGAGCCCATTTGGAGAAGCCTTCTTCTGGACCCTCCCCAGGTTCACCTCCAGTTCTGCTGGTAGGAATTTTACAGGGCGAGGGCCCCACCCAAACTAGGGCCAAGCGGGGGAAAGCAGAATGAAGGGGAAGCTGGTTGCTCTCGCAAAGCTGCCTTGTAGGGCTGTCTGTGAATATCTTCGGCTTAAAATCTAGATGGGACGGGACCCCATCTTCCAGGTTTTTATGCCAGGTGTTTTCTAGATTTTTCTAGATCTTTCTGGGGCTTAGGGAAGCTGCTCCACGCTCCTGATCCACTTCTCTCTTCCCTGCCACTCTCCTTATCACTTTTTCAAATCTGAAATATTTCAAGCATTCAGAAAATAATATCAAAGATGTGCATGCCTGCCACCCAGCTTCGTCTTATGTTAACATTTCTGCCATATTTGCTACAGCTCTGAAGAAAGAAACAAACCTGATGAGGGGATTGTCTTTGGGGTAATGGTTACTGGCGGGGCCTCTGGAGTTAGCCTGCCTTGTCTCAAATCCCACCATGGCCTCTTACTACCTGTGGGGACCTTGCCTACATTCTAACCTCTCTGTGCCTCAGTTTCTCCATCCAAAATAGGGATATAAAAGGACCTGCCTCACTGGGATTTAAAAAACCCAGTGCCCTCGAGTCGATTCCGACTCTGGGATTTAGAGAAGGTGAAATGAGTCTCGTGTAGAACACTTAATTCTCAGCCAATGCACTGCATGCCCAGCTGCCACCCGCCTGTCAGTGGAGGCTTCTGTGTTGCTGTGATGCTGAACAGGTTTCAGCAGAGCTTCCAGGCCAAGAGAGACTAGGAAGAAAGGCCTGGTGATCTGCATCCAAAAATGAGCTGGTGAGAACCCTATGGGTCACAGCGATCTGATCCACAACTGATTGTGGGCATGGCACAGGACCAGGCAGTGTTTTGTTCCATGGAGTCGCCGTGAATCAAGACTGACTCAAAAGCAACCATCAATGACAGTTTAAACCAGCACCCAGAGCCTAGTTGACCCGCAATCAATGCAACTTATTGTTATTATTATTTTATTAGATTGAAGTGCCTATAAAGGAAGCATCTTTGGGTGCAGTCCAGTCGACTCCTACTCACAGCGACCCGACGTGACAGAGCAGAACCGCCCCGTAGGGTTTTCTAGGCTGTCATCTTTACGGGATTAGATCTCCAGGTCTTTCTCCTGTGGAGCCGCTGGGTGGGTTTGAAGTGCCGACCTTTTGATTAGCAGCCAAGTGCTTAACCATTGCACCACCAGGGCCGCCCTAATGAGTCATAGTGGTGTTTTGTTTTGTTTAAACTTATATTTGTCCTTCCCTCGCTCTCTTCCCTTTGACACCATCCCTTCAACCCTTTCTCCCTCTCTTCTATCCCCCATCACCAAGCCTCCTCTCCCCACACCCCCACTCTCTTTCTTTGTCTTTCTCCTTTTCTCTGACTTTCTCTCTCACAGCCTCTCTCCTTCTCTATCCACAGCTGGCCCCCAAGAGGATACTCCCCAAGTCCCCAGCCGGGGGCCCCGTGTAGACCTGGAGTGGACACACCCTCCTTCCCTTCATGATTCGTGTGTAGCGCAGGTAATGGGGGAGACCCCCAATCCACTCCTGGCTGGCAGCCATCCGTCACCCCACCTCCCCAGGGCTACTGTGACCCCAGAACAAGGAAGGAGCCTTTCTTCCTTGCAGAGGCTGGTGCAGACACATCCTTTAGCTCCTGCCTCTCCAGTGTGGGCCCCTGGATCAATTGAGCCATTCCCCTGCCTCCACACAGCTGCACGCAGGCTCTTGTCCCCACCTTTTGTCTTTCCTCCTTTCTCCAGATTCTTTGCAGACCTCTCACCTTTTGTCCCCTGGCTGGGCCTTAGTGTGACCACCGCCCCCCACCCTGTGTGCAGACTGGGGAGGAGCTTGTAGGCCAAGGACCTGGCACTAAGGGGAGAAGGCAGCGTGGGTGGGGGACTGGGATGTGGAGCAGGAGGGAGCCTGTCGTCACACTCTCGAACTCAGAGGAGCCAGGAGGGGCTCCGTGGGAATCACCCCCAGCCCCCGCAGACAGCGCTAAAAGGAAGAGTGTTAGGTGTGTGAGAGGCTCTGGATATACGTGTATGTTAACCCAGGGCCCATGAAGAGTGTTGTGGTGGGGGGGGGGGGTCCATGAACCCCGGGAAAGCACAAGTCAATTTTTTGCCCACATGTGTGTTTCTAGCAAGAGGGTCATTAGTTGCCATCAGATTCTCCAAGACACTGTTCAGAGAAGACCCTTGCCAGTTCTGGGAGGTCCCTGTCTGACACTCTTCGTTGTACCACAGAACAGTTGAGGACAGTGGGAGATGGAGGTGGCGGTTAGGAAGTCACTGTTAGGAGAGATCAGAGAATGCTGTGGGGTGAAGAGTTGTGAACCCTGAGGGCACATTAAGATGTGTGTCTGGTTCAGGCGGTGAGGCGGTCCCTGACAGTTACTATATCCTCAGTGAGGTCTAGGACCTCCCTTCTGCCCCCGCACCAAAAAAATAAAAAGAGTTAAGAACTCCATGGCCTTGGGCTGTATGTAAATCCCTGCATTCAAGAATCCTGTGTTATTCCTTCTTGTATCCTGTCTGCATTACTGGGAGGGAAGGATGGCTGAAGGGTACATCGAGGCAATGGGGATGAATGGATGGAAAGATACATCAGTTTGGGTGTTTGGAAGAAGGGAAAGGTGGATGATT
Organism: Loxodonta africana; assembly: GCF_030014295.1. Classification (NCBI taxonomy): domain Eukaryota; kingdom Metazoa; phylum Chordata; class Mammalia; order Proboscidea; family Elephantidae; genus Loxodonta; species Loxodonta africana. The sequence continues at coordinate 14,882,095 of NC_087352.1, forward strand.
TGGATGGAAGCGTGGAAGTTTGGGATGATGGGAGGATGGATGGAGGCTTGGAGGGATAGAGGAATATTTGGATGAGTGAATGAATGGAAATTTAGAAGAATGGGTAGAAGGATGAAAGTTTAAAAGTACACCTACTCCTCACTTTTAGACTATCTTATCCGACATTTTGCATTTGTGACAATAGTAAAATATCTACTATTTGACTATTTTGTGCATTAACAACGTAATGTCTGGCAGTAATGAATGCCAGGGTGGGAAATGAGAGTAACACACTGGCTGTGACGGGACATGTAAGGCCCACTTAAGTTTTTGACTTCATGGGTATCCTGGGCTGCTGGTGACCCATTTACAGGACGTGCTGCCATCTAATGGACAGGTTCCACTTCAGCTTTGCCTAACGCTGATTTTCACAAAACGGCCAGGTCTTTGTTAACCCAGGGCTCAGGAAGAGACTGTGTGCATGTATGTGTGGTCTTTGGAACCTAACGGTGTCAATAAGTGAGAAGTGGGCGTACAGAGGGATGTTTGGAGGCTTGGAAGGAGGGAGGGATGTTTGGAAGTTTGAAAGGATGGAGGGGTGGATGGAGGGATGTTTGGAAGATGGAGGGATGGATGGAAGTTTGAAGAGATGGATGGGTGTTTGGAGACTTGGAAGGATAGAAATTTAGAAGGATGGAGGGATGGGTAGAGGTTTGGAAGGATGGAGGGGTGGATGGAGGTTTGGAGGTTAGAAAGATGAATGAATGGAAGTTTGGAAGGATAGAGGATGGAGGAATGCTTGAAAAGGTGGCAGATTGGAGATTTGGAAGGATGGAAAGCCAGATGGGTGGAAAGGAAGGAGGAAGGGAGAGTGAATGGATTGATAAAATGTCAGCCTCCTCATATGTAAAATGGGGGGGCTACCAATAGTCTCTTCCTCATGGAGGTCAAACGAGCTAATGCTTGTGAAGCACTTAGGACAGGGCCTGGCACATGGCAAGCGTTCGACAGACGTTAGCCATCCACAGCCTCCCCAGTCTTACGGTGAGCGTCAGCCTCCCTCCAATGACTTCCCTTACTCAGAGCACCCATCCTCATGCATACTTCTCCTTTTCTTCTGCCTCAGTTTCCCCTTCACCCTTCTCGAACCACACTGCATACATCTTCAAGGAGAACCCTAGGCTATAGGCCCTTCTTGCTGCCTTTACTCCCCCCTCACTCCTTCTTTCACCCATTCATACGTAGGACACACCTTCTCTCTGAGCCAGGCCCTGTGTTCAGAGAAGCAGGACCGCCTGGTGTTCTGAGAGCTCATAGAAGGCCTGGCTCTGCTGGCTGGGAGACGGATAATGACCGTCTACAAAGTAGGGGTACCAGGACCCACCTCACGGGATACTGTGAGGATTAAATTAATTAAATGTGTGTGAAGCACTTCACACAGTGCCTGCACATGATCAGGACTCAGATAGTCTTGGTTAGAAGCCTTGTCACCATAAGGTGCTGGGGAAAGAGAGATGGGGGAGTTTGGGGGAGGAGGAGGAGGGAGAGGGAAGGAAGCTGTCCCTGGTCAGGCAGTTCGAGCCAGGTGGGTACTTGGGAGGTGCTCCCTGCCCTCACCTATTCCCATAGGCTCCAGGGAACAGAAACTCCAGCCCCAATGGGGCTTGGCCTTGGGGACTTGTCCTTGAAGGGAGGGGGCCAGTCAAGCTGCCACCATCTAACCTTGTCTCCCTCGCCCTCTTCCCGGCCCCACCCATCCAGTGGCGATGGATGATGAGGATGGGAGATGCTTACTAGACGTGATTTGGTGAGTAATGGGCTCTCCACCCTTGGGCCTCTGTCACAAACCCTCTTCTTCCTCCCTTTTCCCCCTCCCCTGTCATTCTCCTGCCTTCTACTCCTCACCTCCTCAGTGTTTCTTCCCCTTCTCTTTTTCAGTGACCCTCAGGCCCTCAATGATTTTTTACATGGATCCGAGAAGGTAAGTGCTGGGGCAGGGAGAGATGTTCCCTGGGGTAGAGGGCTGGTAGAATGGGGAGCTGGAGAGACTGAGATAGGCATGTACCCTCAGTTCAGTAGACATCGATCCCCTGCCTTCTGTGAGCCAGGCCCTGGGGTTATGGCCAAAACAAAGCAGATGTCAAACCCCTGCCCTCGCACCATATATACCTCCTTGGTAAGCAAAGAAACCAATAACTAATAAAGGCAGTGGTGGAAAGTGTCCTGCAGGGCATGATAAGACATGATGATAATGTCACATGCACAGAAAAAGAAGTTTAAAAGAAAATGAACGAGGGGCAGGGGCTTCTTCAGCTAGTGTGGTCAGGGAGGGTCACTCTAAGGAGGTGACATTGAAGGTGAGACCCAAAGGATCAAAGTGGGGGTGTCCACGGTACACTTGGAAGTGGGGAAGAGCAGGTACAAAGGAAGGAAAGAGCTTGACCCATTCAGGAACAGAAAGAAAGCTGGTGGGTCAAACTGAAGGGGAAACTAAGAGGAGGTGAGACAAGTGGCAGTAATTACAGGTCATGCAAGGCCTGGACAGAGGACAGGAAACAGATGAGTTATTAAGCAGGAGAATGCTGTAACCAACTTGCACCCTGGAGAATGGAGCAAAGTGGGAAAGAATGGAAACCTGGGAAGCCATGAAGCACTGTATTAGCTACCTATGACTATGTGACAAATTATCCTAACACTTAGTAGCTTAAAACGATGTTTGTGATCTCTCACAGTTTCCGAGGGTCAGGAATCTTGGGGCAGCTTAGCTGAGTGGCTCTGTCTCAAGGTCTCTGGTGGGGTTGGGATCAAGATGTTGTCCAGGGCTGCATTTGTCTTAAGGCTTGTCCAGGGTTGGACGATGTGTTTCTAAAATGACTCATTCCCATGGCTGTTGGCTGGAGCCTCAGTTCTTTACCTTGTGGGCCTCTCCAAAGTGCTGCCTGAGTGTCCTCACAACATGGCTACTAATTCCTCCAGAGCCAGTAATCTGAGAGAGAGAGAGAGAGCAAAGAGGAAGCACAGTGCTTTTTATGACCTAGATTTAGAGGTCACACACCATCACCTCCGCCATATTGTATTCATTACAAGCAAGTCCCTAAGTCCAGCCCACACTTAGAAGGAGGGAAATTGAGCTTCACTTCTTGAAAGGCTGCCGTTACTGTTGTTGGGTGCCATTGAATCAATCCCATCTCACAGTGACCCCACGTGACAGAGTAGAACCGCCCCCATACAGTTTTCTAGGCTATAATCTTTATGGGAACAGATTACTACGTCTTTCTCCTACAGAGCTGCTGGGTGGGGTTGAACCTCTAAGCTCTTGGTTAGCAGCCGAGTGCGTAACTGTTGGGCCACCAGGGCTCCAAGTATCAAATAATTTGTGGACAGAAAGTGACCACAATACGATGATGGTGGCCTGGACCACGGTGCTGGCAGTGGGGTGGGTGTGAGGCCCTTAATTTGGGATCTGTTTGGTAGGTAGAATCACCGGGATCAGATGTCGAGGAAGAAAGAGGTGTCTAGGATGACTGCTGGATTTTGGATTGTGGTTCCCTCTTCTGCAATCAAGAATTTGGGGCAGGTTCCGGATGTCCAAGTAGGGTTGTTGAACAGGCTGTTGGATATATGAGTCTGGGATTCTAGAGAAATCTCCCAGATGGGGAGAGAGATTGGAGAGGCCTCAGCAGTGGACAAACATTCATTGGTCACTTGTCAGGCCCTGTTCTGGGTGCAGAAGGTGCCCTCACGGATCAGAGCAGGTGCCCACCTTGCAGAGACAGGCCCAGGGCAGCATGTTGGGAATCCTGATGGTGGGATAGGCCAGGCACTTGACCTGTACCTGGACTTGCAGTGACTTAGTAAGAAGAGGGTTGTTGGCAGGAGGTGGCATGGGTGACAGACCCCAAAGGATGTGTGACCAGAGAGGCCACAGGGCGGAAGGCAGGAGGCACAGCTTGGGTGAAGGGATAGAGTCAGGACTCGAGAGTTCAAGACAAGTATGTTAGGAGGTCCTCGGAGGCCAGACTAGGGGACTCAGTGTTAGGGACACCTTGTTTTTTTTGTTGTTGTTGTTGTTTTTTTTAAGAACAGGAATTTATTGTCTCAGACTTCTGGAGGCTGTTGTTGTTATGTGTCGTTGAGTCGATTGTGACTCATAGCAATCCTATAGGACAGAATAGAACGGCCCCATAGGGTTTCCTAGGCTGTAATCTTTATGGGAGCAGATCACTGGTTCTTTTCTCCCACGGAACCACTGGTGGGTTAGAACTGCTGACTTTTTGGTTAGCAGCTAAGCGCTTAACCATTTTCTGGAGGCTAGGAAGTCTAAATTCAAGGTGGCGGCAGGGCCATCTGTCTCTGTCTGTTCTAGAAGATCCTTCCTTGTCTCTTGTAGCCTCTGGCAGCCCCAGGCGTCTCTTGGTGTTCCTTGGCTTGTAGATGTATCTTGATAATGCCGTCCCATCCTGTCCCCTTGCTGCCCCTCCCCCCCCCCCAGTGTATGATACTGCCTCATGTCTGTTCTTCTATTTTATAAAACACCACTCAGAAGAATTTTATGATTAGGACTAGCACTACTCTGGTATGATTTCTTTAACATAACTCAGAACATCTCCAAAGAACACTTTTTCCCCAAACGAGGTCACATTCCGGGCACGGGGGTTAAGACCTAGACACCTTGGGCTTTAAGCTTGTGGCCAAGCCCTTTTCTTTGGGACCTCTCTTCTGGGAGACGAAGAGATTCCTGTATCCCACACCCTCCCCACCCCTCGTCTTTTCCTCTCCTGAACCCAAAATTGATATCTGCTCTAGAGCTTTGGCTTGCCAGCTACCCAGCTGACCTTTGACCTTGGGTGGGCGGGTCTTGTTGCAGCTCGACAGTGATGACCTCCTGGATAACCCCGGGGAAGCCCAAAGTGCCTTCTACGAAGGTCCTGGGGTAAGTGGGCTGTGCTGTGGCCGGTGGGGAGGGCTCTGAAGCAAGAGGGGAGAGTTTGGGCTCCTGCTCTGCTGGGTTTGGATGGCAGAGGGCTGGGGCCACCACTGAGAGCAGCATCGGGGAAGGTGGCACCAAGGCTGCTGGGGCCACTGAGGCTGCACGGAGGGAGCAAGGGTGAGGCTCTGGGGGCCGACATGATGAGGCTGCCCGTGCCCCACATGCCCCTTGGAGCAGGAGGTGAGGGTTCTGGGTCTCTGGGTCACAACAGTTTTGGAGGTTTACCAGGCTCCTCTGGAGATAAGCGCAGGGCTGGGGTCCTGCTCCAGGTTGGCTGTGTGTGTGTGTGTGTGTGTGTGTGTGTGTGTGTGTGTGTGTGTGTGTGTGAGAGGGAGAGAGAGAAGAGAGAGATCGGACCTCATGCCCAGACCTCCATTTTGCACCCGTAAAGTGAAGACAGGGGTGATAAGCAGAGGCCAGAGCAGGAAACATTTATTGAGAGGCCCTGGTTGCATAGTGGTTAAGAGCTTGGCTGCTAACCAAAAGGTAGCAGTTCAAATCCACCAGCCGCTCTTTGGAAACCCTACGGGGCAGTTCTACTCTGTCCTGCAGGGTCGCTATGAGTTGGAATCAACTCAAAAGCCCCAGGTTTGGTTTTGATTTACTGTGTGCCCAACTCTGGGTCCATTAGTAAATGCCAGTTGTCCACATAGCGTCACCTTCCTCCTTCCGTCTTCCTGTTCCTCTAACCCCTCTTCTGCCACTGCTTCTTCCTCCTCTCCCTTCTCTCCATCCCCCCACCCTCTCTGCCCCCTCCTTCCTCCTCCCTTCTTCATCCTCATCATGATAACTCCCACTTACTGAACACTCATCTGCCCAGCCCTTTTCTAGTCATTTTCGTTTCATTCTCACAACAAGTGTAATAATATACTCCAAAAAGCTCATCTTCAGCAGTTGTTGTTAGGTGCTGTCAAGTCAGTTTTCACTCCTAGTGATCCCATATGACAGAGTAGAACTGCCCCATACGATTTCCTAGGTTGTAATCTTTATGAAGGAGCCCTGGTGGCACAGTGTTTAAGCACTCAGCTGCTAACCAAAAAGTTGGCTGCTCGAACCCACCAACCGCTCCATGGGAGAAAGATGTGGCAGTCTGTTTCTGTAAAGATTACAGCCTTGGAAACCGTATGGGGCAGTTCTGCTCTGTCCTATAGGGTTGCTATGAGTCAGAATCGACTCGAGGGCAGTGGGTTTATTTCTATTTAAGAAAAAAACAATTTTAATTGCGTGTTACTGATGGGTACAGAACAGCCGTGGTAGCACCAGCGGTTTGCACTTGGCCACTAACCAAAAGATTGATGGTTCAAACCCACCCAGCGGCACCGCAGAAGAAAGACCTGGCAATCTGCTTTTGTAAAGATTACAGCCAAGAGAACCATGTAGGGCAGTTCTACTCTGTAACACGTGGGGTCACCATGAGTTGGAAGCTAACTCAGCAGCAATGGGTTTGGTTTTGGTTTGCTGATGTGTACAGATGGGGAAACTGAGGCCAGATTAAGCTAGTCCCAGGCTGTACAGCTGACTAGTGGTGGAGTTGGGATTCAAATCTGGGTCCAGCCACTTACACACAGAATGTTCTATCTGACCGTGCTGCACTAGAGCCCAAGTGCCCATCACTCCAGCCGGGACCTCAGCCTGACCCTTTGCTAACCTCAGCTCTTTCCTTCCCACCTCACCACCCGGCCTCTAGCTCCATGTCCAAGAAGCTTCCGGCAACCACTTGAACCCAGAGCCCAGCCAGCCAGCGCCCAGCGTGGACCTCGACTTCCTAGAAGATGACATTCTGGGCTCGCCCTCAGCAGGGGGCGGTGGCGGGGGCAGCGGGGGCACCGACCAGCCCTGCGATATCCTCCAGCAGAGTCTCCAGGAGGCCAACATCACTGAGCAGACGCTCGAGGCTGAGGCCGAGCTGGACCTGGGCCCCTTCCAACTGCCCACTTTACAGCCAGCGGACGGCGGGGCAGGCCCGGCAGGCACGGGAGGGGCAGCTGCTGTGGCTGCGGGACCACAGGCCCTCTTCCCAGGCGGCACTGACCTGCTGGGGCTGCAGGCACCACCCACCGTGCTGGCCCACCAGGCCCTGGTGCCACCCCAGGACGTGGTCAACAAGGCCCTGAGCGTACAGCCCTTCCTGCAGCCCGTGGGCCTGGGCAACGTGACCCTGCAGCCCATCCCAGGCCTCCAGGGCCTACCCAATGGCAGCCCTGGGGGTGCTGCAGCAGCCACACTTGGCCTAGCACCCATCCAGGTGGTGGGCCAGCCTGTCATGGCACTCAACCCGCCCACCTCCCAGCTCCTGGCCAAGCAGGTGCCCGTAAGTGGCTACCTGGCCTCGGCGGCTGGCCCCTCAGAGCCGGTAACCCTGGCATCAGCCGGTGTCTCACCCCAGGGAGCTGGCCTGGTGATCCAAAAGAACCTGCCTGCTGCCGTGGCCACCACACTCAACGGGAACTCTGTGTTTGGAGGGGCAGGGGCTGCCACAGCCGTAGCCGGTGGGGCACCCTCAGGGCAGCCGCTGGCGGTGGCCCCCAGCCTGGGCGCTTCACCGCTGGTGCCAGCACCCAATGTGATCCTGCACCGCACACCCACGCCCATCCAGCCCAAGCCCGCTGGTGTGCTGCCCCCCAAGCTCTATCAGCTGACACCCAAGCCCTTCGCGCCAGCGGGTGCCACACTTACCATCCAGAGCGAGGCAGGGAGCCTCTCACAGCAGCCCAAGGCCCCCCAGAACCTGACTTTCATGGCAGCAGGCAAGGCAGGCCAGAATGTGGTTCTTTCAGGCTTCCCAGCACCCACCTTGCAGGCAAATGTCTTCAAGCAGCCCCCTGCCACCACGACGGGGGCTGCCCCACCCCAGCCGCCTGGGGCCTTGAGCAAGCCCATGAGTGTCCACCTTCTGAACCAAGGCAGCAGCATTGTCATCCCCGCCCAGCACATGCTGCCCGGCCAGAACCAGTTCCTGCTGCCTGGCACGTCGGCTGTCCAGCTGCCCCAGCCTCTTTCCGCCCTGCCGGCCAATGTGGGTGGGCAGATCCTGGCAGCCGCAGCCCCCCATGCGGGCGGACAGCTCATCGCCAATCCCATCCTCACCAACCAGAACCTGGCTGGCCCCCTGAGCCTGGGCCCCGTGCTGGCCCCCCACTCTGGGGCCCACAGTGCCGCCCACATCCTCTCAGCTGCCCCCATCCAGGTGGGCCAACCAGCACTTTTCCAGATGCCCGTGTCCTTGGCCGCCGGCAGCCTGCCTACCCAGAGCCAACCTGCCCCTGCCGGCCCTGCTGCCACCACCGTCCTCCAGGGTGTCACCCTGCCGCCCAGTGCCGTGGCCATGCTCAACACCCCCGATGGCCTGGTGCAGCCGGCCACCCCTGCTGCCGCCCCTGGGGAGGCCGCATCCGTCCTTGCAGTGCAGACAGCCCCCCAGGTGGCCCCCACCGTCAGCACGCCACTTCCTCTGGGCCTCCAGCAGCCTCAGGTGCAGCAGCAGCCCCCGCAGGCCCCAACCCCACAGGCCGCGGCTCCACCTCAGGCCACCACCCCCCAGGCCAGCCCAGGCCTGGCGTCCAGCCCCGAGAAGATCGTCCTGGGGCAGCCGTCTGCTGCCGCCCCCACGGCCATCCTCACTCAGGACTCCATGCAGATGTTCCTGCCCCAGGTAACCAGGCTGGGGATGACGCAGGGCTGGGAGAGATGGGTGGGCAGGGGAGGGATAACAGGAGGGGCCAGGCCCACGGGTGGGGATGGGCTGGGGGGCCTTGGCAGGTGGCAGCAACGGGAGGTGGGGGAGTGGGCTGTGTGGTGGCAGGGGAGCTGAAATCGGATGCAGCTGAGGCAGTAAAGGGGGTATTTTGTGTTAGGGAGTTGTGGGCATCCCTGAGAGATGTCCCAAGGGTTGAGAGAGACTGATGGACAGGGAGATGCTGATTCACTGACAGAAAAACTGCCAGAGTGGCTGATGGAAGACTTGGCTGGCTGGCTGACTGATGGGGAGAGAGACTGACAGACTGGCTGACAGACAGACAGACAGAAAAAGAGAGAGACTGACAGGTGGGCTGGCTGACACACAGATAAGGAGAGGGACTGGCTGACAAAATGACTTGACTGACAAATGGACGGACTGATGGAGAAGAAGAGTGACTGACTGGTAGGCAGAAGACAAGAAGAGAGGCTGGCTGACTGACTGATGGATGAATGGACAGACAGACAAGTAGAGGACCTGACTTGAGTGGCAGGCGGACATACAAGACTGGCTGACTGACTGCCAGACGATAGACAGACACACAAGGAGAGAGTGGCTGACTGATAGACTGCTGGAGGACTGGAGATGGATCAGAGGGAGAGAGTTAGCAAGACATGGACAGACAGAGCAGGAGCGGTTGAGGACGTGGTGGGGCTGGTGGACAGACTGATGGACAGAGAGGAGCACGCTGCCCGGGACACAGCCTCCCTGGCCTCTGAGCGGCACGCCCATCCTAGCCTAGGCCTCTTGGGGCACCTCCCTCTTGGCCGCCCGACCACCCCCTGCTCTGCAGCCCAGGCATCATCAGTGGGGGCAGGGCTGTTGTGGGGGGCTAAGAGGGTGTGGGGTGGCCTTCTGACCGTGTGCGGGTGCCCTTTGCAGGAGAGGAGCCAGCAACCCCTCCCCGCGGAGGGCCCCCACCTCTCCGTTCCTGCCTCGGTCATAGTCAGCGCCCCGCCTCCCACCCAAGACCCAGCCCCGGTCACCCCCGTCGCCAAAGGAGCTGGTCTTGGCCCTCAGGGCCCCGACAGCCAGGCCTCCCTGGCTCCGGCCCCCCAGGTAGACGCACCCCGCAGCCTCTGTCCTTAGCTCAGCCGACCCTCGCCCCCTCACACCTGCCTCCCCGGCTCCTTCCTCCCTGTGCTCTGGCTGCCCTGCCTTCCTCTGTCTTGCTGACTTGGGAACAGGGGTACTACTTCACTCCCTCCTCAGAGATTTCTTGAGTGTTACCTGACGGATGTGGGAGCTTGAGGCCAGGGCCAGCCCATGGGAGCTCACACTCTAGGCAGGGTTACAAAACACACCAGGGGACACTTATTTCCTAAAATTATACTTTGATATCTGGATAAGTAACACATCCAGATAGTTTACTTTTCAAAAGATACAAGAAGGTATATACTGAAGATACCCCCTCCAAAAGTTTTTAGCCTCCTGGCTTTGCTCCCCAGGGCGGTTTCTTGTGTTTCTTTTCCCATACATGTTGTTGGGTGCTGTGGAGTCGATTCTGACTCAGCAACCCCACGTGACAGGGTAGAACTGCCCCATAGGATTTTCTAGGCTGAAATCTTTACGGGAGCAGATCACCAGGTCTTTTCTCCCACAGAGCTGCTGGGTGGGTTCAAACCACCAACCTTCCCATTAGCAGCTGAGCATTTAACTGGTGCACCACCAGGGCTCTTCCTTTTCTATGCATGTTGTTGTTGTTAGGTGCCAAGGAGTCGGTTCCTGTATACAGCAGAACGAAACACTGCCTGGTCCTGGCCATGCCAACAATCGTCGTTATGCTTGAGCCCATTGTTGCAACCACTGTGTCAATCCATCTCTATGAGTGTCTTCCTCTTTTTCATTGATCCTGTACTTTACCAAACATGATGTACTTCTCCAGGGACTGATCCCTCCTGACAACATGTCAAAAGTATGTAAGACATAGTCTTGCCATCCTTGCTTCTAAGGAGCATTCTGTTTGTACTTCTTCCAAGACAGATTTGTTTGTTCTTTTGGCAGTCCATGGTATATTCAGTATTCTTTGCCAACACCACAATTCAAAGGCGTCAGTTCTTCTCCGGTCTTCCTTATTCATTGTCCAGCTTTCACATACATATGACGCGATGGAAAATACCGTGGCTTGGGTCAGGTGCACCTTAGTCTTCAAGGCAACATCTTTGCTTTTCAACACTTTAAAGAGGCCTTTTGCAGCAGATTTGCCCAATGCAATGTGGCTTTTGATTTCTTGACTGCTGCTTCCATGGATGGAAGAATTTCTATGTGTAGAAAAAATCAGATAGGTAGGTAGGTAGGTAGATAGATGGGTGTCGAGTCGACTCCGACTCATGGTGGCCTTACATGTAACAGTATGAAATGTTGCCCAGCCCTGCATCATCTTCACGACTGTGGGTGTGTTCGAGGTTAGATATACACGTTCTTCCTGTGATGCAGCCTTTCTCACTGTCCTTTTCCAAAATATTCCACCATCATTAACGTGAACTCCGTGCCTGTAAGCAACAACTCCACCTTTCCCTCCCTCCCACTGCTGGTAACCATTAATGGTCTTTGGTGTCTGTTTGTCTATTTCTCATAAGGTGAGATCATACAGTATTTGCTCTTTTGCAATGGACCGATTTCCCTCAGCACGATGTTCCCAGGGTTCATCCTCGTGGTGGTGTGCGTCAGGACTTCATTTCTCCCCTTGGCTGAGAAGTGTTCCGTTGTGTGTATGGACCACGTTTTGTTGGTCCATTTGTCTGTTCATGGACGTTTCACTTGCGTCCACCTTTTGGCTATTGTGAAAAGTGCTGCAATGAACACTGGTGTATGGGTCCCACTTTTCTTTTTCTTTTTTTAATTTTATTGTGCTTTAGATGAAAGTTGACATTACAAAATTTATACACAAATTGTTCCGTGACATTGGTTGCAGTCCCCACAATGTGCGAGCTCTCTTCCCCTTTCCACCCCAGGTTCCTGTCTCCATTTGTCCAGTTTTCCTGTCCCTTCTTGCCTTCTCATCTTTGCTTTTGGGCAGGTGTTGCCCATTTGGTCTCGTATACTTGATTGAAGTAAGAAGCAGGTTCCACAACAAGTGGGTTATTGTTTTATAAACCTGTCTGATCTTTGGTTGAAAGGAGGACTTTAGGAGTGGCTTCAGTTCTGAGTTAGTAGGGTGTTCAGGGGCCATAATCTCGGAAATTCCTCCAGTCTCTGTCAGACCAGTAAGTCTCGTCTTTTTTTGTGTGTGTATTTGAATTTTGTTGATGTTTTTCTTCAGCTCTGTCCAGAACCCTCTATTGTGATCCCTATCAGAGCAGTTGGTGGTGGTAGCCGGGCACCATCTAGTTCTTCTAGGCTTAGGCTGGTGGAGGCTGTGGTTCATGTGGTCCATGAGTCCTTCGGACTGATACTTTCCTATGTCTTTGGTTTTCTTCATTCTCCTTTGCTCTGAACAGAATGCGACCAGTAGATGTATCTTAGGTGGCTGCTCTCAAGCTTTTAAGGCCCCAGATGCTACTCATCAAACTAGGATGTATAACATTTTCTTAATGAACAATGTTATGCCAACTGACCTAGATGTCCCCCAGGACCATGGTCCCCAGCCCTCAGCCCCAGCAACTGTGTCCCTCCAGGTGTTTGGATGTGTCTAGGAAGCTTCTATGACTTTGCCTTGGTCAAGTTGTACTGACTTCCCTTACATCATGCGTTGCCTTTCCTTTCACCAAAGTTAACACTTGTCTGCTATCTAGTTAGTGATTTCCCTTCCCCAGCCCTCCTCTCCCTGGTAACCATCAAAGATTGTTTTTTCTGTGTGTAAACCTTTTCCTGTGTTTTTATAATGGTGGTCTCGTACAGTATTTGTTTCACTTTTCTTTTTAAATGCTGGTCACAAGCCACTAAAATGATCTTGAGCTGTTACTGATGGGTCAGTATGTATAGTTTGAAAGTCACTGCTTGGGAGAATTGTTCCTTGGGCAGTGTGGTGTGGTAGTTTGGAACATGGATCCTAGAGCCCAACTTTTCAGGTTCAAATCCCAGCTCTGCTTCTTACAGGCTTTGTGACCCCTCTGTGCCTCAGTTTCCTTACATGTAAAATGAGGGCAATAATATCATCTACTTCTCAAGGTTGCTGGGAGGATTTAAAAAGTTAGTATATGGAAAGTGCTTAGAACAGGGTCAGAAATGTTGAAAATGCTGTGTAAGTAAAAAAAGCCTGGGGCCTGCAAACTTTTTTCATTTAAGAGCCAGAGAGTAAATATTTGTGGCTTTATAGTGGAAAGCAGCTATAGGTCATACACAAATGGTTAGCGTGGCTGTATTCTAATAAAACTTTACTTACGAACACTAAAATTTGAAACTCATACAGTTTTCACGTGTCACAAAATATTATTCTCGTTTTGATTTTTTCAATCGTTTTAAAAATGTAGAAACCATTCCTGGCCTTGTTGGCCATATAAAATGGTAAGCCAGGCAGGTGGTGGACAGGATTTGGCCTGTAGTCTGTAGTTTGCTCTTCCCTGGTATAAGCTAAACCCATTGCCATCAATTCCGACTCACAGCGACCCCAGGTGTGTCAGAGTAGAACTGGTGCTCTACAGGGTTTTCACTGGCTGGTTTTTTGGAAGCAGAGGTGTAGTTGTTGTTGGGTGCCATCAAATCGATTCCAACTCACAGCAACTCCATGTGATAGGGTAGAACTGCCCTTTGGGTTTTCTTCGCTGTAATCTTTAAGGAGACAGATTGCTGCTGGGTGGGTCCAAACCACCAACCTTTTGGTTGGCAGCCTAGTGCTTAACTGTGCTACCAGGGCTCCTAGAGGTGTAGGCTACAGCTGTACTTATCAGCATGCAGAGTGCCTCCCTCCTTCTTATAACACCTCCCTCCTGTATGATAATATGGCCATGCCATGACTTATTTTTGCAGTCCCCTATTCATGAATGGGGCAGTGGTGGTTCAGTGGTAGAATTCTCGCCTTCCATGTGGGAGACCCAGGTTTGAATCCCAGCCAGCGCACCTCATGTAGAGCCACCACCCGTCTGCCAGTGGAGGCTTGCATGTTGCTGTGATGTTGAACAGATTTCAGCAAAGCTTCTGGACTAAAAGGGACTAGAAGGAAAGGCCTGGCGATCTGCTTCCGAAAATCAGCTAGTGAAAACCCTGTGGATCTCAACAGTCCAATCTGCAACCAATCACAGGATGGCAGAGGACTGGGCAGTGTTTTGTTCTGCTGTACATGGGGTGGCCGTAAGCCAGGGGCTGACTTGACGACAGTAGCTAACAATATTCACAAATACTTAAAGTGATTTCCTGTGTCATTTGTGAACAAGCAAAAAAAAAAAAAAAAAAAAAAGCCCATTGCTGTGGAGTCGATGCCAACTCATGGCAACCCCATGTGTTACAGAGTGCAACAGAGCTCCAAAGGGTTTTCTTGGCCGTGACCTTTCAGAAGCAGATCACCAGGCCTTTCTTCCATGGCACTGCTGGGTGGATTCGAACCACCTACCTTTCTGTTAGTAGAGAAGCATAAGCTGTTTTTGCCACCCAGAGACCCTTGAACGAACAATGCACCTATAAATATTCTTGTACCCAGGCTTTGCACATGTGTGTGAAAATATCTGTAGATTTCTAGAAAAATGGAAGTTTCTCGAAACAGACTTGCTGGATCAGAGGGCGTGTGCGTTCAAAAGATTTTATGGAAAGTGGGAAACTGGTTACTTTTCCAGAAAAGTTGTGCCAGTGAAGACTTCCTCCAGCAGCTTTACCAACACCAGACGGCTTGCTCTTCGCCAGGCTACAAGTTGTCATTTGCCTGCTCTTTCCTTTAATTGTGGGTGAAGCCGACCATCTTGTCATCTACACAGGGGCAATTGGAATTTCATGGTAAACAGTCCCCTCATATAGTAGTGTTTTTTTTTTTTTTTTTTTTGAATGATTATAAAAATAATCGCATGCTCATTTAGAGAATTTAGAAAATGCAGAAAAGAACAAAGAAGTAAAATTAATCATCCATACTCCACTGTCAGAAGCAACTTGTAATATTTTGGTATAAAGTTTTCTTTTATTTTTTTTCCCCATCCATTTAAAACCTTTTTTAAAAATTAGGCGTTATGTTCACGTGGTTCAATCATCAAAGAGTATACAGAAAGTAGAGGGAAAAGTCTCCCACCCCGTTGCTGTGTCCCTAGCCCACTACTTCTGCCCTCGTATGGCCCTTTACAGACAACAGCCACAGTTGTTAGCTGCTGTCGAGTGGACCCTTGACTCACGGTGACCTTACGTACAGCAGGGCGAGACATTGTCCACTCCCACGTCGTCTTTGTGATCGACAGTTGTGGCTGTTTCGCCAGTTCGTCTCACTGAGGGTCTCCCTCACCCTTGTTGGCCCTCTGCTCCACCAAACATGATGTCCTCCTTTAGTGACTGATCCTTCCTGATGACTTGCCCAAAGCAAGCGCGTCTGGCAGTGTTCTGTTGTGATCCACAGGGCTTCCACTGGCTGATTCTCAGAAGCAGATCACCAGGTCTTTCTTCCTAGACCGTGTTAGCCTGGAAGCTCCACTGAAACCCGTCCACCATGGATGACCCTGCTGGTCTTTGAAATATCAGTGGCATAGCTTTCAACATCATAGCAACAAGCAAGCCACCACAGTTGGACCAACTGACAGAGGGGTAGTAGCTTAGTTATCTGCTGTTGCTGTAATACACATACAAGTGGTCGACTTTAAAGAGCAGAAATTTATTTTCTCACAGTTCTGGAGGCTCAAAGTCCCAGTCAAGGTCTCAGCCTTGTCAGTTTCTTCTGCATCACTAGCTCGGGGCCATCCTTGGTTCGTTGGCTTGTACTTGATCCTCACATGGTGTCTTTCTTCCCGTGTGTCTGTCTCTGTGTGTGTGTGTGTGTGTGTGTGTGAGTGTGTGTGTTTCTGTTCTGGTCTTTTTATAATTTAGAAGATTTAGGATCCACCCTCCACTGGTATGACCTCAACTGATTGGTTACATTATATTAGGTTACATTGTGGAGGGTCACTACATTACATTAAAACCAAAAAACCTGAAGTAAGGTTGAGCATCTCTTGAAATCCTAGAGCCTGTTGTATTTCTATTCTGTACACTCTCTGATCATAGCCTTTGGGTTGTTATTTTTAGTGATTTCTAGAGACTCTTTATATATTGTAGAGGTGAGTTCTTTGTCTGCAATATGAGTTGCACACATTTCTCTCAGTTTGTCTTTTGACTTTTGACTTGGTTTTTTACTTAGTTGTTAGGTGCCATTGAGTCAATTCCAACTCAAAGCGGCCCTGTGTACAACAGAATGAAACTGCCTGGCCCTGGGCCATCCTCACAGTCCTTGTTATGCTTGAGCCCATTGTTGCAGCCACTGTGTCAATCCATATCATTGAGGGTCTTCCTCTTTTCCACTGACCGTCTACTCTACCAAGCATGATGTCCTTCTCCAGGGACTGATCCCTCCTGATAACATATCCAAGGTATGTAAGACGTAGCCTTGTCATCATTGCTTCTAAGGAGCATTCTGGCTGTACTTCTTCCAAAACAGATTTGTTCGTTCTTTGAGCAGACCATGGTATATTCAATATTCTTCACCAATCCCATATAATTCAAAGGTGTCAGTTTTTCTTCGGTCTTTGTATTTAATGTCTAGCTTTTGCACGCATCTGAGGATATTGAAAACACCATGGCTCGGTTCAGGCGCACCTTAGTCTTCAAGGTGACATCTTTGCTTAAAGATGCTTTTGTTTTATTTTGGGTCTATTTCATGTTTTTTGTTGAGTTTGTTTTTCTCTCTACATTTTTAATGAGGATGAGATTTTAAAAAATGGTTTAAAATTTTTTGTTTGTATTTTAAAACTTTTTTTAAAAATAACTTCAAACATAGAAAATTTGTAAGAATAGTACAAGGAACTCCCGTGTGTGTGTGTGTGTGTGGTGTAATATATATAGCAAAGCATTTGCCAATTCAACCGTTTTTCCACCTACAATTCAGTGACATTGATTGTGTTCACCATGTGGGGCAACTGTCAGCCGCTACCCGTTTCCAATTTTCTCATCATCCTTAATAAAAACCCAGTACCCCTTAATCCCATATTTTTAACCAGGTGTATTATCTATTGCTGCGTAACAAATTGCCCAAAAATTAAGCAGCTTAAAAAACAAACATGAATTTATCTCACGGAGTTTCTACGGATGAAGCTTAGCTAGGGGGTTCTGTCTCAGGGTCTCCCATGAGGTTACAGTCAAGGTGTCTTCTGGGCCTGCAGTCATCTGAAGGATTGACTGGGGCTGGAGGATCTACTTCCAAGCTCACTCACGTGGCTGTTGGCTGGAGGCCTCAGTTCCTCCCATGTGGGTCTCTCTAAAGGATGGCTTACAACATGCTTCCCGGTTAGGTTTCCCCAAAGCAAATGATCCAGTAGAAAGAGAGTAAGAGGGTGCTCAGGCTGGTAGCCACAGGCTTTTTTATAACCTGATATCTATGTCTTAATGGGTAACTGCTGTTTGATAGACCCATGAATGTGAAAATGGTAATTTGAAGGATTTCTTTCTCCATATCGTACCTAGGTAAATCTAGCGAAAACATAGGATTATGAGCAATGAGCACATAGCCCTATACTGTTCGTATGGACCAGTTGAAGTTAAATAGGGTGCAGTGTATTGTGCAGATGTGTAACTGAAATACCTTTTGCCCTGCTGCTTTTCCTTCCTTAGCTAAGTCTTCTGTTGTACAGTTGGCGCTCCTGGTGTGGTCAGGCTGCCGCTGGTATGCTCTGCTTGAGCAAGTGGTCAGTTCACAAAATGGCTATATCCGTGGGTATATATATAGTTACTAGTCGTGTATAGTTAGCGTAATGAAGTCCTGGATTCACACAGCTTCAGTCTCTATAAACGTTAGGCCTGCTCTGCTGTGTCAAAGAGATTAGTTAATAGAAGTATGACTGGAACATGCTGAGGGTGACCCAACTCAGACCCCAATTCAGGAAGAAGACAACTATATAAAGCCATTGTTTTAGTAACTTGAACATTCAGTTTAAATAATTGATTCACATGGCTCAGAAATCATAGAGTGTGAACAGATGCATAAAAAGTGCTCGAGCCTCGCTCTTCTTGCCTAAAAAAACAAAACCAAACCCACTGCCATCGAGTCGATTCCGACTCATAGCAACCCTATAGGACAGAGTAGAATTGCCCCATAGGGTTTCCAAGGAGCAGCTGGTGGCTTCGAACTGCTAACCTTTTGGTCAGCAGTTGTAACTCTTAACCACCGCGCCACCAGGGCTCCACCCTAGATCCCATCTATCCCCTGAATAACATGAATGCGTACTCACCCTCCCCCTTTCCACAGAAGGCAGCCAGTACACTCTCCCACATCCCTTTTAGTCCTTGCGTACTCCATTGTATGGATATGCCTTAATTTATTGAACCAGTCTTCTGTTGATGAGGGAGCCCTGGTGGTGCAGCAGTAAATGCTGGGTATTAGCCAAAAGGTTAGTGGTTTGAACCCACTGCCTGGCTCCAGAGGAGAAAGACCTGACAATCTGCTCCTGTAAAGATTAAACAAAAAACAAACCCACAACCATGAAGTCAACTCAGACTCATAGCGACCCTATAGGACAGAGTAGGACTGCCCCATAGAGTTTCCAAGGAGCACCTGGTGGATTCGAAATGCGGACCTCTTGGTTAACAGCCATAGCACTTAACCACTACACCACCAGGGTTTCCCCTGTAAAGATCACAGCCTAGAAAGCCCTGTGGGGCGATTCTACTCTGTCACATAGGGTCGCTATGAGTTAAAATCGACTTGGTGGCACCTAACAACAACAACAATCACAAAAGTGACATGTGACCATTTCTGCCATATTCTGCTGGTCACAGAGCCCAGTTCTGGTACCAGGTTCACGAGGACTGAATGCCAAGAGGTGGGGATCATTGGGGGCATTTGGAGGCTGCCTACCAACCAGACTTCCTCATTTTGTAAACACTTTGCTACATGTGGTTTATCTTTCTCGCTCTCTCAGTATGTTGCTATTCTTGTTGTGTCGCTGTTGACTCAGCTCCAACTCATGGTAACCCCACGTACAACATAACAAACCCTTGCCCGGTCCTGCGCCATCATCACGATCGTTGGCATGCTTGAGTCCATTGTCGTGGCCACTGTGTATTTTGAGTGCCTTCCAACCTAGGGGGCTCATCCTCCAGCACTACATCGGAGAACAATCCATCGTGATCCATAGGGTTGTCATTGGATAATTTTTGGAAGCAGATCGCCAGGCCTTTCTTCCTAGTCTTTTGGTCTGGAAGCTCCTCTGAAACCTATCCACCGTGGGTCACCCTGCTGGTGTGTGAAATACTGGTGGTGTAGCTTTCAGCATCACAGCCACATACAAACCACCACAGTTCTTAGAGGTAGCAGACCTTTGGGGATGTATAGATAGATTGATTTTTTAATTGCTAGAACTTACAAGTTATTCAAGCCAAGTTTGGAAGCAGTGCCGGAAGCGTTCAGGGACTTGTAACTCTGAAATCATGAGTTGGCCCATTTTGGAGGCTCAAAGCAAAGAGCCCTGGCTTTGGAGTGTGGTAGCCTTGAGTGGTCTCAAGCTGGGTGGCCTTGGGCAGGTCCCCCAAGCCCCCAGAGCCTGAGTGCCCCTCGGTCAGCTTTGAGAAGCAGCTCCAGGGTCACTGAACAGCATTGAGCAGGGAGATGATGGGCACAGACTCAGGGCTGGGTCCCAGCTCTGCCTCTTCCTATGTGGGGATCTCAGATCTATCCTTTCCGGTCCCTAGCCTCAGTTTCTTATCTGTGAAATGGGCCCAATAATATCACTGTTCTCACAGAGGTATGGAGAGACCAGATGAGTCGGTGCGGGTGGCTGGCAGAAGGTGCTGGATCGGTGTGAACTGTTACTGTGGTGTAGATTTGGTGACAGCATAAAGATACCAGCTGTTTAAAACGATTTTTTTTTTTTTTAATTGTGCTTTAGGTGAAAGTTTACAGCTCAAATTAGTTTCTCAGACAAAAATTTATTGTAAAATGATTTTAACAGAGGTATTATGGGCAGTTAATTTTCCTTTGTTCTTTTCTGTATTTTCTAAATTAAATGAGCGTGTGACTATTTTTCTAATCATTTTAAACTACATAACCAGCGAGCACCAGCTGTATACCAAGCCATTGAAACGACTCGACAGCAGCTGGTTGGTTTTGGTTAATACCACTGTGGGAAAACAGCTAGTCACATCTTCATCTGAAGGTTTCTTTTCATCTCTTTTTATTTTTTCCTTCCATTCATTTAAAAGGCTTTAATTTTTTTAGATTCCTAGAGCTACCATAACAAAATACCATAAACTTGGTGGCTTCTAAGAACAGAAATTTGTTGCTGCAACAGTTCTGGAGGCAGGGAGTCTGAATTCAGGGTGTGGGCAGAACCACGCTCTCTGTCCACTCTAGGGTAGGATCTTCCCTGTCTCTTCCAGCTTCTGGTAGCCCCAGGCTTCTGTTGGCGTTCCTTGGTTGTAGACGCATCTTCACATGGCGCCTTCCCCCCCGTGTGATTCTGTCTGTGTGTCTGTTCTCTCCTTTTATAAGTACACCACTCTGATGGTATCAGGACCACTCTGCTCCCGTTTGACCTCATGTTAACTTATAACATCTTCAGAAACCCCATTTCCAAACAAGGTCACGCTCGCAGGTACAGGGGTTAGGACTTCCACATACCTTTCGGGGGAATACAATTTGGTCCAAGACAAGTCTGATACTCTCACGATCACATGTCATGATGATGGTTCTTGGGGAGGTGACCCCTGGGGGAGAAGCACCTGAAGGGCAAGGCCCTGGGCTCGGCACTTCAGGCGAGGTTGAGCCAGGTGTGAATGTGTTACAGAATTCATGCCTTTGCCAGCATCTGGTACACACACGTGCCCGCACGCGCGCACACCTGCGGGCTCACGTGGCACCATGGACATGGCCACACAGGGATTCGGAGGTGGGGGCCCTGGAATACTTAGAAGGGACTCATGACTCCAGAGGCCTCCTTGGGGCTATGTGCCCTGGCCTGGCCTGCCCCTCAGTTGTCTCCCCAGGAACACCATGTCCCCACAGCCTCCGTGGCCATGTAGTTCCACACCCCAGGATGCCGCGTCTGCACTTGGGCGTGGTTTCCTCAGGTTAGCTGGACACTCAGGCAGGGCGGGTGCTGGGTCGCTGCCCTGCAGGCCTCCGCGCCCCCGTGCTGCTACGCTGCCCTGCCGCTCCTGAGCCCCTGCCTTCTCCTGCTCAGCTGGCAGGGCCCCCCACTGTGCCACTGCTGCCGCTGCTTCCCCGCTACTGCCCACACCCTACAGGGCTGCCTTCATGGGGCGGATGGGGAGGAGGATGGAAAGACAGGGCAGGAGAGAGGGTGAGGTCAGAAGGCAAAGAAATGCGGGGGCAGGGGGATGAGTGGAGGGTGAGGGAGGGACTGAGGTGAGGGGACAGGTGGAGGGGTGAGGGGGACAGACACAGGTGAGATGATAAAGTGTGGGGTCAGATAGATGGAAGGCATGAAGTTGGGGGGCAGAGGTAGAAGAGATGAGGTGTGGAAGACAAAGGTGGAGGATGAGGTGAAGGGACAGGTGGGGCAGAAAGATGGGATGGGTGGGGTGGGGTGGGAGCAGAAAGGGGGGGATGGGATGGAGACAGTTGGCAGCCGGTGGGGGCAGAGAATTCTAGGATGGGGTGGAAGCAGAGAGGTGGAGGATGGGGTGGGGGCCGAGAGATGGGATTCGGGTAGGGCCAGAAAGATGGGGAATGGGATGGGGGGGACAAGTGGGAGAATGGGCGGGGGGGAGAGGGGGGATGGGGGAAGGGCAGAGGGGTGGGGTACAGGTGGGGGATGGTCTGGGGCAGAGATGTGGGGGGTGGGGTGGAGGCAGAGAGGTGGGAAATGGATGTGGGGGGCAGGTGGGGGGATGGGGTGGAGGGGTTGAGGAGGCACAGAAAGATTGGAGGGGCTGTGATGGGGACACATAGGGCAGAGGTGTGGGGAGGTGTGTGAAGGGGAATCTGGAAGGGAGGAGGGAAGTGGAGCCTGGTGGGGTTCTTTCTCTCAGGACGGGGTGGCAGAGAAGGGAGGCTGGGGTCCCCAGTAGCTTGGGGCATGGGGAGCCAGTGCTGATTCTGACCTGCCCTCCCCTCTTCCCCTCCACCCCGCCCAGATCCCGGCAGCGGCTCCGCTGAAGGGCCCTGGCCCCTCCTCGTCCCCGTCACTACCTCACCAAGCCCCCCTGGGGGACAGCCCCCATTTGCCCTCTCCACACCCCGCTCGGCCCCCCTCCCGTCCACCCTCCCGCCCCCACTCCCGTCCACCCTCCCAGCCCCAGAGCCTATCCCGCCCACCCTCTGAGCCTGCCCTGCACCCCTGCCCCCCACCCCAAGCCCCTCCATCTCTGCCTGGCATCTTTGTCATCCAGAACCAGCTGGGCGTCCCCCCGCCTGCCAGTACCCTGGCCCCCACCGCCCCAGGCCCACCCCAGCCCCCTCTGCGCCCCCCATCCCAGCCCCTTGAGGGGCCACTGCCCCCAGCCCCCCACCTGCCCCCAGCCTCCACCTCCACCGCTGTGGCCTCCTCTTCTGAGACCCCTGCCAGGTTGCCAGCCCCCACGCCACCCGACTTCCAGCTTCAGTTCCCACCTAGCCAGGGGCCACACAAGCCCCCCAGCCCCCCAGTGACCCTCCACCTGGTCCCTGAGCCCGCAGTACCTCCCCCACCGCCTCCTCGGACCTTCCAGATGGTGACCGCCCCCTTCCCGGCGCTGCCCCAGCAGAAGGCTCTTCTCGAGAGATTTCACCAGGTAATTGGAGGAGGCAGGACCAGCCCAGCACCCAGCAAGCACCCTCCGCAGAACCCTGCCCCCCGCCCCCTTCTGACCAGAGCCCATCCTGCTTCCTGGCTTGGTGTCAGTCCCCACCCGGTACACCTCACTACACCCACTCCTTGCCTGTGCCCCCCACCCCTCAACTACCTGTCCCCTCCTCAGGTGCCGTCTGGAATCATTCTCCAGAACAAGGCTGGGGGGACCCCCGCCATCCCGCAGACCTCCGTCAGCCTGGGGCCCCTCACCAGCCCCAGCCATGCCCCTGCCTCGGCACCCATGGCCACCACAGGTAGGGGAAAGGTAGCCCACACAGGAGAGATGGGGGGCCTGAGGTGGGCAGGTGGGGGCTGAGAGATGGAATGGGCTGGGACAGAGTGATGGGGTGCATGAGCCCAGGGGTCACCCCAAACTCATGGGACGGGGGGATGGAGGCCATTGGCAGGGCTGCCTCCCGGATCCAAGCGGGCTCCAGGGCCAGTGCAGCCGCCACAGTCGGATAACTAAGAAGAGAAGGAGAGGCACTTTGGGGTCACGTTTTTGGGGGGGTTTCGTACCAGTGAGCTCTGAGCCCTGTCTTTCCCACCCTCAGGCCTCCCTCCTCTGCTTCCTGCCGAAGGCAAAGCCTTTGCCAACAACATCCCGACCCTGAGTGTGGCCAAGGCCGCCCCGTCCGGACCAGGGAAGTCCTCTGGGCTGCAGGTAAGAGGTCCCCAGAGCAGGGCGCCAGGGTAGGGCTGAGGCATCCTCAGGGAACCAGGATGGACAAGGGGCCATCAGGAGCAGGGGACCGGGACTGTCGGACAGAGGCACATGAGACACCGGCAGAGTCAGTTGGAGATGGCAGGGGCAGAGAGCATCTGAGAACTGCTGGATAAGGTCAGGTGGTATTCTGATGCAGCCAGACAGAGACAGGAGAGGCAGGTAAGGTACCGCCAACAGTCAGACAAAGTCAGGTGACATTCTGATACAACCAGACGGCAACAAGATGGACAGGTGTAATGCCAGGAACCATCAGACACAAGTCAGGTGACATACTGACACAGCCAGAGAGAAGTGAGAGGGGCAGGTGACATTCTGGTACAGCAGACAGAGACAGGAGGAGCAGGAGAGACCGAGAGACAGTTGTCAGAGGGGGTCGAAGACACAAAACCAGGTGGTGGACAAAATACCAAGACAGTCTCAGTGGGGGAGCATGTGAGAGACCGCAACATTCGGACAGCGATACACGAAGACAACAGGACCACGACATGTGAGATGGGGCAGAGCAAGACACCGAGACAGTCAGAGAAGGGGCAAGGCAAGCTACAAGACAGCTCAGGGCAGACAGGCAGGGACACCAGAGCGAGGAGACAGCATGAGACTCTGGACAGTGAGACAGTCCTCCCGGGGCAGGGGTGGTGAGACCTGGAGAGTCCAACAGAGACAGGAGAGTCCAGCAAGGTCCAGGGGCGGTCATACGGAGACTGGGGAGGCAAGAGAGAGGGGAGATAAGGCAGAGACCACCTACCTGAAATGGGAAGAAGGGAGCACATCAGGGGAAGTAGGTGGAGGTGGATCAGAAGGGTGGGGACCATCAGAGGGACAGTAGAGCAGGGCAGGACCTTAGAGGGTGGGAGAGACTCAGAGACAAGAGAACAGAGATAAGAGGGGAGACTGGAGGTGAGAGAGGGAAATCCAGACAGATTTGGAGTGGGGAGAGAGAGACTGTGCAAATGAGAGCCAGACACCGTTGGACCACGGAGGAGAAGACAGGCCACCAGTGGGTGGAGAGGGACACGCATCAGAGATCAGAAGTCAGGCAGACGCAAGAGACCACCCCTGGGGAAGGGAACAGAGGGACCAAGGAGGAGGGAACCATGGGCTAGGCCTGCTTGTCCCCTTCTTCTCCCTGTGTTGCCAGCCCAGACCCTGCCCAGGTCTCCTCTGTGGATTTGGTTTGATGGGCAGAGGATCCCACCCACACCTGGGGCTATGACCCACCTGGGTGGGATGTCATCCCCTTCCCCATCTTTGTCCCAGGCTGCAGGGAGAAAGGGGGCCCGGGCACCAAGGGAAAGCTTCCCTGTTGTAACACCTCTTTTCTCCTCCCCAGTATGAGAGCAAGTTGAGCAGCCTGAAGAAACCACTCACGCTTCAGCCCAGCAAGGAAGCCTGGTGAGTTGGTCCTGCCACAGTGTACCCTGTCCTGTGCATCCCTCACCCCAGCACCTTCTCAGTGGCCAGGGAGGGCCATAGGGACCACCCTTCAGAAGTGCGGTCAGACAGGTCTGCGTACCAGTCCCAGCTGCAGCTCTTGTTAGCTGTGTGCTTTGGGTCAATACTATTTCCCTCAGAGACCCTTAGTTTGCTTCTCTGGAAAATGGGCTGATAATGATTACTGAATGTTTTGATCAGAGATTTTATAGAAAAATCCTGATCAAAAGAGGGGGAAATGAAGACCAGAACTTCCAATTCTCTTGGAATCTAGAATTTCTGAAGTCATTGAGGCTGAATGAACCCCCAAAATTATTGCCCTGAGATAATCTTTAAACCTTAAACCAAAAATATCCCCTGAAGTCTTTTTTAAATCAAACAATAGTTAATTAGTAAAGAATGTCTGCCTTGAGCCTTGTAAAGAATTGTCTGTATGGGATCAAATTGACAACAGCAACTCGAAAGTTTTGATTGGAAGCTTAGGGGGTGAGTTTATGTTAACAGGGGAGGAATAATCTGGAAAAGGCGGGTGAGAATGGTTGCACAACTCAAAGTACGTAATCAGTGTCACTGACTTGTATATGTAGAAATGGTTGAATTGGTGTATATTTTGCTGTGTGTATTTTCAGCAACAACAACAAAATAAAAGAGCCAGTAATGGCAGTGATAATAAGGTGGTGGAGGTGAGGGTCTAAGGAGACTATGTGAAGAGCAGTGGTGTGACCCCACTAGGGTGCCAGCTTCAAGAGGGCAGTATTTGGTGTGTCTTGGTTGCTGCTGCACCCTCAGAGGCATCTAAAACAGGGCTGGGGCATAGTCAGGACTTAGTTTTATTGGATGGGGGTGGAGGGAGGACAAAATGGTATTGGGCAGATGTACATACAGATGGGTGTTTGTGGATATGGGTTTGGGTTTAGGTGACCAGGTGAATGGATAGATGCATGTTTTGAGGGGTAAAAATAAGTAGGTGGAGAGATAGAGGCCTGTTGGGTAGGTGCCTGGGTGGATGGGTGTTTGATTGGACAGATGGGTGTTGGGAGGATGATGGATGGACGGTTAGGTGAATAAATATATTGGTGTTTGGATGGATGGGTGGGTGGATGGGTGTTTGGGTAGATGGATGGGTGGGTGTTTGGATGAATAGATAGATGGGAGTTTGGGTGGGTGGGTGGGTGGATGGTTGGCTGATGGAAGGGTATTTGGATGGATGGTTGGGGGTCTGGGTGAGTGGATGGATGGATGTTTGGGTGAATGGATGAATGGTGGATGATGGATGGGCATCTGGGTAAGTGGATAGATGGACAGATGGGTGTTTGGATAGTGGATGGGTACATGTCGGGTGCTCAGCTGCCTTCCCTCCTGCTCTTCTGCCTTCCTTCCACGACAAGTGTTTAGTAAGTACTCATCTTGGTGCCCAGTCCTGTGCTAGTTGCTGGGAACATAGCACTAAACAAGACAGACCCTGCCTCTGCCCCCATGGTGTGCGGGAGCTGCTGGTCTTCAGCAAAGGGTGGTGACAAGCACATCTGGTAGGAGAGATGGACAGTTACACAACAGAGAGACAGTACCCACTGCAGAAAATGCTATTGCAGAAAAACACCCCAGTGAGAGAAGACTTACCAGTCAACCAATCTCCCTCCGTCACCCTCTCTCCCTCCCTTCTTCCCTTCTGCCTCCTGCCAGAGGCAGGGTGTGGACAGACTGACCCCCGGTGGTGGGAGACAGTATGACATCAAAGGAGGAGCTCTCAGACTCTGGAGTTTCCCAGTTCTGCCCCTTCCTTGCTTTCCCCCCTTTGGAGGGAGTGACTGCACTTTCCTGAGCTTCAGTTTTCTCATCTGTGAAACGGGGATAACGATAGCACCTACTTCTTGTGGTTGTTACCAGGGGTCCGATGAGACAAAACGGACATGCTTAGTAGACTGTTTAAACACATGCTTCAGAAGTGCTAGCTTTTCTTTATTGTTTTTGTTGCTGCTGTTATGGTTGCCTAGTGCTGAGGGTCCGGGATGGGTTTGTCCCGTGCCGCACCACCGGCTCTGTGTGTGTGTGTGCGCGCGCACACGTGTGTGGTCTCTTCCCCCAACCCCCAGTTTCCTGGAGCATTTGCACAAACATCAAGGCTCCGTCTTGCACCCTGACTACAAGACAGCCTTCCCCTCCTTCGAGGACGCCCTGCATCGCCTCCTGCCCTACCATGTCTACCAGGGTGCCCTTCCCTCCCCCAAGGATTACCACAAAGGTAAGGTCTTCCCAGGACTCCCACAGGGTTCCAAAGGTCTCCCATCTCTGCAGCCAGCCCAGGTGTACGGGGTGTTTGCTGGTATTCAGCAGAGGGTGGAGGTGGGCATGTACATGCTAAGCCGTGTGCACACCCTCAGCCGTGTGCGTGGACTCAGCTCTGTGTCAGCTCACCTCTGTGCACGCTTAACTCTGTGTGCACCCTCAACTCACTGCACACTTAACCGTGTGCATGTCCTGAGTCGTGTGTGTGCGAGCTCAACTGTGCATGCTTAACTCCATGTTAACACACGCTCAGCTGTGTGTGCACTCAGCTCTGTGTGTACGTTCAACTGTGTGTGCATGGTTGACTTGCAGGAGTGCCCGTGGCTACGGTGTGCCAGCTCCATGCGCCTACGTGGGGCTGCATCCCCTCCAACATCCTGCCTCTGGCTCTCTTCTTTTCCCCTGCAGTGGACGAAGAGTTTGAGACGGTCTCTACGCAGCTGCTGAAACGCACCCAGGCCATGCTGAACAAATACCGCCTCCTGCTTCTGGAGGAGTCGCGGGTAAGGGCCCTGCCGCTCTATTCCCGCCAGGACCCCGCCCTTCCCCGCACCCTCTGGGCTGGGAGGGGCCTCCCACTCATCTAGGCATTCGGGACGGGGTGGGGGTGGAGGCTGCTTATTGGATCCCGAAAAGGGCAGTTTTGTAGCTGCTGCTGCTGTGGGTCCCTGTCACGCGGTCCCCGTCCCCTCCTCACTTATGGTCTCTCCACTCAGAGGGTCAGCCCCTCAGCGGAGATGGTGATGATCGACCGCATGTTCATTCAGGAGGAGAAGACCACCCTTGCCTTGGATAAACAGCTGGCCAAGGAGAAGCCCGGTAAGAGGGGAGGAGGGAGACGTGCCCCACCCCCACGGGTGCCCAGAATTCCATTCGGGGCCTGGAGTGGGCGTGTGTGGCCTTACCTCAGTCCACCACTAGGGGGCGCTCGAGCCCACGTTCCTGCTGTGCTGGGCCTCTCCTGCTCACCCACCCGCTCTGAAACCTGTGAGGGTTTAGTTCATTTACCTCCATCCCAGTGTGTCCGTTTTATCCCCTGGGCCCGGGGATGGCGGGAATATTCTACCACCTCCCTTCCCCCACAGGGCGTAGAAAGGCAGAGCAGGGCCAGGATGAGGGTGAGGCAGGTGAGACACCAAGTTGCAAAATTTAAGGCGGTGCCTATTCTGCACTGACATGACCCTGAGAGTGAGCACCTGTTTAAATTGGGCACCTTAGGGGGCTCACACCCTGCAGGAGAGAGTGCAGTTGATTCCAAACCGCTGGTTTTTCCAGAACATTCCAAAAGCCCTCACCCACATTTAATGCTGACCAACTCCTGGCCTCCTTTAAATGGAGGTTCATTTTTCCTCTTTCCTTCCCCCAACCCGAGCCTTCAGTCCTGTAGTCCTTGAGTACTGGGCCTTAATTTTTTTTAAGTAGTCGTTCATACTTAAAGGAGAAACTGGTGTAAACGGGGTGGCTGTGGCGAACGAGGGGCAGTGAACAGTTCTGAAGTCTTCAGGCTGGGGGAGGTAGAATAGCATGCTGGTTAAGGGCATGGCCCAGAGGCGGACCACCTGAATTCAGATGCCGGCTCTGCCACTCACTGGCTATGTGACCTTGGGCAAGTTCCTTAACCTTTCAGTGCTTCTGTTTTCTGTAAAGTGGGGTTCATGATACCAATTTACAGTCCTTATCTGAAACCCTTGTCCAGATGTGTTTTTTAAGTTTTTTGATTTTAGACGGGTAATGAGGTGCCTAGATTGTGTCTTTAATTGAACGTGGGGTCAGGGGAGCAGTTTCAGATCAAACACATCAGTATTTCTGCAGTGAAAGAAATGGATGTTCAGCTAAATGGAATACATCAAGACCGTGTCATTTCAGATGAAGGAGCCCTGGTGGCACAACGTTTAAGTGCTCAGCTGTTAACCAAAAAGTTGGTAGTTCAAACCCACCCAGCAGGTCCTCCAGAGAAAAGACCTAACGATCTGCTCCCGTAAAGATTATAGCCTAAGAAACCCTATGAGGCAGTTCTGCCCTGTCACATGGGGCCTCTATGAGTCAGAATTGACTCAATGGCACACCGCAGCAACAACAACATGTTTCAGATCAGATTTTGACATTGAGTGAAATGCAAAACCTTTTTTTTTTTTTAGATTTTTAGAGCAGAGTCCAATAGAACTTTCTGCAGGGATGAGTATATATACCTGCTGTCCATTACAAGAGCCACCAGCCACATGTGGCTACTGAGCATTTATTTAGATTGTGGCAAGTGTGATGAGGAACTGAATTTTTTATTTGATACTTTTAATTTACATTTAAATGGCCCCATGCAGCTGTTGTTGTTAGTTGCTGTCAGGTCGATTCCGACTCATGGTGACCTCACATGTGCAGGGTAGAACTGTTCCATGGGGTTTTCAAGGCTGTGACCTTTTGGAAGCAGATTGCCAGGCCTGTCTTCAGAGGCGTCTCTGGGTGTGATCGAACCGCCAACCTTTCAGCTACTAGTTGAGTGCTTAGCCATTTACACTACCCAGGGACACCCTTCCATGTGGCTAGTGGCCACGATAGGGACAGTATGGTTTTAGAGTTTGGAGGATCTTGGAATTGCTGATAAGGGGTTGTGCCTAGCTGTGTGTCATAAGAATTTGATGAGTAGAGAGCTAGCCCAGTGGTTGGTACACAGCAAGTGTTAAGTGCACACCAGCTGCTGTTAGCTCTGCTCTCCACAGCTCATCCTTGTCCTCACCCCGGGGTTCTTTGTCTCCTGACTCTGCAGATGAGTACGTATCTTCCTCGCGCTCTCTTGGCCTCCCCTTTGCAGCCGCCTCTTCCGAGGGTCACCGGCTCCCGGGCCACGGTCCACCTTCCTCCTCTGTGCCCGGGGCCTCGGCTCAGCCCCCTCCGCACCTGCCCACCAAACTCGTGATCCGGCACGGTGGGGCTGGCGGCTCCCCCTCGGTGACCTGGGCACGGGCGTCTTCCTCCTTGTCCTCCTCATCTTCCTCTTCGTCCTCGGCTGCCTCGTCCCTGGACGCTGATGAGGATGGCCCCATGCCCTCCCGAAACCGCCCACCCATCAAGACCTACGAAGCCCGCAGCCGCATTGGCCTCAAGCTCAAGATCAAGCAGGAGGCCGGGCTCAGCAAGGTTGTGCACAACACAGCCCTGGACCCCGTGCACCAGCCCCCACCACCGCCCCCCGCCGTGCTCAAGGCAGCTGACCCTCCACCCCGGCCCCCACCACCACCCCCCAGCACCAGCCAGATGAACGGCACGATGGACCATCCACCACCTGGCGCCCCTGACCGCAAGCCACCTGCCCCAGCACCCCACTGCCCCCGCCTGCCTCTGCGGAAGACATACCGTGAGAATGTGGAGGCCCTGGGCAGTGGGGCCACAGAGGGGGCAGGCCGGGCCCGGGGCAGCAGCCCGGCTCCACCAGCCACCAAAGTGGATGAAGCCACCAGCGGGCTCATCCGTGAGCTGGCAGCGGTGGAGGACGAGCTGTACCAGCGCATGCTGAAAGGGCCACCTCCCGAGCCCCCGGCTGGGGCTGGGCAGGGTGGCGGCAGCGGGGACCCCAGCTGGGAGGTCCCCCCGCTACCTCCTGCCAAGCGGCGCAAGTCTGAGTCACCTGACGTGGACCAGGCCAGCTTCTCCAGCGACAGCCCACAGGATGACACGCTGACGGAGCACCTGCAGAGTGCCATCGACAGCATCCTGAACCTCCAGCAGGCCCCCGGCCGGACACCCGCGCCCCCGTACCCCCATGCCGCCCCAGCAGCCACCACGCCCGCCGCCCCAGCCCCTGCACCCCTCCACAGGCCCGATGCCTACCCGCCGTCCAGTCATAACGGCGGCCTCGGCACCAGGACGTTGAACAGATAACACCGGGCCGGACCTCCTGTCCCTGTCCCCTCACCCCACGCAGAAGCTGCCAGGGGCCATGGTTGCCTGACCTCAGCCCCCTGGGGGACACATGCCGGGGATTCCTGACAGTCTTTCTTGCCTAAGTTATTAATTAAGTCACAAAGGCCTCCGCCACCTCCTGCCTCAGCCAGGGTGGTGGCAGGGTGCGGCGGCGTGGATTTCGGGGAGGGGGCTGTAATGTAAAATGTCTCCCCACAAAAGGAGGGGGTGATCCTGGTGTGTCATTTCCTGTTTCTCTCCACTTCCTGCCACACCCTGCCCCTCCACCTGAAGGGTGTTTGCTGGGGACAGGAGCACCCTGGTTGTTTCCACTGCTCACTTGTGTGCAGGTATTGGTCTTGGTGTGTGTGGCTTCACAGAGCCACCAGAGGGCGCTCAGAGCTAAGCTCGCCCTCGTTCCTGCGGGCCCCTGCAGGTTGTAATAGGAAGTGCAGAGAGGGGGGTGGCAACACAGAACTCCCATCTGGGGGAGCTGGGCCCACAGCCTCTGTGTCACATCTGTGTGTGTGTGCACCTGCTCAGCGCTGCGTCCCATGTCTTCCTGTTTGTCTGCACCAGTGAGAGAGAAAGTGTGAGCCCTCCGACCCCTCGACTCATAGCTGAGCACCGCCCAAACCGGGAGCCGGGTTCCTCTCCTCTCCCTGCCAGTCTTCCCTCTGTTCTTCCTGCCTCCAGCCGCCCCCGCCAGATTTTGAAATCTCGGAGACAAAACTAGTACTGTAAGATAAATTTTTTTGTACTGTATTTATTGTGTATAACGATTTTTTTAAAGGAAAATTCTGTACATTTAGAACTCTTGTAAATTAAAAACCGATCCTTTTTTTAAAACTGTATTTTTGGCCCCTCTGCCCCATTGCTTTTGGGTATTTTGGGAGGGGGTGTTTGGAGCCTGGGGTTGAGGCTAAACCTATGTGGGTGGGGGCTGCGAGGCTTTATCCCACACATTCATTGAGCACCTGCATTTGTATCCTTGGCCACCGTAACCAAATACCACAGAGTGGGGTGGGCGGCTTAAAACAACAGAAATTTATTGTCTCAGGTCTGGAGGTTGGGAGTCCAAATCGGGGTGTCAGCAGTGTTGATTCCTTCCGAGGCTTTGTGGGAAAATCTCTTGCAGGCCTCTCTCCTAGCTTCTGGTAGCCCCCAGGTGTTTTTTCACCTTTCTTAAAGCAACAGTGTCACACAGCGTCCTTCCTCTATCTCCCTGTCCCTGTGTCTCCTCATCTTTTGTAAGGACATCATTCATACAGGATTGGGCCCACCCTCCTCCAGTATGACCTCATGTTAACCAAACCGATCACTTTTTTTTTTTTTTGTGAACGTACACACCATTTCAATAATTTCTACATATACAATTCAGTGATGTTGGCTCAAACTGATAAGACTCTTATTTCCAAACAGGGTCATATTCACAGGTACAGGGATTAGCACTTCAGCATATCTGTTTTTGGGGGGACACAACTCAGTCCATAACAGCCCCTGTTGTGCTCCAGGCCCTGTATAGCCCCAGAGGGGTTCACTGGTGAACAAGGCAGCCAGAGGTCCCTGCCCTTGCTTGCTGACTTGTTACTGGGGATGGCAGACAGTGGACAACTAAACAAATGTGTACTGTGTCAGATAGTGACACATCCCATGAAGAAAAGCCAAACAGGGTAAGCGATGGACAAGGCAGCTGCTAGGCCACAGGACACCTGGGTGTGCCCCTTCTCCTGGGTGGGGAGTTTAGAGAGCAGAGCATGAGTTGGATCCCAGCCACTCGTGCCCACCCAGCAGATGCCTTGTGCAGTGAACAACCTGCCCCACTGCACGCTAAGGCCCTTATGGCCGAGTGGGAGGGGAAGGATTCTTTGAGGAGGTAACATGAGCAGAGAGAGACATGCATGAAACAAAGGTTGTTGTGTGCCACCAAGTCCATTCTGACTCATAGCGACCCCATGTAACAGAGCAGAACCGCCCCATAAGGTTTTCTAGGCTGTAATTTTTTTTACAGGAGCAGATCGCCAGCCCTTTCTCCTGTGGAGCCACTGGGTGGGTTCAAACCACCAAGCTTTTGGTTAGCAGATGAGTGCTTCACTGTTGTGCCACCAGAGCTCCTTTGAAATGAGAGAGCCATGGGGATCTCCGAAGGGAGAACAGCCACGGTAGATGGAACAGCCTGTGCAAAGGCCCTGAGGCAGGAGCAGGCCTGGAAGGTTGAGGAACAGTGAGGAGGCAGATAGACCCGTAAACCATTTCCTTTTCCGATACCTCTTATCTCCTTCCTCTGTTGCTCCAGGCAATTAGAAACCAATTGTTGTATCCTGGATGAGCCTACATTCTTTATTTCTGCACACCCTGCTTCCCGTGAGCCAAGGGGCCAACAGCAAGGCGTTTGCAAGTGAGACCTGGGGGAATCAGAGTCCCCCCTCCAGGAGGAGGCAAAAACTGAGCTCAGCTCCTACAAACTTCTTAGACACCAGCTCCCAGATGCAAGCAGCAGCTCAGGGAGTTTGTTTCCTACTGCTGCTGTAACAGAAATACCACAAGGGGGCAGCTTTAACACACAAGTTTATTTTCTCACAGTTCAGGGCACTGGCTCTAGGGGAACGCTCTCTCTGCTCTGAAGGAAATCTTAGTCTCAACTTCTCTAGCGTTCCCTAGAGATCTCCACATGGCACCTATCTTCTCCCTTCTGTGATTCTTGCTTCTGTGCCTAATCTATTGTTATATCTTAAAAGTGATCAGCTGAAGACACTCTAGAGAACCCAGTGACGCAGCGGTTAAAGCACTTGGCTGCTAACCAAAAGGTCAGTGGTTTGAACCCACCAGCTACTCCACGGGAGAAAGATGTGGCAGTCTGCTTCCGTGAAGACTATGGCCTTGGAAACCTGGGGCAATTCTACTCTGTCCTATATATAGGATCACTGAGTTGGAATCAAATCATCCCAAAGACAACGATTGTGGTCTCATTAACATAACAAAAGAAAATTCTATCCCCAAGTCAGATTACTTGTACAACACACATTTTTAGGGGTTAGGATTTACAACATATATTTTGCGGGGGACACAATTCAATCCAATAACAGGAAGAGTCTGTGGGGTCCCCCTTTCCATACCTGTATCATCTGGAAAAGAGAGAGGCTCAGGACGGTTGACTCAGAGCCCAAGTCACCAAGGCACAGAGCAAGATTCAAACCCAAGACTGACAGTCCAAACCTCATCCACTTCACCATTGGGTTCACTACCTGTCTTCTCTGGCCAGTCTTTGAGAGATGAGGAAGGAGGAAACTAGAAGACAAAACACAACAAAAAACCTGAGATTGTGCTTTGGAGCAGGGCCCCTTGGGGCTGCAGGAGAATGAGGGGAGTTGGAAGAGAAGCCCCAACAAACCTCAGATTCAACAGTTCAGAAAGCAGAGACAATACTGCATATTTATTACGTTCTCAAAGCTTATTTAATGAGGCAGGGCAGTGTGAGAAGGGGCTTTTTCATGCCTTTGATTTCCTAGAATAACGTCTTTAAAATACATAAAATAATCCCCCCTCAAAAAAAAAAAAAAAACCAAACCCATTGTCGTCAAGTAGATTCCAACTCATAGCGATCCTACAGGACAGAATAGAACTGCCCCATAGGGTTTCCAAGGCTGTCGTCTTTATGGAAGCAGGCTACCACATCTTTCTCCTACAGAGCAGCTGGTGGATTTGAACTGCCAACATTCCTATTAGCAGCTGAGCGCTTAACCATTGTGCCACTAAAACCAAACCAAACCAAGACCGTTGCCATCGAGTCAATTCTGAATCCTAGTGATCCTATAGGATAAAACAGAAGTGCCCCCATAGGGCTTTCAAGGAGCAGCTGGTAGATTTGAACTGCTGACCTTTTGGTTAGTAGCTGTAGCTCTTAACCACTATGCCACCGGGGCTTCTAAAATAAAGCCTGCGGGGTGACAAAGGGAACTGATTATATTGAAATGCAGTTATCAGTATTTGTAACAAGGTTATCCAACCAGTTGCCATAGAGTCCTTTCTGACTCATGACGACCCTACATGTGTCAGCCAAGAACTGTGCTCCACAGGATTTTCAATGGCTGGTTATTCTGAAGTAAATCGCCAGGCCTTTCTTCCAAGGCACCTCTGGGTGGACTTGAACCTCCAACCTTTTGATTAGCAGCCAAGCACATTTAGCTTTTGCACCAACCGGGGACTCCCCAACACAGTCATAGGGGCTGCTTTATTAATATATTAATTACAGCTGGCACCAGTGGTTCAGTGGTAGAATTCTCATCTCCCATGCGGGAGACCCAGGTTCAATTCCCAGTCGATGAACCTCAAGCTCAGCTATTACTCATCTGTCAGTGGAGGCTTGCGTGTTGTTATGACGCTGAACGAATTTCAGTGAAGCTTCCAGACTAAGATGAACTAAGAAGAAAGGCCTAGCCATCTTCAGAATATTGTCTGATGTGCTTGCCTTGGACACGTCATCAGGGGGAATTAGTTGCTGCAGGAAGACATCATGTTTGGTGAAGGAGAAGGCCAGCGAGGGTGAGGGAGACCCTTGGTGGGGATGGATCAGCACAACAGCCGCAACAATGGACTGAACCATGCTGGCAATTGTGAGGATGACACAGGATCAGGCAACATTTCATTCTGTTGCGCATAAGGTGGCTTTGAGTGGGAGTCGACTCGACGGCAGCTACCCATCCATCTACCTACCTATCTACCTATCTACCTATCTGCCTATGCACCTATCCACCTATTTGTCCATCCATCCACATCCATCTATCTAACAATCTGTCATCTACCTATCTACCTATCCATCCATCTATCTATCTATCTATGGGCCAAGTGAAGCACTAAGCACTGAACAGTCTCTCTGGGTTTTCTGAATTCACTTTTCTGGGACTCAGTTATCTCATCTGTAAAGTGGGTATAACAACACCTGCTTCTCTGGAATATTATGAGGAGTCAATGGGATAATCCATGTAAAATGCTTAGACCTGGGTTTGCTCCTAGGAAGTGCTCATTAAATGTTAGGTTTTCATTCAACAAACACTTACTGAGCCCCTGCAGTGGACCTGGCACCGTGCTGGCCTCTGAGGATACAGCAGGGAACAGCATGGAGTTTTGAGGACTCAGCAGGGAACAACACTGTCAGAAACCCCTTCCCTTGTGGGACAGCTGTTCTCAGGAGGAAGACAGACACTAAGATTAAGACACAGAAATGTATAATATGTAGAGTGGTGATAGGACTGTGGAGAAAAGGAAAGCAGAGATAAGGGATAGATGGCGGATGCTCATTAGGCAGGGGATCAGGGAGGGCTTCACTGAGGAGGTGATATTTGATCAGAGACCTAAAGGAGGCGAAGGAGTGAACCATGCAGACTTCTAGTAGGAGAACATCCTAGACAGCGGCAGGAACAGCAAGTGCAAAGGCCCTGGGGTCACAGCGTTTGTGTGTTTGAGGAACAGCTGTGGCTTAAGTGGCTAGAGAGGAGTCAGTTAGGGGGGAGGGTGTCAGATAATGGCAGAGGGGCAAAATGGATGCTTTTACTTTAAATGAGACAGGAGCCAAGGAGGGTTATGAGCAGAGGAATTTCACAAACTCACTTAAGTTTTAAAATTATTATTATTTTTAGAAGACAGACACTGATCCTTTGCAATGAGACCACAAGAAATGGCTGGTGAGGTCATGGAAGCTTCAAAGATACATCCAAACTCCCTGAGGAACAGAATTACCAGGCCGAGGGCCAGGGACAATGATCTCGGGGCATCTAGCTCAATTGGCATAACATAGTTTATAAAGAAAATATCCTGTATCCTACTTTGGTGAGTAGCATCTGAGGTCTTAACAGCTTGTGAGCGGCCATCTAAGATACTCCACTGGTCCTAACCCATCTGGAGCAAGGGAGAATAAAGAAAACCAAAGACACAAGGGAAAGATTTGTTCAGAGGACTAATGGACCACAGCTACCACAGCCTCCACCAGACTGAGTTGAGCAATGCTAGATGGTGTCCGGCTACCACCACCAACTGCTCTGACAGGGATCACAATAGACGGTCCCGGACAAAACTGGAGAAAAACGTAGAACAAAATTCTAACTCACCAAAAAGAAAAACAGATGAGACTTACTGATCTGATAGAGACTGGAGAAACCCGGAGACGATGGCCCCAAAACACCATTTTAGCTCAGTCATGAAGTCACTCCTGCGGTTCGCCCTTCAGCCAAAGATTAAAACAAAAAAACCATTGCCGTTGAGTCGATTGCGACTCATAGCAATCCTATAGGACGGAGTAGAACTGCCCCACAGAGTTTCCAAAGAGCGCCTGGCAGATTCAGATTGCCATACTCTTGGTTAGCACCCGTAGCACTCAACCACTACGCCACCAGGGTTTCCGGCCAAAGATTAGACAAGCCAATAAAACAAAATGAGACTAAGTGGGCACACCAGCCCAGGGGCAAGGATGAGAAGGCAGGAGGGGACAGGAAAGCTGGCAATGGGGAACCCAAGGTCGAGAAATGGAGTGTTGACATGTCATGGGGTTGGCAACCAATGTCACAAAACAATATGCAAATTAATTGTTTAATGAGAAACTAATTGCTCTGTAAATCTTCATCTAAAGCACAATTGAAAAAAAAAGAAAAAGAACTGGCTGGTGCCTGGCAACCACTACTGAACGTTTGGATCAAAGATTCTAAAGAAGAGTCCTCATCAAAATGGAGAAAACGCAGAACAGAATTTCCAGTTCACACTGAATCCAGACTTTTTGGAGCCATTGTGGCTGGATGAACTCCCAAAACTGTTACCCTGAGATAACCTTTAAACCTTAAACCAAAAATATCCCCTGAAGTCATCTTTAAACCCAACAACCCCCCCCAAAAAAAAACCCCAAACCCGTTGCTGTCGAGTGGATTCTGACTCATAGCGACCCTATAAGACAGAGTAGAACTGCCCCATAGGCTTTCCAAGGAGCACCTGGTGGATTCAAACTCCTGACCTTTTGGTTAGCAGCCATAGCTCTTAACCACTACACCACCAGGGTTTCCAAACCCAGCAACAGATTAGCGTAATTAGTTAAAAAAAAAAAAGTCTGCCTTGAGCACTGCGCTCTTTTGAAGAACTATCTCTATGGGGTCAAATTGACAACAGTAAATGGAAAGATTAGGTAGGAAGCTTAGGGGGCAGTAAGTTTATGTTAATGGGGGAGGAACAATTTGGAAAAGGAGAGTGAGAATGGTTGTACAAATCAAAGAATATAATCAATGTCACAAAATTGGACATGTAGAAATTGTTAGTGTATGTTCTGTGCCAGCAGTTCCAATCCACCAGGCGTTCCTTGGAAACCGTATGGGACGGTTCTACTCTGTTCTATAGGGTCGCGATGAGTGGTAAACAACTCCACCGCAATGGGTTGGGTTGGTTGGCTGGTTCTTCTGTGTATATTTTCAACCACAATAAATAAATAATTCAAAAAAAAAAAAAAAAAAGGAGACTGAGGTTGGGAGAGATGGGGTGTGGCCGAAAGTCGCTGCACTCGGAGATGGAGGCTGAATTCGAGCCTCCGACTTGAGCCGGTGATTTTAGCCGCCTCACTAAGGCGCCATCCCCACTGTCCACCAGGGGGCACCAGAGGCCGAGCGAACGGTTTGAGGGGGGGCACCCTTCCCGCCCCCCCGCCCCTCCCTCCCCTCCGCTCGGCTGCGGGCCCCACCCGGCTCAGACTGCTCCGGACGGGACCGCGAACACAGGCCGTTCTGCGGGCGCCTCGGATCCCAGCGGGACCCCCGCCCAGCAGTCTGCACACCCGGCCCGGCCCGACGCCAGCGAGCCCCGTCAGTGAGTGGCCCCCGCCACCCGCCCGTGGAGCCCCCGAGCCTGCCCTGGCTTCACATTCCTTTGCCCACCCAAAGCCTCGAGGTCCCCCCAGTCGGTAACGGTCTCTCCCAGCCTCCCCAGTCCCTGCTGAATCTTCCCAGTCTCCCCACTCTCCCCGGCGCTTTCCAGTTGGTAGTAGTGTTTCCCACTCTCCCCAGTCTCCCCCAGCCTTCTCCAGTATCCTGTCTCC
Organism: Loxodonta africana; assembly: GCF_030014295.1. NCBI lineage: Eukaryota > Metazoa > Chordata > Mammalia > Proboscidea > Elephantidae > Loxodonta > Loxodonta africana. The sequence goes on from NC_087352.1 coordinate 14,921,089, forward strand.
TCTCTCCTCATCCCTGTCAGTGCGTCACGGTCTCCCCCAGTCTCTCCCAATTTCCCTCACTTTCCCGGTCTCTCCCAGTCTCCCCCACTTCTGCAGTCTCTCCCACTTCCCCAGTCTCCTTCACTCCCTCCTAACCCCTCTTCCCATCCTCCTAGCCAGGGAGATCTCCTTAGGGTCTCCCCTCCATCACCCCCATTTCTGTCCTGCTTAGCCCCTCCTAGTGTCCAACACTTTCTCTCCTACCTCACCTCTCCCGCTGCCCTTCCAGCCACCCCCAAGCTTCCTCCCGGAGATGTCCCCCAGGCTACTCCCTGCCTGGGAAACTGCCTGTGATCCCCTCCATGTGCCCCTCCATGTGTCCACATCCCAGGCCCCAGCTCCTGCTTCTTCCTACTTCTCCAGCCACTCCTTCCTTGACTTTCCTTTTTTTTTTTCTTGGTATCATTATGATTTAATGAGTTTTAGCATATTTGAATTGCCATTATTTTTGATTCTCAAATTATCCTATTTTTGGCCAGTGGGAGCCTCTTTCAAGCTGGGTCCTGTGTCCCTGTGACATGTTCCCATCAATCTCTGAGCACTTCCTTACTATCAAATCCAAGCTCACTCATTCTTTCCCTGCCCCGGCCCTGGAATCTGCTATTTCTCCAATGATCTCTGGTTTCTTTTAGTGGAGAATGGTATTTAGAGACTGCAATCTGACCAAAAGCTGTTTTTTCAAATGATTAGTAAAATTGACAAGCAGCTAGGTACACTGATCAAGAAAAAAGAGAGGGAGAGCAAAGACAAATTGCCAATATCAGGAATGAAAGAGGGGCATCACTACAGATCCTACAGACAATGAAAAGCCCGTAAGGGAATGTAGAGAACACAGTCTGGATGCCAGGGATACTCATTGCTGCTGGGTTGCTGATTGTTTCTCTCCCTAACCTTAGACTTTATGATAGGAGCCCAGGTTTGAGGTCAGATTGCCTGGATTTGAATCCCACCTTGAGCATTTTCTGGCTAAATGGTCATGGATGAGTTCTTTTTATTTTCCTGAAGCTCCATTTCCTTGTCAAAAAAAAATGAGAATAATAATAGACCTACCTTCTAGGGCACTTATGAAGATTAAATGAGGTAATTCATGTAAAGTGCTTAGAGCAGTGTGTGGAATGTAGTAATCATAAATGTTGAGTTATTGTTTTTGTTAACCCCCAAGGCTCCTCATGCCCAAAGACCCTCATGTCCTGGGTGCATCCAGCCAACCCCCTCAGCCTCATTTCTCATCCTTCCTCCTTGTTCCCCTGTGTCCAGCCACCCCAGCTAGTTCACAGTTCCCTGCATCCAAGGACCTCTCAAAACTCCAGCTCTTTGCACATACCATTCTCTCTGCCTAAATGCTCCTTTTCCTGCCCACCCTTCACAGAGCAGCTCAAAAGTCAGCCTAGCCCCCAAGCTTTGCTGATCCTGTGGTCAGTTCATCATGCCCTCTCTGGGTGCCTGGCATTTCCCAGGCATCACTGACCATTTGATGCTAAGGTCATCTCCTAACTGGGGGCTCTGGGCAGGTAGGGGCTGGTCTCTGGCTCATTTCTGGCTTTATAGCTCCTGATACACAGAGTGACTTTAGTAAAAATTTGTCAAATGATGGAAGAGGGGAAGGGAAAAAGAAAAGAATGAAGGAATTAAAGAAAACATTTCTTCCAGGCCAGTTCTGCATCCTTCCATTGGTCTCCCATCATCAACCCCCTTTTCTTCTACCATTAACCCCTTCCTCTTCTTCCAACTGGTTCAGTTGAATCCCCCTCTTTCTCCTTTATCCGTCTCCTCCAACCATTCCACCACTGATGCCTGCTTTCTCTTCCATCCATTCCATCATCAATGTCTCCTCCAACCATATCACCATTAATACTCTGTACTCCTCCTCTACCCATTCCATCATGAACATTCTCCCTTCCCTTCCTCCTCCTCCAGCCATTTCTTTGTCAATGCCCCGTCTTCACCCAGCCATTCTACCTTCAGTCTCCCTTCTCTATCCTCCTCTGCCAGGCAGCCCTCCATTAATGCCCTTTCCTCCTCCTCTCCACTCATTCCATCAGCGTTCTCTTTCTCCTCCTTCATTCATTCCTTCATCAACCCCTCTTCTGCACTGATTTCTCCATCATGCTCTCACCTCCTCTTCCTCCATCCATTCTCACATCAACATCCCCATCTTCTTCCAACCATTCTACCGTCTCTCTCCCTTCTTCTTCCTCTTACTCCACAAGACAGTCCATCATCAATGCCCCATTCTCCTCCAGCCATTCTACCTTCTCTCTCCTTGTTCTCCTCCACCACCACCACCACCACCGCCAGGCAGTCTACCATCATGCTCCTGTCCTCATCCAGCCATTCTCTCCCTTCTTCCTCCTCTACCAACACTAGGCAGTCCACCAGCCCCTGTCCTCCTCCAGCCATTATAACTTCTCTCTCCCTTCTTCTTCGTCTTCTTCCTGTACCAGGCAGTCCACCATCAATGCCCTCTCCTCCTCCCACAGGCAGCTCCCCACTCACGTGTCCCCCTCGGTGAGCCCAGTGGGTAGCAAGCAGCCACCATGTTCAGCTGGCTGAAGCGGAGCGGGGCGCGGGGCCAGCAGCCTGAGGCCATCCGCACCGTGACCTCGGCCCTCAAGGACCTCTACCGCACCAAGCTGCTGCCCCTGGAGGAGCACTACCGCTTCGGCACCTTCCACTCACCCGCGCTGGAGGACGCAGACTTCGACGGCAAACCCATGGTGCTGGTGGCCGGCCAGTACAGCACGGGCAAGACCAGCTTCATCCAGTACCTGCTGGAGCAGGAGGTGCCTGGCTCCCGCGTGGGACCTGAGCCCACCACCGACTGCTTCGTGGCAGTCATGCACGGCGACACCGAGGGCATAGTGCCTGGCAACGCCCTTGTTGTCGACCCTGACAAGCCCTTCCGCAAACTCAACCCCTTCGGAAACACCTTCCTCAACAGGTGTATGGCGGCACGCCCCACGCTCAACTGTGTTTCTCTCCTTCTCAGCCATGATTCCCTTTTCTCTACCTGATTCTCCCACCTCCTGCCTCTATTCTTTTTCTGCTTTGATTACTCCCTTCTCTGGGGAAGCAGAAAAGGATTGCCATAAACCCCATTGCTGTGGAGTCGATTCTGACTCTTAGTGACCCTATAGAACAGTGTAGAACTGCCCCATAGGGTTCCCAGGCGGACTGCCACATCTTTCTCCCGTAGAGTGGCTGGTGGGTTCAAACTGCTGACCTTTCAGTTAGCAATAGAGTGCTTAACCACTGTACCACCAGGGCTGGGTTCAAATCCTAGCTCTACTGATGGCTAGCTGTGTGGCCTTGGGCTAATGGCTTAATCTCTCTGTGCCTCTTATCTGCATCTGGAAAATGAGGCTAATTGTTGTCTTTGTTTCTTAGTGCTGCTATAACAGAAATACCACAAGTGAAAGGCTTTAATGAACAGAAATGTATTTTCTCAGTTCAAGAGGCTAGAAGTCCGAATTCAGGGTGCCTGCTCTAGGGGAAGGCTTTCTCTGTCCTCTCTGAAGGAAATCCTTGTTTCAGTTTTCTCTACCATTTCTTCTTGGTGTTTCTTGGTGATCTCCACATGGCATCTGTCTTCCCCTCATTCATGGCTGCTGCTCTCTGTGTCTAATCTCCTCTTTTTATATCTCAAAAATCTATAAGACACCCCCTACACTTATCTGACCTTATGGACATAACAAAGAAAACCCTATACCCAATGAGATTATTCTACAGGTATAGGGATTAGGATTTCAACACATATTTTGGGGGGACAAAATTCAGCCCATGATAGCCCCAGCTTACAGGTGGTTGTGAGGATTGCATGAGTTAATGCATGTAAAGTGCTTAGAACAGCGCCCAGCACAAAGTAAGTGCTCAGTAAACGTTAGCTATTATAATTTTTGGGTGGTTTTTACTATGATTTTACAGTTATTCTGTACTCTGCTCTCTCACAGTTCTTCTCTTCGCTGTCCCTGCTTCTCCTCTGTGCAGTTGTGATTTTGTTTCCTGTGTTTCATCCTCCTGCCCTTTCCTGCATTGACCCTGCCCTTTCTTCGGCCCACAGGTTCATGTGCGCCCAGCTTCCCAATCAAGTCCTGGAGAGTATTAGTATCATCGACACCCCGGGCATCCTGTCAGGTGCTAAACAAAGAGTGAGCCGTGGTGAGTGAGGCTTGACTCCTGGTCTGAGGGAGGAGGGACAGGAGACCTGGACACCTGGGTCTGAGGGAGAAGGGGTTCGGGACAGGGACTCCTGGTTTGAGGGAGGAGGGGGCCTGGGCTGGACTTCTGGGTCTGAGGGAGGAGGGGCTTGGGGGTCCGGACCTTTGGGTCTGAGGGAGGAGGGGACTGGGGGTCCGGACCCTTGGGTCTGAGGGAGGAGGGGCTTGGGGTTCCGGACTCCTGGGTCTGAGGGAGGAGGGGGCTGGGGGTCCGGACCCTTGGGTCTGAGGGAGGAGGGGCTTGGGGTTCCGGACTCCTGGGTCTGAAGGAGGAGGGGGCTGGGGGTCCGGACTCCTGGGTATGAGGGAGGAGGGGGCTGGGGGTCCAGATCCCTGAGTCTGAGGGAGAGGATGTTGGGGCCCAGGCTCTCTGGTAGGACTTGGTCTGTATTCCCTGAGCCTAGGCCGGCTGAGCAGCAGAAAGGAGCTAGTGGGAGGACGTGACCTCCATGTTGGCGCAGGGGGGGGGCGTGTGGGTGAACACGTGTGAGCAGGGCTGGAGCGGCAGGTCCGGGAGGATGGAAGAATGGAGCGGGAGAGATCCAGAGAGAGGGAGACAGATACAGAGAAAGAGAGAGTAGTAGAGATTCGGAGGGCAAGGCAGCGATGCAGAGAGAGAACCCCAGCCAGGCAGGGAGGCCCCGGGCTCCACGTCTGGGCCACAGATGGGCAGGGGGGAGGGGGTCTGGGCGGGGGCCAAGGCCGGGCCCGGAATTTATAAACAGCTGCGCAGGGGGAGCGGCGGGAGGTGCATTCCAGCGGGGCCTCGGGAGGGAGCTGGCCCCACCCTGCCTCCACTCGCCCCGCCCCGCTTAGCATCCCTCATCCCAAGACCTGTCCCCATCCCCACCCCCCAGGCCCCTGGCCTCAGAGACCAGGAACTGGGGCAAAGGAGGCGGCGGAGTGGGGCAGAGGGGACAGAGGAGGCAGTCATGGGGCGGGGAGTGCGGAGGGTGACGGTGTCCCTGGCCCCTGCCCAGCGGTTGAGGGGGTGTCGACCAGTGGGAGAAAGGCGGGAGGTAGCTGGCTAAGCGATTGGGAGGGCGCCCGGCCAGCCCAAGAGGGGAGGTGAAGGGCAGGCGGGCACTTCCTGGGGCTCCCACCCAAGGGGCGGGGCCTGGGATTGCAGGAGGGGGCGGGGTCTCCAAGCCAGGCGGGGCGTGGGGGGTTGGGGGTTGGCGGTAGGGGGTGACATAGGGAGAGGGTAGAGTAAAGAGCCAACTTCTTCCCTGGCTTTGGGGGGTAGATGAGGAGGGAGAGTTGGCCCATCTTTGTATGTGTGTGTTTGTACATTATTTGGGGCGTGGTTGCCGCTGTGTGTGATATCTGAATACACACATGCCTGAGATTTGAGCATAGTGGGCCCCTCTCCAAAAAATAAAACAAACAAACCCATTGCCATCGAGTGGATTCCTGCACACAGCGACTCTATAGGACAGAGTAGATCTACCCAACAGGGTTTCCAAGGCTGCAGACTGCCACACTTTTCTCCCACCCCTGGGTTTGGTTGGGTTCAAACTGCAGACCTTTCAGTTAGCAGTGGAGCTCTCAACCACTGCGCCACCAGGGATCCATACTGGGCCCCTGGCTGGGGTCTTCACATCTAGGCTCTGCTACTTTTAAACTGTGGGACCTTGGGAAAGTCACTTCACCTCTCTGTGCTGCAGTTTCTATGTCTGGAAAATGGGAGTCCTTATAGTATCAGTCTCATAAGGAACCCAGGTGGCAAGAATGGTTAAGCTCTTGGCGGCTAACCAAAAGGTCAGCGGTTTCAACCTATCCAGCAGCTCTGCAGGAGGAAAGACCTGGTGACCTGCTCCCGTAAAGGTTAACCTGTAGCCATTGAGTGATTCCAACTCATAGCAACCCTATAGGACAGAGTAGAATTGCCCCATAGTGTTTCCAAGGAGCAACTGGTGGATTCAAACTGACTACCTTTTGGTTAGCAGCCGAGCTCTTAACCACTGCGCCACCAGAGCTCCTCTGGCAAAGATTACAGCCTAGGAAACCGTATAAGGCAGTTCTGTTCTGTCCTGTAGGGCCGCTATGACTCAGAATCGATTCGATGTCACACAACATAATATCAACCTTGTAGGTTGTTCAAAAAAATCAAACCAAACCCCATGTATTACAGAGTTGAATTACTCTCTAGGGTTTTCTGGGCTGTAATCTTTATGGAAGTGGATCACCAGGCCTTTCTTCTGTGGTACTGCTCGAAAGTTAAATTAGTTAAAACGTGTGATGCTTTTAGAACAGAGTCAGGCACATAGTAGGTGCTATGTAAGTGTTAACAATTATTATGTGATCGCCATCGTGAACCCCAGGGTCCCACAGAAGTCTGAATATCCGTGTGCAGAGCTCAGCTCCTCTCTGCCACGTCTCTCTGCCACGCTGACTCAACCTCCCTCCCTCCACCCCTCCCTGCCCCATGAGACACACTTTGCAAATCTGGGGTAGTGTGTGTTTGTGTAGACACTGGGGGAGAAGGACCCCCCCAGCTGCTGTTCCTCCGGTAACCCAGCCCTTCCTCCCCCAAAGCCATGCCCCCCACCCCTGCCCCATCCCTTCCCTAGTGGCCCTCAGGAAGCTTGCTTCCTCCTTGGTGGCCTGGGACCTGTGGAAGCCCATGGGGCTCTGGAGGTGGGCTTCCAATCCCTGTTCTTCCACCTTCTAGTTGTGTTCTTGGTGGGTAAGTCCTTTAACCTCCCCATGTCTCAGTTTCCTCATCAGGAAAATGGGTTTCCTAGGGTTGTTTTGGAAATCATGGTGGTGTAGTGGTTAAGAGCTATGGCTGCTAACCCAAAGGTTGGCAGTTCAAATCCACCAGGTGCTCCTTGGAAACCATATGGGGTGGTTCTACTCTGTCCTATATGGTTGCTATGAGTCAGAATTGATGGCACCAGGTTTTTCAGGGTTGTTTTAGGAGCCTGGTGGCACAGTGGTTAAAGCGCTCAGCTGCTAACCGAAAGTGGTGGTTTGAACCCACCAGCTGCTCCTCGGGAGAAAGATGTGGCAGTCTGTTTCTGTAAAGATTTACAGGCCTGGAAACCCTATAGGGCGGTTCTTCTCTATCCTATAGGGCGGTTCTACTCTATCCTATAGGGTCGCCATGAGTCGGAGTAGACTTGATGGCATCAGATTTGGTTTTGGTTTGGAAAGTTGTTCTGAAGATTCAGCGAGTTAAATGAGAGAGACCCTTGCACTAAGTGGGCTGTGAATCAGCAATGGGCTCTGTTCTCCAATTACCTTCTCCTCCCCCGGTCCTCACTTGGTGTCTCCTCCTTCAGGAAGCTCTCCCTGGTTACCCACAGTGCCTGGCATAAATCATAACTCACACTTGCTGACCATTTACCACGCGTCCAGCACTGTATTGTTTAAAAAAAAAAAAAACACTTTTGTTGAGGTATAATTTACATTCCATAAAGCTCATCCATTTTATGCATGTGGTTTGATACCAAGCACTGTTTTAAGTGCTTTATGTATTTTAGTTCATTTCTATTTGTTTCATCATCACATCTCCCTGTGAAATCCTTCCTGTTATGATTTCCGTTTTACAGAAGAAGAAACTGAAGTTCAAAGAGGTTATGTGACTTGTCTAAGGCGACACGGGATGGGGGCAGAGCAGGGATTCAAACCCAGGTTTTCCCTGGCTGCCGAGTCAGGGGTCTCAAGGGCTCCTCTTCGCACTCCCAAGCATCAGTTGTTGAATGCACTCAGGAACGAGTGAGTGAACAAGCTCTTAAATTAGAAAATGAATGGTGAAAAATGAGTGAACAAATGAACGCAGGAGCCAGCCACTGGGATGGGTGATCCAAGGGGGCAGGAACCTTGTCTGTGTGCTTACAGTGGAATCCCCAGCACCTGGTTCAGGGCATTAAATTTGGAAGTAACATTAAAAATGTTTAACATCTGCTCTAGCAAGGACACAGCCAAGGCCAGGCATGAACTCTTTAGTTGCTGAATTGTGAAGAGATCGAGGGGTCTTGGGGAAGGGCTGGGGTCTTGGGGAACACTTTAGGAGAGCTAAGGAGTCCAGAGACTCACAGGGTCCCTTAAGAAACTCTTCAGTATTTTACCAACCTGTACTTCCGTACTGGAGTCCTTAGATGGTGCAAACGGTTACCATGCTCGACTGCTAACCTAAAGGTTGGAGTTTCAAGTCCACCCAGAGGTGCCCTGGAAGAAAGGCTTGGTGATCCTCTCCCAAAAATTAAGTCATTGAAAACCTTATGGAGCACAGTTCTACTCTGCACGCATGGGGTTGCTATGAGTTGGAACAGACTCAGTGGCAAATGGTTTTTTTACCTTCTTACCACGTTGTTGTTGAGTCACCCTCAACTCATGGCAACCCCATGTGTTTCAAAGGAGAACTGCTCCATAGGATTTTCTGGAATGTAATCTTAATGGAAGCAGATGGCCAGGCCTTTTCTTCTGTGGTACCCCTGGGTGGGTTTGAACCACCAACCTTTAGGTTAGCAGTGAACACAAACCACTTGCAGTCATCTAGGGACCTCTGCGGCTGATGGACTCAAACCACTAACCTTTCAGTTAGCAGCCAAAGCACTTAACCACTGTGCCACCAGGGCTCATTCCTACCATACCAAAACCAGAAAACCAGCCCGGTTGCCATCAAGTTGATTCCAACCCATAGTGACCCTAGAGGACAGAGTAGAACTGCCCTATAGGGTTTCCAGGAGCGGCTGGTGGATTTGAACTGCTGACCTTTTGGTTAGCAGCAGGATCACTTAACTAACCACTGTGCCATCAGGGCTCCATTCCTAGCACACTGCCAATATCTGCTGAATGAATGAATGAATGAAGGGAGAGGTGTGTCCTCCCCTCCCCCAGCCATATAGCTCCAGAAGCTGGGACCAGAGTGATGGGGGAAGCTCTGGGGGACTGGGGAGACAGAGCAGTGGGACACACTCAGGACTTAGGCTATTTCATACAGACAAGAATTTCCATAGTTAACAACCTGAACATCCGTACAGACCCATCCTCAGTCCTAAGGAACATAGGCGCCCTAATGGCTGGGGGCGGGGCTGAATGCTGCCCTCTGAGCCCCTGCTCTTCCCCCTCCACCCTAGGCTACGACTTCCCGGCAGTGCTGCGCTGGTTTGCCGAGCGCGTGGACCTCATCATCCTGCTCTTCGACGCCCACAAGCTGGAGATCTCTGACGAGTTCTCGGAGGCCATCGGCGCCCTGCGGGGCCACGAGGACAAGATCCGCGTAGTGCTCAACAAGGCCGACATGGTGGAGACGCAGCAGCTGATGCGCGTCTATGGGGCGCTCATGTGGGCGCTGGGCAAGGTGGTGGGCACCCCCGAGGTCCTGCGAGTCTACATCGGCTCCTTCTGGTCCCAGCCCCTTCTCGTGCCGGACAACCGGCGCCTCTTCGAGCTGGAGGAGCAAGACCTGTTCCGCGATATCCAGGGCCTGCCGCGCCATGCCGCTTTGCGCAAGCTCAACGACCTGGTCAAGAGGGCCCGGCTGGTGCGGGTGAGCAATAATGGAGGGTGGAGAAGCAGGGGCAGCTCTGGCTGCCAGTCCTCTGACCCTGCTCTTGTGAGATTATTCACTGATTGGTTAATGATCTTCATACTGCTAATATCTGTGGAACGAATGAATGAATGGATGACACAAAGGGGGTTGGGATGGGGAGTTGCATGGAGAGCTCTTCCTTCTCCTTTGCATTTGAGGTCCCTGGGGCGACCAAACAGTTTGCATTCGGCTGCTAATCGAAAGGTTGTCTGTTCCAACCCACCCAGGGTGCCATGGAAGAAAGGCCTGGCAACCTGCATCTGTAAAGACTGTTGTTGTTAGTTGCTATCAAGTCCGTTCTGACTCATGGCAACCCCATGTATGCGGAGTGAACTGCTCTATACGGTTTTCAAGGCTGTGACCTTTCAGAAGCAGATCGCCAGGCCTGTCTCCTGAGGTGCGTCTGGGTGGGTTCGAACTGCCAACCTTTCGGCTAGTAGTTGAGCACTTAACCATTTGCGCCACTCAAGGACTCCTCTGTGAAGATTACAGCTAAGAAAACCCTATGGAGCACAGTTCAACTCTGATACACATGCAGTCACCATGAGTCACAATTGACTTGACAGCAAGGGGTAAACCACTGTATTCCTTTCTTTTTATCTTTGTCTCTCTATCTCAGTGTCTTCTCAGCTCCTCTCTGTCCTGTTACTCCTTCATTCATTTCTTACCACCAGTTAGTTGGTATCAGGTCCTGCCACTGCTCACAAAACCACAAGAAAAAAAAAAAAAAACTTACTGCTGTTGAATTGATTCCAACTCATAGGGACCCAATAAAACAGAGTAGAACTGCCCCCAGTGGGTTTCCAAGGAGCAGCTGGTAGATTCAAACTACCAACATTTTGGTTAGCATTCTCACTCTGCAAAAGTCAAGTTCTCACCATGGCCCATAAGGCCCTGCAAGATCTGTCCCCTCTTTCCCCTACCTTCCCAGTCTGTTCTCATCTCCTATCCTCTCTCCATTGCTCCAGGAGCCCTGGTGGTGCAGTGGTTAAGTGCTCAAATACCAACCAGAATGTCAGTGGTTCAAACCCACCAGCTGCTCCACAGGAGAAAAATGTGGCAGTCGGCTTCCATAAAGATTACAACCTTGGAAACCCTGTGGGGCAGTTCTGCTCTATCCTATATGGCTGCTATGAGTTGGAATCAACTCAACAGTCATGAGTTCTCTATTGCTCATCTGCTCCATCACACTGGCCTCCTGGCTGTTTCTACAACACACCAAATTCAGTTCTGCCTCAGGACCTTTGCATGTGCTATTTCCACCTCCTGGAGCCTTTCTTACCCCGACACACACCCAAAAGCTGGAGGATATCCACATGGCTCATATTCTCATCTCCAATCATACTTACATGTCAATTTCTTAGGGAGGTCTCCTCTGCTCCCCACTTCTATGACTATCTCCCCCTGCTTTACCCCTTACCCCAGTGTCGTTCTCTTCACGTGTTCATCTCTGCTCTTACAGTCTCTGTTCATGAGGTTTCTGTGTTAACTGTCTGTGTCCTCCACTCCCATGGAAGCTCCACAGAGTCAGGGCTCTTTGTTTGGTTCCCTGCTGTCTCCTCAGCGCCTGGAACAGTGCCTGGCTCAGTAAATATTTATTGGATGAAATGACATTCAGGAAACACATTCAACAAAACCTCCTCTGTGCCCGGCCCTGTGCTGGGCAGTACTGAGGACACAGCAGTGACTGAGACAGCCCCGGCCCTGCCCTATCAGGGCTCGCAGTCCAGGGGAGGAGACGAACCTGTCTCCAGACAGTGATGGTCCAGGCTGATTAGGGCTGGGATGGAGAAGCCAAAGGGGAATCAGGGAGGGCTTCCTGGAGGGGAGAGCATCGGAGCTTTGGCCTGGAGGATGACGAGGACAAGAAAGGGACTACACAGTGAGACCAGCCAGTACATGGACTGGAGGTGAGAGAAACCATGGCCAATTTGGGGAAGAGGAAAAATGTCAGTGTTGAACCCGGTGTAGACAGTGTGAGGAACTAGATTTGAGACTGGAGACGTGGGTGGGAAGGAGACTTGCCTAGGCCTTGTGGACCATGGTGAGGAGCCTGTGCTTTGTCTCGAGGGTACTGGGGAGCCATGGAAGGCTTTAGAGCCGGGAAGGGGCAGGGGCAAGTTCCAGCTGCCTTTGGGAGGGTGGATAGGAAGGGGCAAGATTGGAGCCAGAGAGTAGGGAGGAGGCTTGGGGGCAGGGTAATGGGGAGCAGAGAGGCCCCTGGACCAGGACAGGGCCTTGGGGATGGGGGAGAGTGCTGGTTTAAGAGTGATTTTGGAAGCTGCCAGGGTGGAGGTGGGGCAGGAGGCTGGGCAGGCAGGGAGGCTGAAGAGGTTCTAGTGGGTGGAGGAGCCTGAGGTGTTGGTTTAAGGAGCAGCTGAGAGAGGGTGAGTCAGAGCCCCCACCCCCACCCCAGGAATCCTCCTTGGGAGGGAATGGCCAGTGTGGACAGGCAGCTGCTGGGGCCTCAGAATCCACCTTTCCTCCTCCCCCGCTCTGGAGCTCCTCTCCCTCTCTGTCTCTCAGTTCCCATGTCCTACCTTTCTCACTTTTTCTCCCTCCTTCTCATTCTTTCTCTAACTCCCCCAATATTTTCTCTTCTATCTGTCTCTTTTTTTTTCCCTCCTAGTCTGAACAGCTCTCTGGCCCTGTCTTTCTCTCTCCTCTCTGTGTTCCCCTCTTTCCTTCTCTCTTGTCTCTCCCTATCTCTCTCCTTCTCTCTCTCTCCATCTTTTCCTCTCTCCATTTCTCTGCTTCTCCTCTCTTTATCTCTCTCCTTCTCTGTCTCTCTCTCCCTCCATCTCACTCCCGCTCTGTGTTTCTCTCCCTCTCTTTGTCTCTAACTCTGTCTCTCTCCATCTCTCTCGCTCTCTTTCTTTCCATCCCTCTCCCTGTCTTTCTCTCGGTCTCCCCCTGGCCCACCTTTGTTTCCCCAGGGATCCCTGTCCACCAAGCCCCTTAGGGAAGCAGACAGCGGGAGTAGGAGCCCAGGCCCTGGGGACGGAGGGGCGGGGTCGGGCCGGACACCTGGAGCCCCCGCCAGGCAGGAGGCAACTCCGGAAACCCAGACAAACCCGGAGTCCTGGCCCCCAGCCCACCCCGCCCTGCCCTCTTATCTCTTCCTGGCACCTTCCCCCGCTTCCTCTCTGGAAAAGCCATCAGGGCTTCCCCTCTTCTTGGTCCCCAGGAGCCGCCCATAGGCCCCGCCCCCCCACCCCATTGGCCAACTTTCACAGGCCCACCCCCCCACCTGGCCTCACCCCTGCCCTGATTGGCCCCTCAGATCTACAGGCCACTACCTACAGAGCTATCAGTGGCTCCCCAGTGCTGCTCAGGACACAGGCGCCCTGGGCGTGGCACTCAGGGCCTGCTGTGACCTGGCCCATTCTCCCACTCCTCACATATGACTCTGTCACTGTTGGTGCTGCCATCATGGAGTAGCCCATGCCATTTACCTTTCCCCCAACGGTATGAGGCCTTCCCGGACCCTTGGTAGACCACGCCCATCCTTCTTAGTTTCCCCGTCTGTACTGTGTAGGGGATTGGATGATTCGCTCTGGCTCTGGCAGTTGGTTGAAGTGAAAGCTGCTAAGAGGGGTGATTCCACGATGCTGTGGTGTTTGACAAGTCCCTGGGGTTAGTGAATGGTTAATAGCACTAGGCTGCTAACTGAAGGGTTGCTGGTTAGAGTCCACCCAGAGGTGCCTTGGAAGAAAGGCCTGGTGATCTACTTCCCAAAAAATCAGGCACTGAAAACCCTGTGGGGCACAGTTCCACTCTGACACACATGGGATCGTCATCTGTTGGAGCCAACTCAGTGACAGCTGGTTTTAACCAGGGCTTCCAGAGAGTTTGAACCCCTGAGGAGAATTTGTATTTCTAACAAGTTGTATAACCTGCTGAGAATTACACCCCAGATAGACTGAATCAGAATCTACATTTTAACAAAGTGATCCTTATGTATAACTTCCTAGGAACTTGTTAGATATGCAAATTCTAAGCAGGGGTATGAACTGGTTTGAAACCCTGGTTTTAACTGGTAGTCCTTGAGGCCAAGATCTTGGAAGGGTCTGACTCTGAAGAGGCCAGAATGCCCAGAGCCTTCAGCTGAACTCTGAGGTGGCTCGGCGATATTCGTTCGATAAACAGTTACTGAGCGCCTACACGAGCTGGCACTGTTCTAGGGCTTCAGGATACAGCCAGGAACAAGTCAGAAAATATTCTCTTCTCATAGAATTACTTTTTAGTGGGGAAGTGAACATTAAACAAATAAATTTATAATGTGATATATATCATATGTGATAAGGAGCCCTGGTGGTGCAATGGTTATGCACTCGGCTGCTAACCAAAAGGTTGGCAGTTCAAATCTACCCAGTGGCTCCTCGAGAGAAAGATCTAACGGTCTGTCCTGTAAAGATTAAAAAACAAAACTCAAACTCAACGTTGAGTCGATTCTAACTCATAGCAACCACAATAGAACATAGTCCAAGCAGCACTTGGCTGCTAACCAAAAGGTCGGTGGTTCAAACTCAACAGCTGCTCCATGTGAGTAAGATGTGGCAGTCTGCTTCCGTAAAGATTACAGCCTTGAAAACCCTATGGGGCGGTTCTGCGTTGTCCTATAGGGTTGCTGTGAGTCGGAATCCACTGGACAGCAATGGTTTTTTTTTTTTTGGTTTGTGGCTGGAGGAGACAGAGGGTGACGGGGGGTGAGGGGGTGGAGGTGAGGAATCAAAGTGAGCCAGATGCCACTAGAATATTTAACATTCTAAACCTATGATTCTTCACAAGAATTTTCGAACAAGTGTTTTTACTTGAAATTTTAAGACCTCCTGGTAAAACATTCATGCTATGTCAGATGTGTTCTCTGCCAGCCCTCATATTCTACCCCCTGGAGGCAACCCCTGGAATGAATTTTTTGTATCTCTTTCCAGGTATATTCTGTTTTTATACAAGCATGTTGTTGGTAGTTGCCCTCTAGTGGATTCCAATTCATGGTGACCCCAGGTGTTTAAGAGTAGAACTGCTCCATAGGGTTTTCAAGGTTGTAACCTTTGGAAGCAGATTGCCAGGCCTTTCTTCCGAGGCACCTCTGGCTGGGTTTGAACCACCAACTTTTCAGCTACTAGTCAAGAGTTTAATTGTTTGCACCACCTAGGGACTTCTAAAAGCATATATATTTAATTATCAAGCTTCCTATAAAAAAATTCGGGCATACCATGCTATTGGAAAAAAAAAAATTTTTTTTTTTGGTTTGCTTTTTGATCTTTGCACGTATAGTTCAGTGACATTGTGTTCATCATGTTCAATCATCACCATTAACCATTCTCAGATTTTTCCATTGCTTTTAACAGAAGCTGAAGCTCATATTTTGATGCAGGGAGACAGACTAAGTTAAAAAAAAAAAAAAAAAAAAACCTGTTGCCATCGAGTTGGTTCCAACTCATAGCGACCCTCTAGATCAGAGTAGAACTGCCCCATAGGGTTTCCATTGAGCAGCTGGTGGATTCGAACTGCCAGCCTACTGCTAAATAAAATGACGACATGTTGCAATAACTGTTGTGAACAGATCAGTAAGGGTGAAGATGGAAAATAATTGGGTGATGGTGGTTGAGATCCCTGGGTGGCGCAAATGGTTTGCACTCGACTACTAACCTGAAGATTGGCGGTTTGAACCCACCCACGAGTCTCTCAGAAGAAAGGACTGGCGATCTGCTTCTGTAAAGATTACAGCCCAGAAAACCCTATGGGGCAGTTCTGCTCTGCCCCATGGGGTGGCCCTGAGTGGGAACTGAGTCAATGGTTTCGCTGGTGGTTAGGCATCTGCTTTCTACGAGAGTTCCACATCTAAAGGATGGGGAGGGAACCAGCTGTGCAGAGGCCCCGGGCAGAGTTCCAGGTGGAGTGAACAGCATGTGCAAAGGCCCTGAGGTGGAAGAGAGGTTGGCATGCTGGTAAAACCAGGGAGGCAGGTGAGGAAGCTGGAGCAGAGTGAGTGAGGGGCAGACTGGGAGAAGATAACGTTGGCTGGATCGGCAGGGGCCAGATCATACAGGGCAGTGATTCCACACTTGCTGTTCTCAGACCCCTTTACATGACTAAAAATTATTGAGCACTCCAAAGAGCTTGTATATATGTATATTAAATCTGCCCACAGTAAAAATATTTACCATATTAGAATTAAGACAAAGATTTTAAATATTTATCTACTAATAATTCATTTTCCAATCCCAGTTGCTGTCGAGTCGACTCTGCCTTACTGTGCCCCCATGTGTGTCAGGGCAGAAGTGTGCTTCATAGGGTTTCCAGTGGTAGATTTTTCAGAAGGAGGTCTCCGGGTCTTTCTTCCAAGGAGCCTTTGGGTGGACTTGAATTGCCAGCCTTTTGGTTAACAGCCAAGCACATGAACCATTTGTACGACCCAGGGACTCCCTAATAATAAATACTGATATTAATTAGTGATTAATAATTATGTAATAGTATTTTTTAATAGAATAATGTTTTCATAAATGTTTTCAATAAATTTTTAATAACACGTCAATATTGATAGTTAATACTAGAATTAATAATTCATTTACTAGAGTTAATAATTCATTTACAATAACAATAATAAAGCTATTACATGTTAACCTAAACAATGTACGTTTTATGGAAATAAGCTATCTTCGACCCCCCCCCAAAAAAAAAATTAGATGAGTAGCCCTGCTGTACGTTTTGGCAAATCTCTGGAATGTCTGGCTGTCGAGAAGACAGTGGATTCTCCTCTCTGCTCCTGTGTTGTGTTCAGTTATTTGCACTATCATATCTTGTCTCCTTTTAAAAACTCCACCATCCACTCCAGTGGGAATGAGAGTGAAGAAAGAAAAGAACCTCTTAGCATTATTATTAAAAAGGAGTGCAAGTGGCACAGTGGTTAAGCACTCAGCTGCTAACCGAGAGGTCAGCTATTGGAACCCATCAGCTGCTCCATGGGAGAAAAGACCTGCGATCTGCTCCCATAAAGCCTACAGCCTAGGAAAGCTAGTGGGGCAGTTCTACTCTATGATATGAGGTCAGCATGAGTTGAAATTGACTCGACAGCAACAAATTTGGTTTTTTTTATTATTATTAAAAGGAGTCCTTGGGTAGCACAAACAGATAAGCATTGGGCTGTTAACCGAAAGGTTGGCAGTTCAAACCCACCCAGACACACCTCAGAAGAGAGGCCTGGCAATCTGCTTCCGTAACGATTATAGCCAAGAAAACCCATAGAGCAGTTCTACTCTGTAACACATGGTGTCGCCATGAGTTGGAATTGACTTGATGGCAACAGGTTTGGGTTTTTTGGTTTGTTTATTTAATCTTTATGGACGCTGATTGCCAGACCTTTGTTCCGAGGCACCACTGGGTGGGTTCCAACCTCCAACCTTTAGGTTAGTAGCTGAGAGCAGATGTTTGTGTCACCCAGGGACTCACTCTGAAAGATCACAGCCATTGAAATCCCTGTGGAGCACAGTTCTACTCTACACACACGGGGTCAGAATCGACTCAACTGCAACGGGTTAAAAGTGGCACAGATCTGGGTGCTGGGCCAAAATTCCAAGTAGGGTGGTACACCATGGAGATGTCTGGGAATGTTAACGATTAGCTGTGTGAGCCCTGCGCCCCAGGGACAGGCCTGGACTGGTACGTCAGACTGGGAGTGGATAGCTAGGAGGGCCACCAGGAGAGGGGCTGAGATCACTCAAAGATGAGAGAAGAGCAGAGCCTGCACCCCAGAGGCTGCTTCCGTAACAATTACCACCCCAGAGAGACAAGGGAGGGGATCTCAAAGTGTGACCCCCACCACCACCACCAGGAACAGCTGTTGTTAGCTGCTGTGGAGATGGCCCCCAACTCATGGCACCCCTATGTGTTACAGAGTAGAACCGCTCCATAGGGTTAGGAGCCTTGGTGGTGCAGCGGTTAAAGTGCTGGACTGCTGCTAACCAAAAAGTCAGCACTCGGAACCCACCAGCGGCCTGGCTGGAGAAAGACCTGGCAATCTGCTTTCGTAAAGATTCCAGCCAAGAAAGCCATATGGAGCAGTTCTACTTTGTAACACAGGGTTGCCATGAGTCTGAATTGACAAGAGGGCAATGGGTTTTTGTTTTATTTTTAGGGACGTGACACAGCTTGTTTATCCATTCACCTGTTGAGGGACACCCTGGGGCAACCTGGGTTTTAACAAGCCCTCTAGGTGACTCTGATGCAGGCTTAAAGAGACCCACTCTGCTTCCTCCCCCCCGCCCCCAGGTGCACGCGTACATCATCAGCTACCTGAAGAAGGAGATGCCCTCCGTGTTTGGGAAGGAGAACAAAAAGAAGCAGCTGATCCTCAAGCTGCCCGTCATCTTTGCTAAGATTCAGCTGGAACAAAATATATCTCCCGGGGACTTCCCTGATTGCCAGAAGATGCAGGTGGGAGGCTATCCAGCAGGGGGTGGGAGGGAGGACGGGACCCTAACCTTCTGTGAGCTCCAGGTCAAGATCTCAGGAGCTGAAAGGATGGGTGGGAGATTCTGGAAAGCACCTTCTGCACCATGGGGGTGTGGCTTTGTGAGTTAGGATAAGCAAATGAAGAAAAGCCAAGAAACCAAACCCATTGCCCTCGAGTCGACTCAGTGACCCTATAGGACAGGGTGGAACAGCCCCATAGGGTTTCCAAGGCTGTAATCTTTACGGAAAACAGACTGCTGCCACATTTTTCTCCCACAGAGAGGCTGGTGGATTTGAACCACTGACCTTTTGGTTAGCAGCTGAGTGCTTAACCACTATGCCACCAGGGCTCCTTAAGCAAATGAAGCGAAAAACCCAAAATAACTGGGTGGCGTAAACAGTTCAGCCATCGACTACTAACCAAAAGGTTGGCAGTTCAAATCCACCCAGAGGCACCTTGGAAGAAAGACCTTGTGATGGATGTACTTAAGAAAGATCACAGCCATTGAAAACTATGGCCCACAGTTCCACTCTGACACAGGTGGAGTCACCATGTGTTGGAGTTGACTCAATGGCAACTGGTATAATTAAGACAGAGGTTTAGATCTCTCTCTCATGAAAGTCCCAAAGGTGGTCAAGGGCTGATTTGGCCCTTTACAGAGGGAGGGACCCAGCTGTCGTATTTCTTCTCCATGTCTGGCCTCTGGTTCCAAGCACACCTCATGGTACAGCATGGCTGTGGAAACTCCGGCCATGGTGTCTGCATTCTAGCCAGCAAGAAAGGGGGGAGGGGGAAAGAGAAAGGGAACAGTCTCTCCCTTTAAGGACGTTTTCTGGAATAGGGCTGTTCAGTAGTCCTTTTTACGCTGATTGACATGTTCTGTGCTGCATTGTTCAATATGGCAGCATTGGTGAGCTGAGGTTTGTGTGTGTCTATGATGCTGAGCAGATTTCAGCAGAGCTTGCAGACTAAGCCGACCTGGGAGGAAAGTCCTAGTGATCTACCTCCAGAAATCACCCAGTGAAAACCGTGTGGATCAAAGGTCCAGTCCCAACCAATCATTGGGATGATGTAGGATCAGGCAGTGTTTAGCTCTGTTGTGCATGGTGGGGCTCTGAGTATGGGCCTGACTGGATGGGAGCTAACAACAACAGCTACATGTGACTACTGAGCCCTTAATATGTGGCTGGTGCAACTATGGAGGTGAAGTTTAAATTTCATCTAGTTTTAATTAATTAAAATTAAATAACCAAATATGCCTAGTGGCTACTGTATCAAACAGGGCAATTCTATTAGTTGCCCTTGCAAATTGTGCTTACATCCGATTGGCCATGAGTGGCTGCAAGGGATGCTGGGAAATGTAGTCTTTCCTCTAGGGGGCCACATGCCTGGGTAATATCCAGGGATTCCAGTACTGATGAACAGGGAATAAATGGATAATGGGGGGCCACTGGGAGGCGCCTTACATGTCTGGGTCTAGGATTTCCAGTGTTGGGGGAAAGCATTGGATGTGGCAGCATGGTGGAAACATCGCTGCAGTAACCAAATAAATATGGAGCAGAGTTGTGGCCAGGTTCAGGCACAGAGGCAGGGGACCAACCTGACACAGGCCTCTTCTCGACTGAGTTATGCTGATATTCAAAAGCCTACAACTTCTGGGTCTGAGAAGGTTCTAGCCCAAGACTCTGAGGGCAGTGGTGTCACTAGAGGGGTGCAGACCACATCCCTGACACTGTCAGGGTGTGACACCAAAATGACCCCATGATGGCACCCCCTTACTCCTCAGTGCCCTCATCTCTCCCTGACAGGAGCTGCTGATGGTGCACGACTTCACCAAGTTCCACTCATTGAAGCCAAAGCTGCTGGAGGCGCTGGATGAGATGCTGACGCACGACATTGCTAAGCTCATGCCCTTGCTGCGGCAGGAAGAGCTGGAGAACACCGAGGTGGGTGTGCAGGGTGGTGCCTTCGAGGGCACCCACATGGGCCCCTTCGTGGAACGGGGGCCCGACGAGGCCCTGGAGGATGGCGAGGAGGGCTCGGATGAGGACGAGGCAGAGTGGGTGGTGACCAAGGACAAGTCCAAGTACGACGAGATCTTCTACAACCTGGCACCTGCCGACGGCAAGCTGAGTGGCTCCAAGGCCAAGACCTGGATGGTGGGCACCAAGCTGCCCAACTCTGTGCTGGGCCGCATCTGGAAGCTGAGTGATGTCGACCGCGACGGCATGCTGGACGACGAGGAGTTTGCCCTGGCCAGCCACCTCATCGAGGCCAAGCTCGAGGGCCATGGGCTGCCCACCAACCTGCCCCGCCGCCTTGTGCCACCCTCCAAGCGGCGCCACAAGGGCTCTGCTGAGTGAGCCGCCCACTGGCCCTCCCTCCCACCCTGCTGTGGCTCCCCAGCTCTGGTCAGCTGCACGCACACCTCCTCCCTGGCCCACATGCCCCCCGCCTGCCCACCCTGCCCAACTGTAAGGACCAGGGGGTCTCCCTACCTCCCACTCCCAGACACCCATGTCCTAGCATCTAGTGGGGACCAGAGGAGGGGCAAGACCTCTCTGCCCACCCTTCCTGTCCTTGCACCTCCACCCTCACGTACATTTAGGCACATCACACCCACACCAGCACACACACAGATACATACACACAGGCAGCCATCTATTCCTCAGTCATTCACATATTTATTGAGCACCTACTCTGTGCCGGGCCCTGTTCTAAGTGCTGGGGATTAGAGCAGAGAACAAAATAGACAAATGTGTCTGTCTGGTGGAGCTGAGATTCTCAGGAAGAGAGGGCGCCATCATAAACACACACACACACACACACACACACACACCAGGGTGACCCTGGTGCAGCTGAGATTCTCAGGAGAAGAGGGCGCCATCATAACTACACACACACACATCCCTAACCAGTGTGACCCCCTTGCCTCTCTGCACCAATGAGCGGCTACTTGGTTGAAATGACTAACAAGCAAGCCCTCCTGACCCATTCAAGGACCACCCCACCCCATCCTCAGGCCTCGGGACCACTGGGGGTGCTCAGAGAGAAGACAAAACCTCCTACTCCCTCAGCTCGCCATCTTCAGCCCCGCTCCCAGCTCAGGACCGCCCCCCGAACCTGGCCACACCCATCTCTCCACTAAGGATCCCGCTGTCCACAGAAAAACCCCGTCAGTCATTGTTCCCCTGCGGCTGCCCACCCCTTAAAGTTCTTTCGGCCTTCCGCCCCACCTGGCCTGGACTGAAGCCCAGCGCGTCCCCGCGGCTCCTCTGCAGGCTCCCACAGCTGCTGGTCCGAATTTTAGAATGCTAGGACACAGCCTCTTGGCCCACTGTCAGTCCATATTTAAGTAGAGTCCTTCCCTGATACAAGGTCCCGGCCTATATTTTAGCCCCCTTTTCAGGAATGTCATGGGAGGGTAGGGTTTCTTGGTGCTACAGCCCTCCCCCTCCCTAAAGGGACTTCTCAGCCCCCACGCTTTTTCCTGCCTTCACTACGTATTAGTGCTTGAGCCTGGCGGAGGAACCCCGTGGAAAATTGGGGAGAAGAGAAGCGGGGACCCTGCCCCGTCCAGGTTGCTCACGGGGACTCCCACGTCCACTGTGGACCCTCACCCCATGGCCAGGAGGGGCCTGTGAACGAATCGTGTCCCCACAGAGCAATAAAACCAAGGCTTCTTCTCATATCGGAGTCAGGCTATGCTGGGGAGGGCTGTGGTGGGGGTCGCTGCCCCAAGGGAAGGAAGGCCTTGAGCAGGAGAGGGGTCCCCTCCAAGCTCCCAGGGGCAGGGGCGGAGTCCATGACTCAATCCAGCCGAGCCTGGTGACTCAGGCCTGGGCTGGGGGCCAGACCGACATATTTTCCGAAGAAAAGTTACTCTGGGGCCCTCCCGCTGGGACATCCCTCCTTCCCATCGCCCGCTGCGAGGGCCTGGGAACCGAGCCCTGGGGCGGGACCTTGTGTGCGCAAGAGCTTAAGCACAACGTGCTGTCCCCGCCACCCTCCCACCACTGGCACGCACTCAATCTAGGTACACAACTTCTGACACGTAACGTCAGGGACAAACGGGCTCCTTGGGGGAGGTGATTACGGCCACAAGGACCACCATTGTACGCGCGCGCCAACCTTCAAGCCCCGGAGACTCGCAGGCCTTGTTATGCAGCGCACTCTGGGCTCGTAGCCCCGCGCACTCACACCCAAGGCCACACCCACGGCGCCCCGGGACACGCTGGCCAGCGCGCTCTTCCCACCCACGCTCGCCCCGTTTCGCGGCTCCTGTCGCCCTCTGGCGGACACTCGGGAGCTGGACAGTTTAATCACCGTCTTGTCCCCCGCCCGCATCTCGAGGTGCTACGTGCTCAGGGCTCGGAACTACAGTTCAGTGCGTATCACCTTGCTAAGGCTCTGCGCAGGGATTCAGCAGCGCCTGCTGTGTGACCTCTGAGTGACGCCTTCCCTCTCTGTGCCTCTTTATGTAGTGGCGAATGGCCTTTCTGAGTCCCTGGATTCCTTTGGATGGTTGCCAGGGTTCAAGAGCTTCCTTCCTTATTTGTAAATAGCAAAAATTAGTTGATGCAAAGATGAAGTCCCCCGGGGGTGAGGCGGTAACAATAGCTAACATTTAGATGCCAGGCAGTCTTAAGTGCTTTACATGTTGTTGTTAGGTGCCATTGAGTGACACCAATTCATAGCGACCCCATGTGACAGAATAGAGCTGCCGCATAGAGTTTCCTTCACTAAGGATTACACCTCAACATGAAGAAAACGAAAATTCTCACAACTGGCCTAATAAGCCACATCATGATAGAGTGAGAAAAGATTGAAGTTGTCAAGGATTTCATTTTCCACGGATCCACAATCAACACCCATGGAAGCAGCAGTCAAGAGATCAAGAGATGCACCACCCTGGGCAAATCTGCTGCAAAAAACCCCTTCAAAGTGTTGAAAAGCAAAGATGTCACCTTGAGGACTAAGGTGCGCCTGACCCAAGGCATGATATTTTCAATTGCATCTTATGCATGGAAAAGCTGGACAATGAAAAAGGAAGACCAAAGAACAACTGAGGCCTTTGAATTGTGGTGTTGGCAAAGAATAGTAAACATACCATGTGTTACAGGGCAGGGCTTCCCAGCTCGGGACTAAGCCCTGCTTAGGTTCTCAGCTTCTTCTGACCAAGAATGACAAGGAGAGGCTCAGAGGTTCTACACAAAGGTTTATTAGAAAAAGTCTCGTGAGGGAGAGATGGAGAGGCGTTTTCACCTACACTAGCCTCCAGTCTCTCTCTGAATGAAGGATTTCTTAGGGCTTATAGAAAGGTTTTATCTTTATTCATTAGGTGGGTGGAGATTTTCAAAAGGGGAGGGATTATGAAAATCAAATGCACTCATAGTTAGAATCCAAGATGGATTTCCTCGCAACAGTTGCTGGAACTGAGAAGGAGTCTGTCACAAAGGCTGCTGGGATGTCAAACAGGGCTTATTCTGGGATGTTGCGCGTGTGTGATGTCTCTGGATCCTGGTTCAAGTCCCGGGCAAGGAATCTTTGTTCATGGCTATCTCATGTGGAAGGTCATTCACAGGTTACCTTGATTTTTACTGTGCATGCTCTGCACCTGGTGGGGGACTTGAAAAAAAAAAAGGAGAGTTATCAGTAATTTATACCTGGTCAAGCATATAGGGATAGGAAATATAGCCGCCCTTCATCTTGTCTGAGCACCTAGTTTGTTAGTCACAAGTAGTCCTCGAGTGCCAGCAGTAAAAGTTATATGGTGGTCTGCACTTAGTTTTAGATTCCAAGAATACTGAATCAGAGGTTCTTAAATTACAGCTGGTCAAGCACACAGGGCCTTGGAATGTAGCCCCTTATCTCGCCTGAGCACCTAGTTTGTTAATCACAAGTAGTTCTCAGGTGCTAGCAGTAAGTTATACGGTGATCGGCACTTAGGTTTAAATTCCAAGAATACTGAGTCAAAGGCCTTTTAATTATAGCCAGCCTAATCTCTTGCCTGTCTCACATGAACTGTGAAAAGAATGAGCAAATCTATCTTGGAAGAAGTACAACCAGAATGCTCCTTAGAAGTAAGGATGGTGAGACTGTGTCTGACATACTTTGAACATGTTATCAGGAGGGGTCAGTCCTTGGAGAAGGACGTTATGCTTGATAAAGTACAGGGTCAGCAAAAAAAAAAAAAAAGACCCTCAACTAGATGGATGGACACAGTGGCTGCAAAAACAGTCTTAAGCATAACAACAATTGCGAGCTTGTGAGTGTGGAGGGAACTGAGCAGTGTTTCATTCTATAGTACACAGGGTCGCTATGAGTCGGGGACCAACTTGACAGCACCTAACAACAATAAAGTTTCCATAGTGGTAATCTAGGAGATCTCCAGCTCTTTCTCCGACGAAGTTACCATGTGGGTTCAAGCCACCAACCTTTCGGTTACCTGCCCAGCATTTAAGAGTTGTGCCACCAGGGCTCCTTATAATCATATGTGACAAATGTAATAGTACATCCCTATTTTACAGAAAACTGGGACAGCAAAGTAACTTGCCAAGATTAACGATAAGTCTGTACTTCTAGGGTTCCAACAGCATACATTTCTAACATCCCTTGAATAGAACTTCTGTGCGGCCAACCTGGACATTCTTAAAGTTCTTTGATTTCCAAGATTCTAGGATTTAAACATTAAGAGCTCAAACGTTCTAAGATGGGAACGTGTCTTGTGCCGCCTCTGCCACTGACGGTTCTGATTTTTCTTTTTTAGCAAACGAGATTACGGTAAAAAAAAAAAAAAAAGTAACTATTTTAAATAATAATAATAGTCATCATCTTGAACAAAGGCCCAAGGCCGCCAAGAAGAATGTTTCGCTTAGGGGTAGAGCCGAGAACGTCGAACCTGCAGCCACCAGGAATCTGCAGCTTCCGCTGCACAGACACTTTCCAACATGGCAGCCTCATTGCCCCTTCGTGGCGCCAATAACTTTACAAAGATGGCAGCCACCGGAAGTAGGTCATGGAGTGGGCGGGAGACCTGCGCGCGCACGCCCCAGACCCGCTCTCAGGGGGCCGGTGACGAGATTCTTCCTTTGACAAGATGGCGGCGGGAAGTAGTGGCGGTGGCGGCAGCCAGTGCGCGAAAAGCGCGGCCGATTCCGGCTTCTTGGGGCTGAGGCCCACTTCGGTGGACCCGGCGCTGAGGCGGCGTCGGCGAGGCCCACGAAATAAGAAGCGGGGTTGGCGGCGGCTTGCGCAGGAGCCGCTGGGGCTGGAGGTAGATCAGTTCTTGGAGGACGTGCGGCTGGAGGAGCGCACGCGCGGGTACGTGGGGCGGGACTTCCGGAGCCGGGAGGCGTTCTGCGCTGCTTGTGCCTGGGGAATTTTGGGGGGATGGCGGGCTCACCTGTCCGAGCTCCGCTGGGGAAACAGGGTGGGCTGGAGACTCTGGCTGAGAAGTTGGGGGACTTCTCCTGGGCTTGGCAGGGTTCTCAGATTTAGCACAGGGTGCACAGTTAAATTTAAGTTTCAGATAAACAGTTTTTTAATATAGAAGCGTGTTTTTTAGGTATTTGTGTTACGAATCTTTTTAACGTAAGGAAATGAATGTTATTAGATGTCATCCAATGGATTTCGACTCATAGCGACCCCGTGTGACATTAGAACTGCCCCGTGGGGTTTTCTAGGCAGTAATCTTTATGAATACGTTAAATGTTGCATGAAATATGTACTAAAAAGGGTATTCTTTATGTCTATGAAATTCAAGTTTAATTGGGCATGCTGTGTTTTATCTGGCAACTGGCACCTCGGAAGAAAGGCCTGGTGATCTACCAAAGAATCAGCCATTTAAAACTCTGGAGCCCAGTAGCAGTCTGACACAAATGGGGCCACCATGAGTAAGAATCAACTCGATAACTGGTCAAACTGAGGAGAGAAGTTTTGTTTTTGAATTTTGTTTATTTTGTTGTTGAGAATATACACAGCAAAACATAACACCAGTTAAACAGTTTCTATGTGTACGATTCAGTGACATTGATTATATTCTTCAAGTTGTGCAGCCATTCTCACTCTCCTTTTCTGAGTTGTTCCTCCCCCATAAACAGAAACTCAGTGCCCCTTAGGTTTCATATCTAGTCTTTCGAGCTACTCTTGTCAGTTTGAATCCATATAGATAGTTATCAAAAGAGCGTAATGCTCAATACAGACATCGTTAATTAAAGTAAACTACTCTTTAGTTTTAAGAAGATATCAGGGGATGTTTTTGGTTTAAGATGTAAAGATAGGGCAGTAGTTACGGGAGTTCATCCAGCTTCCATGGCTCCAGAAAGTCTAGAGTCCATGAGAATTTAAAATTCTGTTCTGCATTTAGAGAGGAGAGGTCTTAGTCTGGAAGTGTTCTGGGGTGGGAATGAGATTAAGAGGAAGGTTGGGCCCTAAGGGGTTAAACCCGTTTCCTCTTCAATGTCTCTGCCTGACACTCTGCTTTTCATCTCCCAGTGGCTTGGTGTCAGAGGCCCCTGATGAGAAACTCTTCTTTGTGGACACTGGCCCGAAGGACAAAGGTGAGGAGCGGACTTTGTGGTGATGTTTGGTTGTTACCTAGCCCAACCCAGCATCTGATGGGATTTGTGTTAATGACATAACCTCGAAGAACCCGCTTGAGTGCCCACTAAATAGAATTAAAATGTATTTAATGTAAACAAGGTGAGTACGGATAAGTAGAAAACAAGCTGGAAACTAAAAGGAGTCAGCTCTTCTGTAAGGCATCACGGCTGTCAATACACAGATGAGCCAAGTAGGGGTCTGCCTGGATGTGTAGGTTAGAAATAAAATAGGAGTTCTGCTGCTGACTTGCAGAAGAGCAAGTCAAAGCTCTGCTTTAAGGAACGAGACCTGCTTCAGTGAATAAGATGTTTAGTGAGAACAAGAGCATCTATTTGAACAAGGAGGCAAGAAACTAGTTATAACCTGCCTGCTTTATTTTGCCGGAAAACAAAGTCAGGACTTGCTGCAGCAAGTGGACAAGGAGCAAGTTAGGGATTGCTTCAGTGTGTTATAGGACTTCAAAACAATACGTAGAAAAACAAACTTAAGAATGGGTGATATCCTTTAAGGAGGAGACAGAAAAGCTGGATTCCCTGAGTGGTGCAAACGTTTATGTGCTTGGCTGCTGAGCGAAAGGTTGAAGGGTATCTCCACTCAGAGGCACGTTGAAAGAAAGGCCTGGCAATCTGCTTTTGAAAAACCAGCCATTGAAAACCCTGTGGAGCACAGTTCTACTCTGACCCACATGGGGTCGACTTGAGTTGACTTGATGGCAGCTGGTTAGAAAACAAGCTAAGGGATGTGCTCTAACGGAAAGCTTTTTTTTTTAATATTATGTTTTAGGTGAAAGTTGACACAGTAAATTAGGTTCCCATTTGTCAGTTTCTATACAAATTGTTCAGTGACGTTAGTTATTTTGTGTGTGTGTGTGTGTGTGTGTGTGTGTGTTAGATGTTCTGGTATTTTTAAGTCTGTTTTAATTCATTTTTTAAAAAACGCTGATAAGAACCCACTACATTGGTTTTATAATTTTCAATGGATTGAGATCATCAAAATGAAAAATGTTACACCTGGAAATAGAATTATGCTGCGTCATGGGGTTTGCTCCTGTTCAACTTTCCTGTACGTTATTAGCTTCGTTTTGTCAGTGGTTGTATTGATTTAGCTCTGTCTTGCAGTGTCTGGGAGTTCCAGTGTTTTTTTTTTGGCCAGGATTTCATTGTTGTTACCAATCTGATACACATGAAAGGATATCTCGTTGTGTTTTAAAGTTGAGTTTCCTATTACTGGTGAGATTGAGCTACTTTGCTTTGTTGATTGGCTGCTTGGTTTCCGTTTGTGAACTTTATTTTTTGGTGTTTTTTTTCCTCTTTTTATTGTACTTTAGACGATTTACAGAGTAAACTAGTTTTTTATTAAACAATACACGTACTGTTCCGAGACATGGGTTGCCAACCCCATAACATGTCGACACTCTCCGCTTCTCAACCTTAGGTTCCCTATTACCAGCTTTCCTGTCCCCTCCTGCCCTCTTGTCTTTTTGCTCCTGGGCTGCTATGCCCATTTAGCCTCGTTTTGTGTTACGGGGACTGTCCAATCTTTGGCTGAAGGGTGAACCTCAGGAGTGTAGTTACATTTTTCCCAGTGTGTCAGCGTTCTCTTTGATTGTATTCAGGTTGTTCCATCCCTAATACTCTAGTTGCCCAGTCCTCATCTCATCTTTGTCTTAGAGTAATTGTTGACCTTTTGGTCTCACAGATGGTCTTTTAGTAGAGCACCGTACTTACGGGTAGTGTCCTTTATTTTGTGTGTCAGTTTGATATTTCACTAAAAGGTTACCTCAGGAGATAGTTGTCAGTTCAGGGTTTAAAGAGCATCCCAGGGCGATTGTCTCAGGGAGTCCTTTGGTCTCAACTGCTCCAGTAAGTCTGGACTTTTTAAGAATTTGAGTCCTGTTCCACAGTTTTTGCCTTTTGTCTCAGGGTCCTTCTGTTGTGGCCCTGATTGGAACAGCGGGTAGTGGTAGCTGGGCACTGTCTTGTTCTTCTGGTTTCAGGATAGATGAAGCCATGGCTCGTGTACGCTGTTCGTCCTGTAGACTGTGAAACACGATAGCTTTAATGAGCAAAATGGCAAACTCCTTCAACAGCAGGGCTCCTTCATTGAGCTTGCATTAAATCAGCAAGAATTGACCCATCACTGTGGAGGCGGTTCTGACTCATAGTGGTCCTGTAGGGCAGAATAGAACCGCCTCATAGGGTTTCCACAGCTGTAATCTTTACGGGAGCAGATTTATACATTTTTCTTCAGCAGAGTGGTTGGTGTGTTTGAATTGCTGACCTTTGGGTTAGTGGTCAAGTGTTTAATCACCAGGCCACCAGGGCTCCAGGGGTCTGTTTTAATGAGGAGAGCACGTGTCTTAGTGAGCAGACAGGCTGTCCAAGGGCCTGCTTTGAGGAGTAGGAAACTGAGCGAGAGATCAGAAATGGTTATTAAAGGAGTCAGCTTTAACAAAAACAAGATCTGGTGTGTGGACAGAAAGGGGGCAGGTCCGGGCTCTGCCCTACGGAACAGATCGGGGAGTAGGGAGTCTCTTTAGGGAGCCCAGGAGAGGCAGTTCATGGATTCTACTTCAGTAAAAGAGAAAAGGGAAAAAGGTAATGGTGATTATAAGCATTCACAGGTGATGCTGTGCTGTGTGCTTCTGAAAAAATTCAGTCCTCACAGCACCTTATAGGTAGGTGTTCATATTCTCAGGAGTTCCTGGGTGGTACAGACGTTTAAGCACTTGGCTACTAACTGAAAGGTTGGTGGTTCGAATCCACCCAGAGGCACCTAGGAAGACAGGCCTGGTGATCTGCTTCTAAAAGGTCACAGCCATGAACACCCTGTGGAGCATAGTTCTGCTCTGCACACACAGCGTTGCCATGAGTTGGAATTGACTTGATGGCAACAGGTTTGAATCTTGTGGAAGTAGATCAACAGGCCTTTCTTCCGCAGTGCCACTGGGTGAACTTGAACCGCCAAACTTGGGGCTAGTAGCCAAGCTGCACCCGGTTGGCGCCACCCAGGGACCTTTCACAGCCACTGAAAACCCTACAGAGCACAGTTCTGCTTTGCAGCATGTGGGGTTGGCTGTGAGTCAGAATGGACTCAAAGGCAGCTGACTGGCTGGCATTCGTGTTCTCACGTTGGGGACACAGAGTAGTGAAGTCGCTTGCACAAGGTCCCCTAGTAAGTGGACGGGTAGGGCCTCTGGCCTAGTGTGTTCTGGTCCGGAGTGTTTTTTTTTTCATTATTAGTGTGTTTTAAGTGAAAGTTTACAAATCAAGTTAGTCTCATACAAAAATTGTATATGCTTTGCTGTGTGCTCCTAATTGCTTTCCCTCTAATGAGACAGCGCACTCTTTCCCTCCATTTGGTCTGGGGTCTTTTTAACTGTCAGGCTTTAGAAATAAAAGGTGGAGGAGGCTGTGCTGAGGATTGTCCATTCTGTGGTCTTGCCTGACCACCTGCTCTTTTCCTCATGAATGTTACTGGTCCTGTGGCTGTTTACCTGCTGCTGCGCCTGGGACCCCGTCATGTGCAGGGCCATCGCTCTGACTCCCGCTGTGTCCTCAGCACAGAGCCTGTCTCCTGCTGGCCCAGAAAAGAGGTGTGGGTCAGAAGTTGGGCAGCCCTGAGCCCTGTCCTGGAGGCTTCTCCCCTCAGGTGGGAGCTGGGTCACCCTGGAGACCTCCCAGTCTGTGTGTGATGGCCCACTGGAGCCAAGATGGGGGCAGCATCTTGGGCCTTGGGAGGGCTGAGGCCTACCTGCCCTTTCTCCCATTCGCAGACCTGAAGAAGAGGAGGAACAAAGGCCAGAAGAAGTCACTGCTCCTCAAGAAACCCCTCCGGATTGACCTCACCCTTGAGAACACATCTAAGATCCCCGTCCCCAAAGAGTGAGTGTCCTCCAGCGCTGACCCTTCTTGCCCACTGGGCCCCAGCCTTCTGCCCTTTTCCACACGAGCCCCCACCCACTGCTTGGTGCTAAAGGGATTCCAGGTTGAAGGGAGATAAGAGTCAGGGGGGTGGGGTATCAGATTTGGGCTTTGGAAAATTCTGGCTGCCGGGTGGAGCATGGATTGGAGGGAGTAAGCCTGGAGGCCTGGGTGCTGTGGCCAAGGCCAGTGAGGGTGGGGCCCAGGGTTGGGGGGGGTCTGGGGGTGGAGAGGAGGGGTGGGGTGGAGCCTCATGCAGGAGGCAGGGTAACAGGCTTAGTGACTGCCCACTGGGGAGGGAAAAGGGAGGTTCTTCGGACAGGCTGGACAAGTGACGGGATCGGGGTGACCAGTTGGTGAGGTGGGGAACTGGGAGGAGGGCTGGGTTTGAGGATGATGCAGAGGTGGATTTGATGAGTGAGGTGCCCAGGCGACATTGAGGGCGAGGGTCCAGGAGGCTGTTGTATTGGCCACTCTGGAGCTGAGGAGATAGGCCCAAGGTGACAGTATCTGAAGTTGGGAGATGGGATGAGGAGTGGCAGAGCCGCCTTTTGGGGGGCTCTTGGGAGAGAGAATGCTGCAGAAGGAGCTGTGGAGTGGTGGGGGGAGCTGGGACAGCAGGGTTAGTGAGCGGAGTCAGCAGGTCCTGACCCACCCACCTCACCCACCTCCTTCTCCCCAACCCAGCATCCTTGCCCACCAGGTCCCCAATGCCAAGAAGCTCAAGCGGAAGCAGCAGCTATGGGAGAGGCTGGCCAAGCAGGGCGAGGTGCCCCGCGAGGTGCGCAGAGCCCAGGCCCGCCTCCGCCACCCCCCTGTTGCCAAGGCCAAGCCCGGGCCCCAGGACACTGTTGAGCGGCCCTTCTATGATCTCTGGGCCCTGGACAGTGAGTGACCCTGTTCTTTACTCGGGGTGGGGGGTAAGGGCTGTCACGGGTGGTTGTGTAGGTCGTGCACTGCACAAGAGCCCCACGTCTGAGGGGCTGCCCTGTGGGCATTGCTTTGATGATCTAATACAGTCAAGTGTCTAGAGGTGGCACCCTTTTCACATCTGTTCTTCAGTCCTGGGTCTTTACATTGTGGTTGCTGTCCAGACAGACACTGTTTGACCTGTCCTTCAAGGTCTCTCATGGCGCATAATCAGTCCCACCTTCAGCCGTGCTTCAGTGCTCTTGTTCATGAAACAAAAGACTGGAGGGAGCCCCTAGGACATGACCTTTTCCTTAGCTGGGAAGCCCCCAACAGCCCTTCCTTGTGTGCAGACCCTCTGGACCGGCTGCTGGTAGGCCAGGACACCTTCTTTCTGGAGCAGACCAAGAAGAAAGGAGTCAAGGTAGGAGTATGTCACATGGGTGTGCTGGGTGCCTGCAGCTCTCGGGGCTGGCGAGCACTGGCAGGTGTCAGGGTTCAGGGCCTGGAAGGATACATTTGGGCCAGAGTATGCACTTCAGAGCCAGGCTCCCAGTGACCAGAACCCATATTGGGGGCCAGGTTCTCCAGGCTCCTGTCCCAGCCCAGCACTGCAGGTCCTGGGAAGGTGCCTTGTGCCCTTAGACCTCTGTTCTTTCATCTGTAAAATGCTGTGATAACAGTGCTTAGTTACTGGGGTGGTTGGGAGAATTTACAGCACTAACACCGAAAAGGCCTTGAACAGGGCCTGGCGCATGGCAAGCATGGTAGAAGTGTTGCTGTTTCCATGTTTGATTTGTAATCTCCTTCTTTGTCTTGAGCTGGTAGAACCCAAGGGCTTCAGAGTCTTCTGGACCCACCTTCGCTCACTCAACAGATAGTGTGTGTCTCTTCCTGCCAGGCACTGCCGGGTGGTGGAGCAAAGTGAAGGCTCTCATCCTCGCAGGGCTCCCGTTGAGGTGGAGTGGCTGAGAGACAAGTGATTGGAAACAAAGGGAGAGGAGGGGATGCGGTGCAGGTCAGCGGGACGTGCTGCAGGCTGGGAGGTCCGGGGAGCCCTAGCTGATAAGAAAACCACCAGGTGCCATGGAGTCGACTCGGCACCTGTGCTCCATGGGGTTTTCAGTGGCTGATTTTCCAGAAGTAGATTGCCCTATCTTTCTTCCAAGGCACCTCTGGGTAGACTTGAACCTCTAGTCTTTCATTCAGCAGCTAAGCGTGTTAACCATTTGCACCACCCAGGGGAACCCCACCCCGAAGAAGGAGATGGTGCTAATCAGTGTTAGAGCCCTGGAGGAGGTGAGGGAGCCACCATGCAGATATCTGAGGGGAGAGTCTTCCAGGCATGGGGAACAGCATGTGCATAAGGCTCTGAGTGGGGGCTGGCAAGTTCCAGCGAGGAGGCCCCTGTGATTGGGGAGAGTGGGGAGAAAGTGGAGGCTAATTGAAGGTTTTATTCACCTGGTGTCTGTCCCTGGGAGTCTGGATTGTGGTAGAACAGGCATGCAGGGCCAGGGACCCCAGGGGACCAATGTGGGAAGAGGCGGGGTGACCCCAAGACTAAGTGCTAGGATAGAACTACTAGAACTGGCTGGCGGTTGGGTGAGGAGAGAGGGTGGGGGCAGGGAGGCATCCAGGGTGAGCCCCAGACTTCTGGCAGCCGGCAGGGCCTTGGCTGGGGTGGACCGGACAGGGTTTTGTGAAAGCAGAGGGCTGAAGACCAGTGCTGCCCAGACGTGGCGTCATCCAGGCCTCTGGCGAAAATGCAGCTTCTGATTAGCAGGGCCTGGGTGGACCTGGGATTCTGCATCTCTTACCAGCCCCCAAGGGTCCATGAGCCACTTGGAGCAGCAAGACTCTAGACACTGCAGCGGCCTTGGTCAGCTCTGCCTTACTCTGAGAGACTGGGGAAACCCCACTTGCTCTGTAAGCAGGGGGCAGGTGGTAGGGGCTAAAATCAAGTTGGGACCCACTTCACCATATCATTTTGGGAGAGTTGCCAGCCCAGCCCCCAGTGCCATGGGTTACTGTGTGGCCTCTTCCCAGGAAAGGCTGGCGAAGCTTTTGCCTGCAGGGACTCGCTGGTTCTCAGCCGTGTCACCCCTGGCGCGTCGGATAGCCCTTGTTCAAGACGCTGCTGGGCTTTGGTCAGTCTCCTAGGGCTCTGTGGTGAGGGCCAGCATGGCCAGTCGGTTGCCCAGCTGCAACCCCTTGCTGCATTTCAAGCCTGGAGTCTTAGCACCACAGGTTGTAGAACCTGAGCCGCGGGGCTCCCAGTCCTCACCCTGCCCCGCCTTGTCTTCCTCCAGCGGCCACAGCATCTCCACACCAAGCCCTCCCAGGCGCCTGCTGTGGAGGTGACACCCTCCGGAGCCTCCTACAACCCGTCCTTTGAGGACCACCAGGTACGTAGCCCTGGCCATGCAGGTGTGTGGGGACAGGACAGATGGGAGGTAAGGTGACTTAGGACTCAGTACTACCCAGGAGAAGGCCCTGGGGCCAAGCGCCTCACCTCCCACCCCTGCCCCCTTAGGCCCTGCTCCAGGCGGCCCACGAGGTTGAGCTGCAGAGACAGCGGGAGGCAGAGAAGCTGAAGCGGCAGCTGGCCTTGCCCACCTCTGAGCAGGCTGCCACCCAGGTGAGCCCTACCTGACCTCACCCTTCCTCCCCAGCCTGGCTCGCGCTCCACCCTGACTCTCCCCTGCTGCCCCTAGGAGTCCACGTTCCGGGAGATGTGCGAGGGGCTGCTGGAGGAGTCGGATGGGGAGGGAGAGCCCGGGGAGAGCCCGGGGCCCGAGACTGGAGGAGACCAGGCCTTGCCCACGCCTGCCCGCCTGGCTACTGCCGAGAAGAAGACTGAGCAGCAACGGCGCCGGGAGAAGGCTGCCCGGACTCTGGTGAGCATCATGGGCTCAGCGGATTGGTCCCTACCGCCCCAAGTTTGCGTTCTAATCCCCATAGTCTCCTTTCTAATCCCCCTAGCCTCCTTTCTGTGCTGTTTTGGGATTTTGCAGCTAGGAACTATTTCCCAGTGTCCTCCAGGTGGGCAGCAGGCACCACTCTGGGCTCAGGGGATACAGCAAGGACCCAAGATAGTAAGACCCTGCTGGGGAGGTGGGGCTTACGGACCCCAGACAGACAGATGGATGGCAGGGTAGTTTCAGAGAAAACCTATGAAGAAGCTAGGGCACCGCCATTTCACCCGGGGAGCGGGGCACCAGGAAAGGCGTCCTGGTGGAGGGGGAGCAGGGTGGCAGAAAAGGCGTCCTCGTGGGAGGGCCCCTACTGAAAGAGGAGCAAACCCCCTGACCCTTTGGCCTCTCCCACAGCGGGTGCAGCGGGCCGCACTGCGTGCTGCCCAGCTCCGGCACCAGGAGCTCTTCCGGCTGCGTGGGATCAAGGCCCAGGTGGCACAGCGGCTGGCGGAGTTGGCGAGGCGGCGGGAGCAGCGGCGGTTACGGCGGCTGGCTGAGGCAGACAAGCCCCGCAGGCTGGGGCGGCTCAAGTGAGGCCCAGGGAGGGGCTGGGGTTCGGAAGGCCTGGCCAGGAAGGGAGACCCAGAAGGGGAGCCTGGGAAGGAGGACCAGTTGGGGGGAGATCAGAAGGGGGCCTGGGGGTTGGCTGGCAGGGAGCCCTGGGGGCAGGAGAAGGCCAGGATGGGGTCCCGGAGGTGGGGAGACTGGGGAGGACAGGTGGCGGGAGTTTGCCAAGGAGGAGGTTTCAGAGGGCTCCATTGCCCACATCTGGCACCTGGTTCTCCCCTGCTTGGGCTGTGCTCCCCTGGGAGGTGGTGGTGGCATCTGGTCTCCAGGTAATCATGCTGTTCGGAGTCTCACACTGGCCCACTCACCCCAGAGGGGCACGGGGCTCTACAGTGGGCCGGCCCTGAATCCCACCGCCCTGGACTCTCCAGGTACCAGGCCCCGGATATCGATGTGCAGCTGAGCTCAGAGCTGTCAGACTCACTTCGGACCCTGAAGGTGCCTGCTGTGGGGTGGGGGTCCTGGGGCTGTGGGGACACTGTGCCCGCTGATGATACCCATCCTTGCTCCCCGTGCCCCCCAGGGCTGTGGGCGACACAGTGGCTCCCCTGGGCTGGCTGGTTGGGCCAATGCCTGGGGGCTGAGGGCACAGGCTCCAGAGATGGGGCACAAGTGGGGAGTGACCAGGATGGTTTGGGCCTAGATACATAGGAGGCACTTGTTCCCAGCCCCTGCCCTCCCCAAGCCTCACCCTCTTCAATCCTCAAGGGGTCTTTTTTTTTTTAAATAGTTACGTCATTGGTGAAAGTTTATATAGTAAATTATGTTCCGTTTGACAGTTTCCACACAAATTGTTCAGTGACGTTAGTTACACTTTTCACAGTGTGTCAGCACTGTCTTTGTGTTCCAGTTGTTCCATTTCTTGTTGCCCTGCCCCCTTATCTTGTCTTCGTTTTAGAGTAAACTTGGACCTTTTGGTCTCGTACAGATGGTTTTTTAGACGGGCACCTTCTCATGGGTAATATCCTTAATTTTGTGTATCACTGTTATTTCACTAAAAGGTGAGCTCAGGGAATAGTTGTCAGTTAAAGGTTTAAAGAGTATCTCAGGGCAGTAGTCTCAGGGAGTCCTCTGGTCTCAGCTGGTCCAGGAAGTCTGGCTTTTTTTAAGAACTTAGTTTTGTTCTACATCTTTCTCCCATTTTACTTGGAACCATCTGTTGGGAGCCCAGTCTGATTGGTCAGTTCTGGTAGCTGGGCACCATCTAGTTCTTCTCGTCTCAGGGTAGATGAGGCTATGGTTTGTGTAGGCTGTTAGCCTTGTAGACATATATCTTTTCTGAGATTTTTGTTATTCTTTTATTTTTTTGCTCCTGGCAAGTAGAGACCAGTAGTTGTATCTTAAATGGCTGTTCACAAGTTTTTAAGACCCCAGATGCTGCTCACCAAACTAGGATGGAGAACATAAACTTTGTGAACTGTATTATGCCAATTGAGTTATCTTCAAGGGCTTTTCTTAAAGCCCAGACATGCCTCTCTCTGCTGAGAACCTGACCTGGCTCCTGGTGCCCCGGGAGGAATCTCTGGTCCCTCTCCAGGCCTGCGAACTCCAGGCTGGCTTTGTGCTCTGACCAGCTGGGCCCCGTCGGGACTGTGCACCCTCCCTCTGACCCCTGCTGCACCCTCTGTCTGCCCTTTCCTCTCCTGCTTTTTACCAGCTCGTTCCTGTTTATTTCTCAAGACCCAGCTCCAAAGCTGCCATGGGTCAGTCCTGACCACCACCCGGGGCATAGCCCCACGTGTGCAGGGCCAGGAGGACGGGGGGAGGGGCCTGGCAGGCAGGGAGGCTCTGGGGAGCTGAGCCCTGTCTGGACGCCATGTAGGGTCAGCGACCTCGGGTTCTTCCAGGCCCCCACTGAGGCCTCCCTCTCTCACTGTCCGGCAGCCTGAGGGCAACATCCTCCGTGACCGATTCAAGAGCTTCCAGAGAAGGAATATGATCGAGCCTCGAGAGAGAGCCAAGTGAGAGGCTGGGGCCACTGTGGGGGTGGTGAGGGGCAGCTGGGGCCTCCCTCCCACCATGTGGGGACTTGCAAGTCACTGACTGCCCTTCCTTCCCTTCCCCAGGTTCAAACGCAAGTACAAAGTGAAGTTGGTGGAGAAGCGGGCCTTCCGCGAGATCCAGTGAGTGCTGCCACCCTACCTGGGTCTTCCCCTCGTCCCCGCTGCTAGGCTGCTCTCCAGCTGCGTCAGAAAGCACAGCTCCAGCTTGCTTAAACAGAAAGAAATGAGCCTTCTCTTTCCCAGTGGGGTTTGTCGAGCTGGGAGACCTTCCCAATCCCAGCAGCTACAGGGAGCCATGCTAACTTGGCCAAGTCCCGAAGAGTGGGGAGGGCAAAGAGAAACCAAAAGTCCAAAACCAGAAGGGGTGTATGGAGGGCAAGAGCAAGGAGTGCCCTCTCCCCTCATCTGCCCTCAGCCCCCTCTCTTCTGTCCCCAGGTTATAACAGCCACTGGATGCCTGCGTCCCCAGCCTTTCATAAAGCACCTTCTGATGTCACCTTGGGCTTTGTGTGTGGCACACCTCCTTCCTGTGGGCAGCTTCCTGCTCTCTCTTGACCTGTCCCCCTCCAGGGCTTGAGGACACAGCTGCAGAGCATTCATCTCCACCAAAGCCTGTGGCCGCAGATGGCCGTCAGCAGCTGGGGTCCTGGCCCACCCAGATAGCCAGATGGAGGGCAGCCACTCCAGGACTGAGGGGACACTTACTTAAAAGGCACAGAGGGCCAGGCTGGATGTGGGAGGCGAGGGAGGGAGACAGTGAGGTTCACACCTGGCTCTCCCACTTGGAAAACAGCCCACTTCTTTCTGCCAAAGGATGGGGGCAACAACAAACAAGTCTTGATCATAATTATTAAGGCATTAATGGTGGTGTCAGCTGCTGTGAGATTGGCCGCTGACTCATGGGGACCCCATTGTGATGCAGCTGCCTCTGAAGTCTTCTAAGTTCCCCAGGGGGAAGGAGAATCAGCATTAGCCCAAGGCTGATTCCTCTGAGATGGAGGTCAGACATACTTTCACATCCAGACTTCTTACCAATTCTCCTTCCCACGGCACACTCTTCTCTGCTGGGTTTGATAATTCATTGCAGTGGCCACACACAACTCACAGACCATACTCACAGGATTTATTAGGAAAGCACCCATTGCCATCGAGTTGATTCTGACTCACAGCGACCCTGTAGACAGAGTAGAACTGCCCCATAGGGTTTCCAGGGAGTGGTTGTGTGGATCTGAACTGCAGACCTTTTGGTTAGCAGCTGTAGCTCTTAACCACTGTGCCACCAGGGCTCCTGTGAGAAAGCAGACCTCCCATAACTTTCAGTGTAGCTTTTCTGAGCCATGGGATGGAAGGAAGTAGCCCTTTACTCAGCTGTGGCCACTGAAGTGTTCTCACCTAAATCCAGTGATACAGATCTCTAGACCCTCGACAACTCTCACCTTTTACCGTAGTGTTTTTGAGTCACTTTCTTCATGATCTTCATATCGTCCCTGTTGTTTGAATCCCAAATCTTCTACCAGTCCTACTTTCCCCAGGCAGAAGGATGAGGCAACTTAATGGCCCAGAGTGACTGCCCTGAAATTCTGCCACAGGGCCAGCTGGAAGTTACTTCATCTCAGGATGGATTTCTGCTCCTGGAGTGACGTCAGACCTCAAGTATGACAGCCCCTCTAGTCTGCATGCGTGCAGGACTTGTGAAATGGAGAAGCAACTTGATGCTGCTGGGTCCTGTACTGTGTACCCTAAACCCGTGTCTCCTGAGCAGGAATCCGGTCCTCTCACACCCTCCTCGTTCAGCAATCACAGTCTCAGTTTACACAGGTGTTCTGGATTTTCCACCTTTATTCATTTCTGGCATACAAGCCCTAAAGTTTGCTCCCTGACACTCTCTCTTACCTGTCAAAACTTGCTGCACCCCTCTTGTCCCCACACCTCAGATTCAAGCTCCATGTCCCAGATTAGTTTGCTGAGAGAAGACAATACAGCCTAAGGCCTGTGGAGAATGAGCCTCTAATGTCTCCCTCCAGACCCATCAGGGCGTGCAGCGCTCAGCGTCTGACTCCCCTGGGCCAAGGTTTCAGCTGTGTTTGGTTCCCTAGTCCCTCTGCTCTGAGGAGTTTGGGGCTCTAAACCGAGTCCCTCCAGGTCTCACGATGACTTCTGCAATGATAACACCCCACCTCCCACTTCTGTGTGTATGCCACATGATCCTGTCTGTCCAAGGCCTCCACTCATGTGGTCCACAGGAGGCAGGTGGTGGTAGGAGCTATGCCACCTTTAGAAGCTCCTCAGATACCCTGGTCAGGACCTTAGTCCACCTGACTACAGCCCCACTGCTGCCTTGTTGCCGTTGTTAGCTGCCATTCAGTCAGTTCCAACTCATGGTGACCCCACATGTGCAGAGTAGAACTGCTGCGTAGGGGTTTTCAAGGCAATCAGAAGCAGATTGCCAGGCCTGTCTTCTGAGGCAGCTATGGGTGGGTTCAAACTGCCAGCCTTTCAGCTACTAGTCAAAAGTGTAACTATTTTGCTAACCAGGGACTCACTGGTGACTAGAGCTTAGACCTTTTGCTAACCAAAAGGTGGGCAGTTCGAATCCACCTGCCTCTCCTTGGAAACCCTATGGGGCAATTAGCTGTCTTAAAGGGCGGCTATGAGTAGCAATCAGCTAGACAGCACACAACAAGTACCCCTTGAAGGCTAATGGGGGTTCCCTTAAGCTACTGTCCTGACTCATCCCCCAACACCATAGGCAGAGCTGCTCACCCCCTTTTCTGTCAAACATGTCACCTTAATCAAACCACATTACAAATTTTCTACTTCAGTGACTTTTTACCAGAATGTGAGCTTCTTGGAAGAAATGCATCTTGGTTTGTAGTGCGATGGTTCACTTGTGTGTGGCCTTTCTAGCCATGGTTTTGTAACTCCCACCCAGATGATTGGGAGGAACTGTGATAGGGGAATTGTGGCCCACCAAGGGATTGGTCAGTTTTACCATCCCGCTGGGCTTGAAATGAGCCACCCCAGAGGCAGGGGGGAGAGGATCCCACCACCACCACCAAGGAAGAACAGCCAGGAGCCAGCACCTCCTTTAGACCTGGGATCCTTGTGCTGAGAAGCTCCTGGAACCAGGAGACAGAGCTGTAACCCTGAAGATGGTGAGAAGCGGTAGCAGAGACTGGGCAGCAGGAGAGGCACGGTGGGTTTCCCAGCCCAAGGATATAGAGAGCTGAGTGACTTTGGGCAGAGGCCGAGGGCCAGGGAGAGGCGCCTGCAAGCACGGCTGGGAAGAGGCTGTCCTGCTGGAAGAACTGTATCCTGAGTATTCCTAAACCTGAATTATAATCTGTTGTTAGGTGCCGTCAAGTCGGTTCCAACTCAATAGCGACCCCATGCACAACAGAAGGTAACATTGCCTGGTCCTGAGCCATCCTTACAATCGTTATTATGCTTGAGCTCGTTGTTGCAGCCACTGTATCAATCCACCTCCCTGAGGGTCTTCCTCTTTTCCGCTGACCCTGTACTTTGCCAAGCATGATGTCCTTCTCCAGGGACTGATCCCTCCTGACAACATGTCCAAAGTATGTAAGACACAGTCTTGCCATCTTTGCTTCTAAGGAGCATTCTGGTTATACCTCCTCCGAGACAGATTTGTTCGTTCTTTTGTCAGTCCATGGTGTATTCAATATTCTTCTACAATGCCACAATTCAAAGGCATCAATTCTTCTTCGATCTTCCTTATTCATTGTCCAGCTTTCACTTGCATATGATGCACTTGAAAATGCCATGGCTTGGGTCAGGCACACCTTAGTCGTCAGGGTGACATCTTTGCTCTTCAACACTTTAAAGAGGCCCTTTGTAGCAGATTTACCCAATGCAATGCGTCTTTTGATTTCTTGACTGCTGCTTCCACGGCTGTTGATTGTGGATCTGTGGAAAATGAAGTCCTTGACAACTTCAGTCTTTTCTCCATTTATCATGATGATGTTCATTGGTCCAGTTGTGAGGATTTTTGTTTTCTTTATGTTGAGGTGTAATCCATACTAAAGGCTGTGGTCTTTGATCTTCATTAGTAAGTGCTTCAAGTCCTCTTCACTTTCTGCAACCAAGGTTGTGTCATCTGCATAATGCAGGTTGTTAACATGTCTTCCTCCAATCCTGATGCCCCGTTCTTCTTCATATAGTCCAGCTTCTCGTATTGTTTGATCAGCATACAGATTGAATAGGTATGGTGAAAGAATACAACCCTGGCGCACACCTTTCCTCACTTTAAACCAATGAGTATCCCCTTGTTCTGTCCGAACAACTGCCTTTTGATCTATGTAAAGGTTCCTCATGAGCACAATTAAGTGTTCTGGAATTCCCATTCTTCGCAGTGTTATCCATAATTTGTGATGATCCACACAATCACATGCCTTCGCATAGTCAATAAAACACAGGTAAACATCCTTCTGGTATACGCTGGTTTCAGCCAGGATCCATCTGACATCAGCAATGATACCCCTGGTTCCGTGACCTTTTCTGAAACCAGCCTGAATTTCTGGCAGTTCCCTGCCAATACACTGCTGTAGCCGTTTTTGAATGATCTTCAGCAAAATTTTGCTTGCGTTTGATATTAATGATATCATTATGTAATTTCTGAGTTCAGTTGGATCACCCTTCTTGGGAAAGGCATAAATATGGATCTTTTCTAGTCAGCTGACCAGGAAACTGCCTTTCATATTTCTTGGCATAGACAAGTGAGCACTTCCAGTGCTGCATCCATTTGTTGAAATATCTCAGTTGATACTCCGTCAATTCCTGGAGCCTTGTTTTTTGCCAGTGTCTTCAGAGCAGCTTGGACTTCTTCCTTCAGTACCGTCGGTTCCTGATCATATGCTACCTCTTGAAATGGTTGAACATTGACCAATTCTTTTTGATATAATTACTCTGTTTTACTTCTCTAATAAACCCCATAATCGTGAGTACTGTCTGTGAGTTCTGTGTGGACACTGCAATGAATTATTGAACCCAGCAGAGAAGTAGAGAGTGCCGTGGGAGGGACAGTTTGTGTCAGAATTGGTAAAAATGGTGGAGAAAGGAAGCATGTCTGACCCCTGCTTTAGAGGAATCAGCCTTGGGCTGTTGATTTTTATTCTCCTCCCCCCTTGTGAAGTTAAGAGGAGGTCAGAAACCACCTCCACACCATTTTTTACATGGTCATTTTGCTAACCCTAGTGATAAAACAGGCTTTTGTGGCATATTTTATCATTTTCTGAAAGCACTTGGCTGCTAACCAAAACGTTGGAGGTTCAAACCCACCAGCCGCTCCATGGGAGAAAGATATGGCAGCCTTGGAAACCCTATGGGGCCATTCAGCTGTGTCCTACAG
Organism: Loxodonta africana; assembly: GCF_030014295.1. Classification (NCBI taxonomy): domain Eukaryota; kingdom Metazoa; phylum Chordata; class Mammalia; order Proboscidea; family Elephantidae; genus Loxodonta; species Loxodonta africana. Next base: position 14,963,694 of record NC_087352.1, read on the forward strand.
CATTGATAGGCAGTAGGTTTGGTTTGCTTCTCAATAAAAGGATTATACCTCCCTGCCCTTGACATCAGGCTTGACCTTGTGACTTGCCTTGGGTAATGCATGTGAATGAAGGTAACAGAGATTTCTAAGTACTGCATGACTCCACCCTCTTGTTTTTTTTCCTTTGCCACGACAGCAACATGTTTCCAAAAGGGGCTCTTCTTCAGCCTTGGTTCTACTGGAAAAAGTCATGGTGTAGAGCCAAAACCAACCTATGAAGGGTGAGGAATAGGGTTGGGTTTAAGGTTAGATGGCTGTGAGTTTTGGGGGTCATGCATTACTGCAGCATTACTTAGCCTAAGCTGATAAATATAGCTCCCCTCCTCCTAGCAATGCTAGTATGAGTAACAAACTTTTATAAGCAGGTACTGATCCACCAGGCGCTCCTTGGAAACTATGGGTAGTTCCACTCTGTCCTGTAGGGTCACTATAAGTTGGAATTGACAGCAACGGGATTGGTTTTTTTTTTGTTTTGTTATTTTGGTACTAAATTGAGTTCCGTTAATCTTCTGACATAGCCAAGATGTAGATACAGCTATTATTTCCATCACAGACCAGAAAACTGAGGCATTAAGAAATTGGTTTATTTGTTCCTAAGGTCATAGAGTTATCAAGTGTTGGTGCCAAGCCTAGAATGCAAGAGTCCCATTCCCAAGCCTCTTTTCTTCACCAGTGCCTAAAATAATATCCACTGAAAAAATGACTACATGAAAAAGCAGAGTGACCAGATGTTTTTTATAGGGTTCTAAATTCATCCTGAAGAAGGCAGGACCCTGAGTGAAGTGGAGAAAAGGGTCTGTATTGTTTAGGATGGACTGTTATTCCATAATAAGAAAAAAACCTCTCAAAATCTCAGTAACTTAAAGTAGTAAAGGTTTGTTTCTCACTCAAGCTCCATCTCCATCACGTGTCGATTTTAACTGTGTTCCATGTCATCTTCACCTCAGGACTGAGGCCAACAGAACAGCCTCTATTTGGAACATGGCCAGTGGGAATGGCAGAGGAAGGGAGTGGAAGAAGGAAATGAAAGATGAAAAACCATACACAGTAAATAATTTCATGAATAAAAATCAGCACAAAGCTGTTTCCTATACAGCAGAGGTTAAATATATCCCAGATTTCCAACTTCTCCAAGCTGCTGTGCCAGTCTGTCATCTCTAACACCAGCTACTTCCCCCTCCCCTCATCATTCTTCTTTCCCCTATTAAATCCAGTAATTCACTGCAACATCTCACAGAACTCAGGAACTGTGCTTATAGTAAAGTGGTTTATTGGGATACAACTCAGAATAGGATGCAACTTGAAAGTAACAGGATACAACTGAGGATGCAGCTGGTCAGTCAGAACAGCTTTCTTCCAGGGTAACCCTTGCAGCAAAAATACTCTCCACTGGTACAGTTCTTCAACAGCCTCTCAGATGGTTCTGCTTTCGGGTCCAGCTCACAGCCAGTATAGCAGCTTGCTCAGCTCTTAGCTGCTCTCTGTCATCAAGGCTCTCTGCTGCTAACCGGTCCAGCTCATAGCCAGTGTAGCATCTTCAGGACCACTCAGCTGCCATGTGACTCTGGTGCTGTGCCAGCCTAGCTTTTGGCCAACATCACTCTCTCTGTCCAGGGGGCCTCAAAAATCTCTGTTTTTCGGCCACTTACATATCCCAGTCCTCATCAGTTACAAGGCACAGCCTTCCTCGCTAGACCAGAGTTCAACCAATCCTCAATTACCGATGAGATGTCAGTCAACTCAGATCTTGTTAATTACCAGCCCAGGGCAGACAAAAGTATCAAATCATCAAGCTGTTTACATCTTATCTGGGAAATGTCAATCCACCTCTGAATCCCCTGGACAAAAGTAACAAACCTCCTGGAATAGAAAATCAGCTGAGAACCCCTATCTCCACCTACCTAGTTGCTTCTCCAAAGAACAAGTGCAAAGGTAACAACTCACCAGGGCTTTTTTTTTTTTTTTTTTTTTTAAGGGGGGGAAAATTTCCCAAGTTGTTTTTCCAAAGAACAAGGCAAAAGACCACCTGAAGGAACTCATTGCACCAGACACAGTCTCTTAAAAATTCTACCCAGTGACACTTCTACCCATTGGCAAAACAAGTCACATAGTCACTCTTTAGTTCAACACGGTAGGGATGTATCCTTATTGGGAAAGGCAACACAGGATGCCAGGATACTTGATGAACAATAAAACATGCCATAACAAGGTCCCAAGCCCATAACCCACTCTCACCCAGCCACAGTCCCCACTATTGACTTGAACTTCAATGTGCAGCAGCTGTGGCCAGGGCCAGGACACAAAAATAAAGAACTTAGTTCCTATGTTGCTGGTTGAAAATCCCAGGTTTTTTTCAGCATGACTTGTTGCAGCCAGTAAACAAGAGGCCAAGGTGGAAGATCAGAAAGACTCCTTTATTTCACTGTACAAGGAAAGGAGCAATCGGAGCTGCTGCCTCCAAGACTGCTCGAAGGCAGCTTGGGGAGGTAGGCTTTTACAGAGAGCAGACACGGAAATGCAAATTCATCATGAATATTCAGGATTGACCTTCACGCAGTTGATCAGAGCTTGGGGATGACTATGCATTTTCTTTAAATAAGGGTTCGATCCCCAGGGTGGAGGAAGAGGTTGATTTTTTTCATTAGGATGTTAAGTCTCTACCCAGAGGCAGGTTGAGGCTATGTATGGCCCGTTCTGTGGTTATTTTCTCAAGGACAACTTCAGAAGAACGTGCAGATTACTCTGTTCGGTGTAGGAGGATGGGCCAGAGCAGGTGGCTCTCAGAAGGGCTGAGCTCTGAGGCTGCCTGCCTCACCTACACTTGCCACCACCATCAGGGAACAGGCAAGAATACTGATCAAGAAAAACCTAACTCAAGACAGAGAGGGTGCTATTAGGGAAGATCCAAAGAAGTAAAAAGAAAGCTACTATTTAGAGCAAAAGATAATGTCTGTCCATATACCTGGGCAAGAAACATTCCAGGCAAAGGGGATGGTCTGATCAAGCAGAGACAGAAGGAAATGGAAATGGAAATGGAGAGAGAAGATTAAGACCAACAGTTTAAAGACCAGAGATCAACCGATTTTCAATTACCCATGAGATGTCGATCAACTCAGGTCTTGTTAATTACCAGGCAAAAGTATCAAACATCAAGTTGTTTACAGATTACCCAGGAAATGTCAATCAACCCCTGGGCAAAAGTAGAAAACAACCTGGGAGTCTCCCCCACTTAAGTTACTTCTCTAAAGAACTAGGGTAAAAGTAACTCCTCAGGGTTTAGGGAGAGAATCTCCGGAACAGTTTTTCCAAAGAACCAAGGCAAAAGGCCACGTAAAAGAACTCATCTCACCCCAGAGAGAGAAAAGATTAAGACTAAACAGTCTCGGGACTAAAAAGGCAACATGTCCACAGATGGAAATTTTTTAAATTGTATGAGCTCAACTTTGTAATAAGGAATTTAAAATATCTGGAAGAAATGGGTAATTTCCTAGGAGAATACAAATTGTCTAAAATAGACTCCAAAAAAAAAAAAAGGAAAGGAAAAAAGAATTAACCAAAGAAGAAAATAAAAAGCAGTCAAAGATCCACTCTCCAACAGGTATCAGACGAATTCATTGGCCAGTTTTAGCAAAATTTTTGGGAGTAGGTAATTCCTGTATTAAATATTAAATGCCCCAAAGCACAAAAAAAAAAAAAAAAAGAGAAATGCTTCCTAACTTATTTGTCAAGGACACCAAAAGCAAATAAGAGCACTACAGAAAAAGAAAACGAGAGGCCAATTTCATTTATAAATGTAGATGCAAAAATCCTAAATAAAGCAATACATCATGAACAAGTGTATTTTATTCCAAGAATGACAGGACAACTTAACATCAGAAAATCTATTACGGGAGGAGGAAACTCCATTATTCTTCTAGTAAACTGATATTTTAGGAAACCTTTAAGAAAACATTCCTGTTAAACTATGATCCAATTATTAATGCCTTGCCCTATTCACCACATATCTATCCATTCATATAGGCAGGTATATGGACATTCAGTGTAACATATCTTTTAATTTTGTATATGCATGTGATAAGGGGAATAATCCAAAAGTGGACTATTACCCTGGCCTGGTCACATGTTGTCACCAAGCGCCTCTACCTTGGTTGAACCCAACCGGATTTGTGCTGCCCAGTAAGGCTATTGAGGGAGCCTGGAGTCACACACGCAAATTTATTTTGCCAGCAGCTAGCAAAAGGAGATAGTAAGGGCCAGAACCTTCAGAGACTGTCTCTCCGATTTGCTTAGAGCCAGGTATTTAAGGATTCCATAAGGAGGGGTCTTAATGTTTATTCATGAGGTTTTTGGGTGAAGGGCAAAGATTTCTGAGAAGGGGTTGGGCTATGTAAATGCAGGTATGAATGAAGGATTTCTTCAAGATGGAAGTCCTTTGGTTCCCCTTGACATAACTCATTATGGGATGTGAAGCAGGTACGCTGGTCCCCTTCTTCACATCACCCCCTCCAGCAGGCACGGGAAGGTCAAACGGCGGTCGTTTTTACTCCTTTTGCTCATGCTCTGCACCTGTGGAGACCTGCAAGATCTACATCAACAGTTTATTTGCAACATCTTAGAATATTTCAGTTCCTTTCACCCCACAGCCAACACATTTTGCCCCATAGGGCCTGTGTGTTCTGTTCTAATCTGCAGGAGGTGGGTTATGGTTGCAACAGTCCCAATAGGTCAGGTTGTTTATTGCACTCTCTGTCCTGTTTCATCTTTTCCCAGCCTATGTGCAAGGAGCCCAACCAGCCCTGCTCCAGCCTAATCCTGTCTGAACGTCAAGAGAGTAAGACTGATTCCATCTTGACCCATACATATATGCTTGGATTTCACGTCTGCTTTTTAGTTTTAGTATATGATAGAGTGGAAATTTTAAGGATACATCGCTTGCCCTCCTTTTTTTGAAAATGTGGTTTTGCTTGCCTTGCTTGCTCAGGTGTTCCAGGAAGAAAAACAAATCATGGATAAGCTTATGTATCTGGGGAGATATGCTTATGATTAGAAGAAACCAAAAAACCCACTGCTGTCGAGTTGATTCTTGACTCATAGCGACCATATAGGACAGAGTAGAACTACCCCATAGAATTTCCAAGGCTGTAAATCTTCATGGAAACAGACTGCCACATCTTCCTTCCAACCTTTTGGTTAGCAGATGAGCGCTTTAATCACTGTGCCACCAGGTTGATGTTAGAGACACACTCATGGGTTTTCTGTTTCAAAACTTTTTCTCCCTTTGGGCACTAGAGTACTTAGCATTTTCACTTGTCCTTCAACAAATTCCTTGCTTTTATATTTTAACAGTCTACCAGTATAATATAGATCTAATTCCAGTTTTTGCTCCTTAGACCATTTCTCTAAAGTAACCTAGTTTAACACAGGCTGCAGATATCTAAATGATCTAATGTTCCAGGAAACATGTGACTTTAGTGGTTGGCCAATTCTCAGAAGTTACTTCCTTCAACCCCCACCCCCCTGCTTGACCACAGCTGTAATTTTCCACAAAATTTGTTTGTTCTAACTAACCCAAGTGTCAGCCAATCAGAAGTGTTTTAGCTGTACCTCTCTGCTTCCTGCAGTAATGTCGGCCAATGAAGATAACTTTCGCTGTACTCCAGCTGCCTGTGGTTTTTGCCTTTATAAACCTTGTTACTCTGTGCCTCAGTGGAGCAGTCTATCTTGACCTGTGGGATTCATCACCTCTCCAACTTAAGTTGTTTGTACTCTCAATAAATCTCTCTCTTTATTTTGAAATTTTCAGTCCGATTTTTACTCTTGAACATTTCTTTGGTATAGTTGGCATGATCCGAAACATTACTTGCCAGTGGCAACCCTGAGGAGTCAGGAACTTGGAGCTTCGGTGCTAGCATGGCCCCTTGGCACCCATCTATCTTCACAGACTCCCTGGGGTCGTCCCAGGTGAACCCTCTTGGATTGAACTCTGTTCTTGTTGTATCGAGTTCTCTGGAGAGATTTATTGATTTTCTCCCTACTTTCTTTTTCCACTCATTTTTTATGAGCAGCTTGATAAGTTCATTATAAGTTAAGTGAGGCTGACCTCTAGTAGTCAACCTGTCAGTTAAACTCTCTTTGTCCTCCAGGCTGGTGGCATCAGCCCTTTGGCAGGGACACCTGTGTATTATTGGAGCCAGCTTGCAAGCAGTGCTCAGTGAGAAGATGGGGAGTGCCACATCAGATACTGAGGTAGAGCCTCCTTTGGGACTCCTGGGTGTGAGACAGGCCCTCTTTCAGGGACTCCTGTGGCAAGGATTCCTGTGTGTTATGGCCCCACCTCAGTCTTGTATAAGATTGTTGGCATGCGCTACCCACAGAAATTTAGAAAATCAGTGACCATTATGAGGATCATTTGAACTAACTAATCTTTCTGTGCAGTAAATTGGAACACAAAGGCTCTTGCATAAAACAGATACTAGTATATTTAATATGAGAGACTAATCTCTAGCTGGCAGAAACATATTGATAAATGAGCTTGGATTTTCTCCCTTACCAGGATGCTGGTTTGGGGTTCATGTTCAAATACTATAAGCTGAATATATTTTAATTAATTTAGAATCTCAATGATCACTTTAAGAAAATAAGTTTCCACTCCTGTGTTGTCTCTTCTTTCCTCTGGACTATTTTTGTTTAATGCTAATGTTTTGTTAAAGGGTCTAATATTCTTCTATCTCCCTGAGGCCCTGACAAATCAGTGAGTTTATCTAGAACCTTTTTCTCCTGCTAAATTAAGTCAGTCTTACCAAAGAATTGTTGTATAAACTTTAAGGAACTGGGTTCCTTATATGTCAGCCTTATGTGATGCTCAATATAAACCTAGGTTTTGAACTAGCCTTACAGACTGACAAGTTTATGTGGTTATTCTATTTCTCTTTTTCAAGTTCCCTGTCTTGTTTTGCCAGTTTTATCTTCTGTATGGTTGAAATTTAGCAGTTTTGAAGAAAAAGGAAATTGTAGCTCTTCTTGAATTAAAACTTTTAAATGTATTCTAGATATGTGTATAAAACCCTTTTATGCCTGGCAATGCATACAGCAACTATGAACTTTTTCAGTCTCTGGAACTTATCAGGAAGCTGCTATACCACTGATAATGGGTGCTGCTACAAGGCAGAGGCTTTTATGACTGTTTGAAACCAAAGAAATGATCATGTGCTGCAAATTACTGTTTTCACAGGGTATTGTATGAGGTGTCTGAATTTTTGGTAGGAAAAATAGAAATCTTGAAAAAATTTTGCTACACATATGTACCACTTGATCCCGGTGGGGACTCTGGAGTGGAATTAATGATACGTCATATACACCAAGGGACACTATGTGTAACTGAAGTAGCAAAAATGCATTTTCTTTAGTGTTTTAATATTAGAATATATTTTTCCATTTATTTTAGTATAGCTGTATAAGCTGTGATTAATCTCTAGTCCTTGGAAAATGGTGCAGGCTCTGTTCAAAGCATAGCTGAGCAGCCTGTTCCACTCTTAAACAAAACAAACACCCTAACACCTTACAACATGTTTTCCCCTATTCAAAACAGGTGATTGAGAGCTTGACATGACTAACACCATAATGATGCTCTGAGTAATCTCTAAACATTTTTTAATTACAGCAGCTGCACTGGTCTCTTCCAAAGGGATGTGGAGCTATGTTACAAATATGCTGATTAGAGTCCAGATGCCTGACATGTTTACCTTTCATTTAATAAAGAGTTTTTGTAGTTGTTTTGTGATGTATGAGACGATCTGTGGACTACGTGCTCAAAACATTAGGTAACCCTGATCTTTCCCATATAAAACCCTCCCATCAACCCTTTAGGGTAGACATAATTTGGGAGGAATTTAACCCCCTCTGTCTCTTGAATACCGGTATTCAATAAAGCCTTCTTACTGCTTACCTCCTCCTGTCTCAGTATTGGCTTTGCAGCAGGTGGCTTGAACCCGCAATTTGCAGTAACATAACCTTATAGGAAAAGAAAAAAAAAAACTATACTACCTACCAAAAATTCAGACACATGCAATGATTCAGCATGCTCGCATTAATAAAAACACATGGTATCAACAAAAAATTCAGAGCAGAAGATAATTCGGTCACCAAAGGATTAAGAAAAATTAGAAACTAGTTTTTATTTTCAAGATTTTTCATAAAAGGATATCAGAGGAAATAGCAACCTTCGAGATGTTCCAAACAGTTTTTGTAGTTTGTAGCATACGTCTAAAATTTTGCTTCTTGACAACACATGTGGTTCTTCTGTTTCGATTTGTGTTTAAGTTTCTACTTTATCTCAGAAAGCCATGACTAGGAGTCACCAGTTATTTTTTTTTTCTCTCATAAAGTGGTTTTTTAAGTTTTTTTTTCTTCTCTAGGAAAAACTGCTTTTTTCTTCTATTTTATAATATGAATTTTTGATAACTACTCTGAGAAATTTTAATATAGTCTATCTGAAAAGCGTACTGAAAAAAGGATGGATTGTTGATTTTAACAGGTATAACAAGGCCTTAAAAAGAGACAAATTATTCTAAATTGCTTCTCTAAAGGATCCTATAAAGTTTGCCACAAGGAAATGTAATAATTTTCTACCTCCAGATGGTATTATTAAATTAAATTATATTTTTTCAAAGAACCTGCTCTGATTAGTTTAATAATAAATGTTTACATAAATAGTCCTAATATTCCCAGGAATTAATGAAATGAATTTGTTCTGAAAAAGGTTTTTGTTTATGTCAATCTTAAAAACAAAACCTTTCTACATAACTTAAACTAAATATATGAAATGTTTATTCAAAGAAAAAATAATTTTTATTAATTCCTGAGTAATAATAAAAATTAAAAAGAAAATAAAAGAAATAATAAAGATTTAAATAGAAATAGACTATATAAACAAACCTTACTTCAGTAGTAATCATGTTTTGTAATATATAGGTTTAAATTAAATTGAAAGATTTTGAGGTAACATTGATATTAAATTAAGTTAATGAATATTCATTATAATTAAAATTTATAAGCTCTTACTCTTTATGCCACAGAGAAAATATATATTTAGGTCTGGTAGTGAATGTATTCATTTTTGCCACTTTAAAGAGTTGCACTATAAGAAATACATAAAATGAGAAATTAAAAAGGTTATTTAAAGGGAATTTATTTAATATAGTCAAAGTTCATATTTCATACAGCTAAAAATTTAATGAGTTAATTTATGAGAATTAAAAACTTTAATATCAAATAGCTTATAAAGCAAAGAATTTAATTTCTTGTTATTAAAATACCAAAATTTTCTTTGATTACTAGATTGAAGAATTGATTTTATTCTTTATGCAATCTGCCTCAAAGACAAAGGTTCAACAAAATAAATTCCTAAATAAAAAGCTAAACTGCACTACTTTAGAAAAAGCTATGGTTTTTACCTTTAAGATCTTTGATTAAATTACTGAAGTACTGTTTCTATTTTATAAAGAAGAAAAATGCTAAAAAGCTCTATTTAATGTTATAAATGACATAAAACAAATCGCTAACTTAATCACAATTCTATGTTTTTTAAATCTAGTATCATCAAAGTCAATGATTTAACTTGGGACTTCACATAATTTACCCATGGAGTTTTTAAAATTATTATTCAAAGGTTTAGAGACTTAATAATCTCAGTAAATTGTTAGTATATCTTAATATTGCGTCTTGAGATTATTACATGTTGTATCTGAAGCTCTTTAAAAATAAGGTTAATCATTATATTATCTAAAGTTTTTTATTAACTTTATTTGGCTTACCTTACCCTTGTAATTCTCATGAAGTCCTTCACTTCTAACAATTATTATTATAAGTTAACCATAGCCATCTTTTAAGTCTGTCATCTGCAGACAAATTCTACTTTCCCGATTCACTAAATACGCTTGACTAAAGTATTTCAATTAAAAAAACAAAAACAAAAAAACTATACCAGACTTATGAAGAAAACTGTATTTCAAGTATGGATACTATTGGACTAAATCAAGATTTTGATGACTCTTGTGTAGAAACTAACAAAGTTTTTAAACTGCTGTTGATACCGAATTGCATGGAACCAAACTAATCACATCAGATTGAGTAAACTAAAAGAATTACTATAAGGTTTTTATAAGAATATTACTAATGTCCACCTGTGGAGTCCAAGAAATTCATACTGAAATAAATATAATGAGAGAAACAGTTCTTCAAAATTGAATGGCTCTAGACATCCTTACTACTGCACAAAAAGCGATCTATGGCATTACTAAAACTGATCGTTGATGCCAGGTCTTAATGATCCTGTTCCTTCCTTAACTGATTTCATAATAATTCGTTTTCCTCTTAGGGTTTATTGCCACTACTTTACTTTTGGAATCTTTCTCATCATTTCTATAATTATAAACTGCTGTATCTGCCATACTTAATTTTGCTTTAAAAAAGTATTCTTCACAGGTCAAAGAGATATATGACACTTAAAAGCCAGATATATCTCAATTACCTTCTATTCCATCTGGAGACTATGTTTATTGGAAAAGACATCAATTAAAAAAATTCTCTCACACCTTCCTGGAAAGGACCATACTTGGCCCTTCCTACAAACCATTGTGCTGCCAAATTACACGGGTCAAGACCTGTATCACCTCTCTCAAATGACGAAGGTTGGAACCCTCCTGCCTGGACTCTCCAACCTGTAAAGAACTCAAATTCCAACAACCTGGAGATCAGAAGCAGTCAAAACCTGGAGTGGACAGTTCTTCCCAAGCCCTCCGGACCAGGCCTGTAAAACACACAGTGTCTAACAGAGCTGGACTTTACTTAAATAAGCTCTGCCATTGCTTGTTCCCGTGCAGACAATGGACATTTTGTGATCTGCTTCATACTCGTAGTCATTCTTTTTTAATTGCCTTACTACTTTGTTTGGTATTATCCTTTGTTTTAACATTTTATTCTTTCCCTAAAAATAACTGTTTTATCTTAGTTATAATTGACTTTGTTCAACATTTACACATTATGAAGTTCCTATTAAGTTTTACATTTGTGCTTTCAATAATCTCTACCAATGCATGGAAAGAAAATACTTCTGTGAAGTTAACCCACTCAGTAGCAAATGCTGCTAATGTAACTGAATACTGAGTCTATCATTCCTCTCCAATTGCTGTTCATGAAAATTCGAAACCATTACCTTCTCCCATATGAAACTAAAGTTCTATAACCCCTGCTACCACCAACTTCAAAATCACCTTTGAGTGAATCATATGTGTCAGATTATAGTATCCTCCTGGACTGTTAATGCAGCTTCAGGTACTCTGCTTTAATTTAACCCAACCCTTAACTCTCGACCAAGTTTTGATGTGCTTTGTGACTTGCCTCCCAGAATGTCACCTCTTTTGTCAACTTAGTTATTCAGGTTTCAAATACAGAGAAGTTACCAGATGACTGGTTCAACATTTTCAGGTTACCCAGTGGCATCAAATCTTGGCCCAGCTCTCTTGTGAAAACTGGGCTAGTTATACTCCTTTTTGTTGTCACTTTCTTTTGCCTAGTCAAGTGTGACTTTTCTTGCATTACTCAGTTCTGTACCAAAAATTCACCACCACTTATAGACAACATGTCATATCCTTTAAAAAAAAAAACTATTGAGACATCTGTAAACTCACCTGTTCCCTAACTTGAGTCCTTTTCAGGACCAACTGGTTCTTCTTTAAGTCCAGCTTTTCTCCCAGTGAGCTCTCTAAAAATTTAAATAACATGGTGAAGACGCTTGTGGTGGTGCCCAGCTATCCAACTAGTGGCATTCAGCCCCATCACTCATCTGATAGCATCTGTAGTCTTAAACAATTTAGGATGGTAAATGGCCACCCACACAGCCACCAAGCCCTTGAAGAAGATGAGGGGGGCATGGTTACAGTAATAGACAGCCGACTCAAAGCAGTGATCAGAATATCCTGACTCGTATGGACTTACGGCACTGACTACTTAGTCATGATGTCCCTAGGAGTGAAAAAGATAGGAAATCTACTAAATATTTACTTGATTTCTACAAATGGATGAATTCTAGGTCAGGTGACCAGCAGTCTAACTTGAATCACCAGAATAGAGAGTCACAGTCCCTCAGTCAATTTCCAGACTTGAGCTAGTTTGAAGACCCACAACCCCTTGAATGAAGGGGAGGCCAGGTCCCTTTGAGGAAGGACACCAACACACTGCCAAATATTTTTACTGTTAATCTCTCTTCCATGCACCCCTTGTCTTTGTTGGTTGAGTGTAGCAATCATCTCCATTGTAGTTAGGTGTCTTAATTCAGTTAGGGCAGTTCCCACTGTCAAATCTGATTTACATAAAATGGCAATCACAGCAGTCTTCAAGGATGCTGGGGCCCCCTTCACAAATGTGTTCCTCATAATTGTGGTAAAAGGTTTGTCCTCTAGGCACTCCATGTGTGGATCTGTGGACCTAACCTGATAAATCCACTGTAGAATGCCAATTTCTCTAAGCCTTTGGATACCTTCTTCTACAGTATACCAAGGCAGGTCTGGTAATTCAACCTGCCTTAGTGTAGGCCACCTTGTAATCCATGCTTCAGCAACCTAGCCAAATAAACTATTAGATCCTTTCCTAACTTCTTGAGCCGAAACACTGAAAGAAGAATCTGTGCTTAGTGGACCCATATCAATAAACTCAGGCTGATCTATCCTTACGTTCCTTGCACCATTATCCCACACCCTTAATAGCCATTCCCACACATATTCCCCAGGTTTTGGTTTGTAACATATTAGAAAAGTCACAGAGTTCTTTTGGAGTGTAGCATACCTCCTCCTGGGTCACACTTTGTATTTCACCTTTTGGGGCTTGCTGGGACTTAAGCCTAGTTACATGTCTAGAAGCCAGAATTGGTAGTGTGGAATTGTCTTGATAACATTCAGCATTGTCTTGTATAGCGTCTACCTCAGGTGATGCCCCATGCAATGATCAGGCAAGTGCTCTTTAGAGGCAATTGGACTAGGGCTAATCTCATTAGATGGGAGTGGAGAGGGTAATAGTTTTTTCTGGGCAGGGTGGTTTAGCAGACAAACATGAAGTAATCTCTTCAGATGGGAGTGATTCTACTGGCAGAAGTGATTCAATGGAATTTAGGGGCTCAGTGTCCCCAGCTTCCTGATTATCTGCCCATATGTCCCCATCCCAAGATTCAGGATCCCATTTCTTCCCAATCGATGCCTCTACTTTAACTTCAGACACGTCTTGAGGTTGGCAATTGAGCTGGCATTGTAATTCACCCACTCTTACTGTCTTAGTCATCTAGTGCTACTATAACAGAAATACCACAAGTGGATGGCTTTAACAAAGAGAAGTTTATTTTCTCACAGTAAAATAGGCTAAAAGTCCAAATTCAGGGCGTCAGCTCCAGGGGAAGGCTTTCTCTGTTGGCCTTCTCATCGATGTTCCCCCGGACTAGGAGCTTCTTCGCACAGGGACCCTGGATCTAAAGGATATGCTCTGCTCCCGGCATTGCTTTCTTGGTGGTATGAGGTACCCCTGTCTGTCTGTGCGCGTCTCTCTTTTATATGTATCTCAAGAGATTGCCTCAAGACACAATCCAAACTTGTAGGTTGAGTCCTGCCTCACTGACAAAACTGCTGCCCATCCTCCTTCATTAAAATCATAGATGCAGGATTTACAACATACGGGAAAATCACACAATATCGGGAATCATGGTCCAGCCCAATTGATACACACATTGTTGGGGGGACATAATTCAATCCATGACACTTACAAGAAGACTCTGGGTTTGGTTTTCAGCAATATCAGCTCTGTTACTACAAGAAATAAGGCTTTCTTTCAAAGCACAAATGGAAACTTGGAGGTCATTTATACAGCACTCGAGCTTTGAATCTGAAGCCCTGAGTGCATCTCTTTCTTGCACTAGTTTGTCTAGCAAAAGTAGGACCAACCACCCAGCTTCCTTATACTTCTCATTCTGACAAAACTGTAGAAAGATACCACACATGTGTTCACCTGGAGCCTCGCCTTTCACCAATATCTGATCTATTGGTGGTGATATTTTTTGTATTTGCATCCTCACCTCACACCATGGATTAGCAGTGCCTTCCTTACTGCTGGAAGCAGAGTCATCAACATCTTTAAGACTAGCCAGACTTGAGAACCAATTTAGAAAACTCATCCTTCAATTTTGTTTCTCTAGAACCACTCTCAGTACCAAATGTCTTAGGCTGGATTCTCTACAGAAGCAAAACCAGTAAAGCATATAAATATATATATAGAAAGATTTATATCAAAGAAATGGCTCACGTGATTGTAGAGGCTGGAGTGGTCCAAGTCTGTGGATCAGGATAGAGGCTTCTCCCTATTCAAGTAGCCCCAGGGGCTGGTGAACCCAAGATTGGCAGGTTGGAAAGCAAGGCTCTTGCTCACAGGCTGTGAATATCGATGAATCCCAAGATCGGCAGATAAGCTGATAGCTCAAGTCCCAGTAACCAAGGGTCAGACAAACAGAAGGCAGCCACACGATCCAGAGTGGTTTAAAGTCAGGAAAGGTGTGCATCAGGGTTGTATTCTTTCACCATACCTATTCAATCTGTATGCTGAGCAAATAATCCAAGAAGCTGGACAATAGGAAGAACGAGACATCAGGATAGTAGGAAGACTCATCAACAACCTGCGCTATGCAGATGACACAACCTTGCTTGCTGAAAGTGATGAGGACTTGAAGCACTTGCTAATGAAGATCAAAGGCCACAGCCTTCAGTATGGATTACACCTCAACATAAAGAAAACAAAAATCCTCACAATCGGGCCAATAAACAACATCATGATAAATGGAGAATGAAGTTGTCAAGGATTTCATTTTACTTGGATCCACAATCAACACTCATGGAAGCACCAGTCAAGAAATCAAAAGACGCATTGCATTGGGCAAATCTGCTGCAAAGGACCCTTTGAAGTGGTGAAAAGCAAAGATGTCACCCTGAAGACTAAGGTGCTCCTGACCCAAGCCATGGTATTTTCAATCACATCATATGCATGTGAAAGCTGGACAATGAATAAGGAAGACTGAAGAAGAATTGACACCTTTGAATTGTGGTGTTGGTGAAGAATATTGAATATACCATGGATGGCCAAAAGAACAAAAAAATCCGTCTTGGAAGAGGTACAACTGGAATGCTCCTTAGAAGCAATGATGGCGAGACTGCGTCTTACATATTTTGGACATGTTGTCAGGAAGGATCAGTCCCTGGAGAAGGACATCATGCTTGGCAAAATACAGGGTCAGCAGAAAAGAGGAAGACCCTCAGTGAGGTGGATTGACACAGTGGCTGCAACAATGGGGACAAGCAAACAATGATTGTAAGGATGGTGCAGCACCAGGCAGTGTTTCGTTCTGTTGTGCAGAGAGTCACTATAAGTCGGAACCAACTCGACAGCCCCTCACAACAACAACATATGCTGTTTACAAGAAACACACCTTAGACCCAAGGACAGAAACAGGTTGAAAGTGAAAGGATGGAAAAATTATTCCATGAAAATAATAACCAAAAGAGAGCTGGGGTGGCAATCTTAATATCAGACGAAGTAGGCTTTAATACAAAATTTGTTTGAAGAGAAAAAATACACATTATATAGTGATAAAAGAGTTAATTCATCAAAAGATTTAACAACTATAAATATGCACTCAAAATCAGAGCACCTAAATATTTGAAGCAAACACTGATAGAACTGAAGGGAGAAAGAGATACCATTACAACAATAAGTAAAGACTACAATACAGCACTTTTAATATTGGACAGAAAATCTAGAAAGAAGATCAACAAGGAAACACAGAACCTGAATGATACTATAAACCAACTAGACTTATAGGTATATATAAAACACTGCTCACATCAACAACATAATAAACGTTCTACTCCAGTGCACACGGCTCATTCTGCAGGATAGAACACGTGTTAGGTCACAAAGTAAGTCTCCATGAATTTAAAAAGATTGAAATAATACAAAGTATTTTCTCTGACCACAGTGGAGTGAACTGCCCCCACAGGGCTTCCAAGGAGTGCCTGGTGGATTCAAACTGCCAACCTTTTGGTTAGCAGCCATAGCTCTTGACCACTAAGCCACCAGGGCTTCCAGAAATCATTAGCAGGAAAAAAAAAAACTGGAAAATACACAAACATATGGAAAATAAACAGCACACTATTAAACTACCAATGGGTAAAGGAAGAAATAAAAAGAGAAATCACAAACTTCTTAGAGTCAGATGAAAATGAAACACAACATACGAAAATTTATGGATGCAGCAAAGGCAGTATTCAGAGGGAGATTTGTAACAATAAATGGCTGCTTGCAAAAAGAAGGAATATCTCAAATCAAAGGCCTAACTCAACAACTCCAGGAACTAGGAAGAGATGAGTGAACTAAGCGTACACCTACCAGAAGAAAGGAAATAACAAAGATCAAAGCAGAAATCAATAAAATCAAAAACAGGAAAACAATATAAAGAATCAATAATAAACCCCGAAGCTGGCTCTTTGAAAAGAGCAAAAAAACTGACAAACCTTTAGCTAGACTGACAAAGAGAAAAGATATAAATAACCAAAATAAAAAATAAAAGAGGGGACATTACAATGGGCCCAGTAGAAATAAAGAGAATTATGACAGAATATTATGAACAACTCTACGGCAACAAGCAATAATCTAGAAGAAATGGGAAAATTTTTGGAAGCACACAACCTACCCAGACTGACTCGAGGAAATCGAAAGTGTCAACAAACACATAACAAGTGAAGAGACTGATGAAATCAAAAGTGATCTAAAACCTCCCAACAAAAGAAGTCCTGGACCAGATGGCTTCAGTGGGGAATTCTACCAAACGTTTAGAGAAGAATTGACACCAATCCTGTTTAAACTTTTCCAAAAGATAGAGAAGCAAGGAATACTCCATAATTTATTCTATGAAGCAAACATAACTGTCTTAGTTACCTAGTGCTGCTATAACAGAAATACTACAAGTGGGTGGCTTTAACAAACAGAAATTTATTTTTTTCACAGTTTAGGAGGCTAAAAGTCTGAATTCAGAGTGCCGGCTCTAGGGGAAGACTTTCTCTCTCTGTCCTCTCCGGAGGAAGGTCCTTGTCTCTTCTGAGCTTCAGTAATCTTCATGTGGCTTGGCATTTCTCTTCCTCCATCTCTGCTTCTCTGGCTCGCTTGTTTGGTCTCTTTTGTATCTCAAAAGAGATTGACTCAAGACACCATACTCACTGGCATCGAGTTGATTCCCACTCACAGTGACCCTATAGGACAGAGTATAACTGCCCCCATCGAGCTTCCAAGGAGCACCTGGTGGATTTGAACTGCTGACCTTTTGGTTAGCAGCCATAGCTCTTAACCACTAGGTCACCAGGGTTTCCAAGACACAGCCTACACTAATCCTGGCTTATTAACATGACAAAGATAACCTATTCCCAAATGGGATTATAACCACAAGCATAGAGGCTACATTTTACAACACATATTTTTAGGGGGTACAATTCAATCCATAACAACAACCCTGATATCAAAACCAGACAAAGGCACAAGAAAAGAAAGCTATAGGCCAATAACGTCTATGACTGTACATGCAGTTCTACTCTGTCCTACAGGGTCATCATTTTGAGTCTGAATCAACTCAAGAGCAACCAGGTTACAGGTTTTGATGTTAACAAGGGAGGATTAGAAGTAGTTATGTTGATGAAGCAGGACTTAATCTACAGGATTAGGTTATTTCTTGAGTCAATCTCTTTTGAGATACAAAAGAGAGATGCAAGCAAAGAGGAGAGGGACCTCATTACCACCGAGAAAGAAGTGCCAGGAGTGGTGCACATCTTTTGGACCCGGGATCCCTGTGCTGAGAAGCTCCTAGACCAGGGGAAGATTGATGACAAGTACCTTCCCCCAGAGTCGACAGAAAGACAAAGACTTCCCCTGGAGGTGGTGTCTGGAATTCAGACTTGTAGCCTCCTAAACTGTGAGAGAATAAATTTGTTTATTAAAGCCATCCACTTGCAGTATTTCTGTTACAGCAGCACTAGATAACTAAACAGTCAGTGAGAGAAATGAAGTCTTATACATGTTACGATACGGATGGAACTTGAAGATATTATGCTGAGTGAATAAGTCAGTCACAAAAGGACAAATATTGCATATCCTCACTTACATAAAAAGATAAGAACAAGCCAAGTGTATAGAGACCAAAGCTTATTAGTGGTTGTCAGGGGCAGGAAGGAAGAGGTATCGGGGGTGGTATTACTTACGGAGTGCTGAGTTTCGTTTATGGTGATGGAAAAATCACATTGATTAAGGGTAGGGTTGCACAGTCGATTATCGTAATTGCTGTCAATAACTTGTACACATGTAAAAAGTTGAAGTGGCAAAAGTTGTGTGACAGATACATTTACAACAATGACATAAAAAAAAAGTAGCTGCTAAGGCTTCTTATGTACAACCAAACACTTCATGGGATTTTGTTCCTTGGTTTAGAGATTTAGGGTCATGGCTCCATGGAACATCACAGTTAATCGGCCTAATAATATGTTTAGTGCTTCTGTTCTACCTCCTAGTGCATTGTGTAGTGCCTGGGGTCTTAAAAGCTTACAAGCGGCCTTTGAAGGAACAAAAATTGGTCTGTTTGTCCAGAGCAACAGAAGCAGGAGGGTCAGGAATAGGAGGAGGATATGGAATCTGTGGTTAATTGCCTCCATGAACAACTGCCTCCTTTGCCATGAAACCAGAAGAACCAGATGGTGCCCAGCTACCATTACTGAACATTTTGACCAAAGATCAAAAGGGATAAAATGCAGAACAGAATTTCAAGTGCTGATGGAATCCAGATTTTCTGGAGCCATGGAGGCTGGATGTACCTCTGAAACCACTGCCCTAAGATAATCTTTAGATGTTAAACCAAAAATATCTTCTGAAGCTTCTTAAAGCCAAACAATAGTTTAGCTTAACTAGTAAAGAATGTCTGCCTTGAGCATTACGTTCTTTTAAGTTTTATTTATACAGGATCAGGTTGACAACTGCAACTCAAAGATTGGCCAGGAACCTTAGGGAGTGGCGAGTTTATGTGAATGGGGGAAGAACAACTCAGAAAAGGAAGGTGAGAATGGTTGCACAACTCAAGGAATGTCATCGATGTCACTGAATTGTACATATAGAAGCTTGAATTGGTGTATTTCTTCTGCGTATATTCTCAACAACAAAAATAAATAGAAAATAAAATTATTAAAAAGAAGAAAACCCAATGGAGCACAATTCCACTCTGACACACATGGGGTCGCCATGAGTCAGGGTCGACTTGGTGGCTGCTGATAGTAGACAACAGATGAAGAAACAGAGGAGAGAAAACCTCAGTATCTTGCCCAGAGGCCTTTCATAGCGGGGCACTGGAGAAGGATTTGAGCCCACATCTGTCTGCCCGAGATAATGTCCACAAATGGAGTTTGACTGATGCATTGAACACATTCGCTATGAGGAGCATTTCAGGTTGTTGATTGTCTTGATTTCCACTGCGCAGATAAGGACAGATAAGGGCCTCTGCCTGAATCTTGGCTCCCTACTTTTCTTTCTCTGACTGCTTCTTGGGGTGGTGGGAAAGAAGCAGGCAAAAAGCAAACAAAAATATGGCCCCCTAGACACCACCTGGCTGTGTTCTTCATTTCTCTTGGATTGTGTAGAATGTGTCCAGCCAGGTCTTTTCATCTGTCTGGCTGTATCTGGCAGTAATGTCCCCTAACCTCAGGGTGATGGGTGCTCCCTCAGGTCCCGGAATCCTGCGTGTGGGTCCAACTTCCTGATTGAGACCAGAAATGACAGGCACCGCCCAGCACTTCCTCGCAGACAAGAATAAGACCTCTTTGTTTCCCCTTTGGTGCTGATCAGGAAAGGTGGACCTTAAGACCCTGCCCAAAGGAACTCTAGAAAGCACCTGTCTTACCTTCTTAGTGCTGCTGTAACAAAAATACCCGAAGTGACTGGCTTTAAAGAACCAAATTTTTTTCTCTCAAATTCTGGAGGCTAAATGTCCAGTTCAGGGTCTTGGTGGTAGCTCTGCGAATTCTTTGGTTTCCTTAGCTTGTAGATGATCCTCACACAGCATCTGTCTTCCCCAGTATGCGCCTGGCTCTGTATCTAATCTGCTGTTTCTAACTCAGAAATAATTAGGTTTAGGACACACCCTACAATAATTAAAAAAAGAAAAGACAAAACCCTTTGCCTTGGAGTAGATTCTGACTCACAGTAACCCTATAGGACCAGGGATGTCATTAGAGGGTGGGGTGGTGCAGACCACACCAGGCGACACTTGGGGGGGTAACACCAAAATGACTGTTGATAAAATGTGCAGTGTTTTAGCCGAAATCGATTACTTTTTATAAAAATATCCCTGTAGTTAGTTATAACGACAGAAACGTTTTTTGTAAGCCCAGCTTACATGTATCATTATATCTACAAGCTCAAAACTCTATGCTAATTTACTTTTGAACCTTCTAATGCACTGGGTCAGAGCTGTCATTACGACCCAATTACAATGATGCTTCAGATCACGTGGTTTTCTCTGCACGCGCTACAAGCACGCGCTGTTGTTTTTGCTGCTACTGGTGTTTTTAGTCACTGATTTTGTGAAATTTTCTGGTGTTTGAGCTACAAGACTGTGGTAAGTAGTATCTGTGAACCTGTATCGATAACTTTTTCGAGGATGAAATAATAAGTGGAAGCTCTACTGAAACCTGTTCAACATCATAGCAACAGGAACGCCTCCACTGACAGATGGGGGGTAGCTATGCATGAGGTAGATGGGCTGGGAATTGAACCTGGGTCTCCGGCATGGAAGGCAAGAATTCTTCCACTGAACCACTAATGTCCTCATTAACAGCAGTAGCAGTAGTTAATGTTTTCTGAGCTCCTACTATGTGCTACACACATGCATAAACCCTCACAACACCCCCCAATGAGCAGAATTAATCCCCATCTTATAGGTGAGGACATTGAAGCACATACAATGAAGTTTATTTTCCCCACCTAACTCCCTCAATCCAGGCTGTCATCAGCAGTGATTTTTAAAGGATGGGAGAGTGTGTTTCTCCCTGCCCCAAATCTATTAAAAGATTTTTTGAACCTTTTTTTATTCCACAAGTAGGAGCCCTGTGGTGCAATGGCTAAGCACTCAGCTACTAAGCAAAAGGTTGGTGGTTTGAACCCACCCAGTGGCTCATGGGGAGAAAGACCTGTCAATCTGGTCCCATAAAGTTCATAGCCTAGAAACTCTATGGGGCAGTTCTACTGTCACATGGGGTCACTTTGAGCCGAAATCCACTTGATGGCACCCAGCAATAATAATTCTACGAGTAATACAGGAGTATGTTCTCACTGTAAATCACTGGAACAGTATAGCCGTACACCCCAAAAAACTACGTATCACCCTGCACCTTTCCTGCCATTCAAATCCACTCTCCCACCATGTCTGCACAGAGTGCTTTCTCATCCTCCTTCACAGCTGAATAGAATTCCATTATAAGAGTCCACAATCCGTAACTTTACTTTTTGGGTGCCCCAGAGGGTTTTCTTGGCTGTAATCTTTATGGAAGCAGATCACCAGGTCTTTCTCCCACAGAGCTGCTGAGTGGGCTCGAACCGCTGACCTTCCAACTAGCAGTCAATCTCTTAACTGTTGCATCACCAGGGCTCCTTATAATTTTGCTCACCCAGTCCATACTGCTCATACTAATGAAGCCAGAATGAAGGCCTGTGTACACAGGCTATTTCACATCTGTCTCTGTGGGATAAATACCTGGAAGTGAGTCATTGGACTAGAGGGAAAGTAGTAAATCATTTGGTAAGATTCAGCAAAATTGCCTCCAAATACGGCTATACCAATTTTCCCCCTCAAGCAGCACAGGAGCCCGCCTGTTTCCTCAGAGCTTCCCTACCATATGATCTCACTATTTTTATTTTATTGTGCCTAGTTGAGATTGGACATCTCGTCATGTGACTACTGGCCATATATATATTTCCTCCTCTGTGCTGGCTGAAATCTTTTGACTATTTTCCTCCTGGGCTGTTTGTCATCTTGTTTATTTGTAGTAGCTCTTTATATATTCTGGATCTGAGATCTGCCATGCATGTTACAAACATTTCTCCCAGGCTGTTCTTTTGACTTTGTATATAGTGTCTTTTGCCAGACAGCAGCATTCAGCCTTTTTTTTTTAATCAAACCTTTCTCCATTTTCTATTATGGCCTTTAGAAAGGAAGGTTTCTCCAGTACAAGATGTTTATAAAAATAGAGCATGCAGTTTATAAAAGAAATGGATGATGGGCAAGACTAACGTCAGAGGCTCCTTCTTCTCCGCTATATGCCCTAGAACACTGCAGCTTGAAGGAACTATTTCTACTGTACCTCCCGCTCTCCCATCTCAAATAAAAATGGAATTTTCAACAGGCAAAAAAACTGCTCGTTATGTGTGTGTAGTGGGGAGGAGACATGGACAGCAGGCAAAATTAAAACGGCGGTCATCCATGTCTACTAAAGTGCTTTACGCCTGTCCCAGGCCTCTGCCCCCAGTAAACTCACACAGGGGAGTGAGTCTGAAAGAACTAGGGGAAGAAGGAAGGAAACTCTCAATGGTCAGCAAAATTACAAGGAGCCCTGGTGGAGCAACAGTTAAGAGATTGACTGCTAGTTGAAGGGTCAGCAGTTTGAGCCCACCCAGCAGCTCTGTGGGAGAAAGACTACTTTCTGTAACAGTGATGAGAGCATCCGATAAATACGTGAATACTTGTGTGTGTGGGGTGGGGGAGGGGGGAGTCAGTCACAGCTACTGAAGGGCAAATTCAGCCTCGGCCTTCAAAATGTCCTCAGAAAATTCTTGCCCTTTAATTGCCTAGGAAAATAGATCTGTTCCCACGTGGGCAAAAAAATGGCAAGTTGGCAGCAAAGAAACATTTGTGCCTGTTATTGTACTTAAATTGCATTTCACCGTATGGATTTTACATCAGGAGGGAAAAAGTTAAAAATACCGAATTCCAGTTAATGATTTACAAGATAAAGTGCTGGGGTGGGGGGGGGGGAAGGGGGTGGGCAGGCAATGATGTCTGCAACTTTGAAGAGCAAAGAACAAGAAAAATAAAACCAAACCACACCCTTTGCTGTCGAGTCACTTTTGACTCATGGCCACTCCATGCGTTAACAGAGTAGGATTACCCCATAGGGTTTTCTTAGCTGGGTAGGTTTGAACTGTCAACTTTTAGGTTAGTCAATAGTAGATTTTTTCTTACACCCAGGGACCCTTGCATAAAACCAAGGTGCTGGATGAATAGAAGAACGTGCAGCTACGCAGATGCGTGCTAGAGGACGTGTGGTAAAAACGTTCCGTAGTTGAATCTAGCTGGTGGATATATGGGTACTCCCAGGAAAATTCTCTCAACTTTACCATGTGAAAATTTTTGTAATAAATATTTGAAAAAAGGCACATTGGAAGGATTTACTGTTCTGCTAATGGAGCTTAAGAGTCCCTAGGTCATGCAAACAGTTAACAAGCTTGGCTGCTAATGAAAAGGTTGGAGGTGCCTCGGAAGAAAGGCCTGGTGATCTTCCAAAAATCAGCCATTGAAAAACCCATGGAGCACAGTTCTACTCTGACACACACAGGGTGGCAGTGAGTTGACTCGACAGCAACTGGTTTTAATAGAATTCAAGTTTCAAGGCCCCTCATTTGCAGGGACCTCTTCCAAGGCCTTGCACTTCTCTTTGCATTTGTAATTTGATACTGTGTCCACACTCATTCCAGCTTCATTAATATGAGCAAAATGGAGCTCCTTGATATTATGGCTGGTGCACCCATGTAGCAGAATTCTACGCAGCTACGTTGTAGAACCACCACAGGACAGCAAACTGACAGAGGAGTAAAGTACTTTGGTAGAGTATAGGGTCAGCGAAAAAAAGGAAGACCCTTGTTGAGATGGACTGACACAGTGGCTGTGTCTTGGTTATCTAGTGCTGCTGTAACAAAAATACCACAAGTGGATGGCTTTCACAAACAGAAATTTATTCTCTCACTGTCTAGTAGGCTAGAAGTCTAAATGCAGGGCATCTGCTCCAGGGGAAGGCTCGCTCTCTCTGCCAGCTCTGGGGGGAAGATCCTTGTCATCAATCTTCCCCTGGACTAGAAGCTTCTCAGCACAAGGGACCCTAGGTCTAAAAGATGCGCTATTCTCCTGGCTCTTGGTGGTATGAGGTCCCCTGTCTCTCTGCTCACTTCTCTCTGCTCTCTTCGCTCTTTTATACCTCAAAAGAGATTGGTTTAAGACACAATCTAATTTTGTAGGTTGAGTCCTGCCTCATTAACATAAAAAAATTTTTTTACATAACTACCACTAATCCCATCTCATTAACATCATAAAAAAAACCAAAACCAAACCCATTGCCATTGAGTGGATTCCCACTCACAGTGACCCTATAGGACACTGCAGAACTGCCCCATAGAGTTTCCAAGGAGTGCCTGGTGGATTCCAACTGCCATGCCTTTGGTTAGCAGCCATAACACTTAGCCACTACACCACAAGTGTTTCCATTAACATCATAGAAATAGACTTTACGACACACAGGAAAATGATATCAGATGACACAATACTGGGAATCATGACCTAGTCAAATTGATACACATTTTGGGGGGACACAATTCAGGCTGCAACAATGGGTTTGTGGTGCAATGGATCACTTTTTTGTGGCCTTTCTTGCTATAGTCTTGTAACTTCCACCTACTAAGTGACTGGGTGTGACTATGCAAATAGGCTAATTGTGGCCCACCAAGGGGATTGGTCAGTTTTTCCATCCTGCTGGGCTTGAAATGAGCCACCCCAAAGGTGGAAAAAGAATCCCACCACCACCAAGGAAGAAGAGTCGCACGTCCTTTGGACCCAGGATCCCTGTGCTGAGAAGCTCCTGGAACCAGGAGACAGAGAGAACTGTAACACTGAAGACGGAAAGAAGAAGTGGTGGGAAGAGAGACTGGCAGGAGAAGGCACAATAGGCTTCCCGGCTCTTGGAGTGAGAAAGCTGAATGCCTGGGGTGGCTCTGGGAACTTATTGGCAGGGACTAAAAGAGCTTTGTAACACTTGCCTGAGCAGGGCGGAGGCCGAGGGGCCAGGGAGAGGGGTGCCTGCGGCACAGCTGGGAAGTGGCTGTCCTGATGAAAGAACTGTATCCTGACCATTCCTGAACCTGAACTGTAACCTGTTACTTCCCTAATAAACCCCAAAATTGTGAGTACTGTCTGAGTTCTGTGTGGCCACTGCAATGAATTATCGAACCCAGAAGAGAAGTAGACAGTGCTGTGGGAGGGATGGTTGGTGTCAGATTTGGTAAAGATGGCGGAGACAGGAGGCACGTTTGGCCTCTGCCTCATGAGAGGCAGCCTTGAGCTACTGATCTTGATTCTCCTTCCCCCTTGTGAAGTTAGAGGAGGTCAGATGCTGTCCCTACACCATTTTTACAGGGCTCAACCACAGCAACGATTGTGAGAATGGCAAAGGACCAGGCAGTGTTTCGTTCTGTTATATATCAGTGTTGCTATGAGTCGGAACCAACTCAATGACACCTAATAACATAACAACAACATTGTAAAAGCTTCCCCAAGCCCACCGATTTGATCCTGACTCATAACAACATTATAGATGGAGTAGAACTGCCCCATGGGGTTTCCAAGGCTGTAATCTTTACGGAAGCAGACTGCCACATTGCTCTTTCACAGAACAGCTGGTAGAACCACCAACCTTTTGGTTAGTGGCTTAGTGCTTAACCACTGTGCCACCAGGGCCCCTATCTGTACAAGGTTCAAAAAACAAGAAACCCGCTGCCGTTGAGTTGATTCCAACTCAGTGATTCTAAAGGACAGAGCAGAACTGCCCCATAGGGTTTTCAAGGAGCAGCTGGTGGATTCAAACTGCCAACCTGTTGGTTCGATTGTGAGGATGGCACTGGACTAGGCAGTGTTTCGTTCTGTTGGGACCAACTCCACAGCACCTAACAACAACCTTTTTGTTAGCAGACAAGCTTTTAACCAATGCGCCACCAGAGCTCAATGTACAAGCTTCAGGCACCACAAAACCTGGTCTCACCCCTGACTGTGATATCAAACAATTGGATGGACAACCCATTAATCAGGTAGTAGCTGAACAAATCACGGTGCATCTGTGGAGTCCTTGGGTGTGCACATGGTTAACATACCTGGCTGCTAACCCAAAGGCTGGAGGAGGCTCGAGTCCGCACAGAGGCGCCTCAGGAAAGAGCCTTAGTGATCTAATCCAAAAAAATCAGCCACTGAAAACCCTATGGAGCACAGTTCTGCTCTGACATACGTGAGGCTGCCATGAGTCAGAATCGACTCTATGGCAACTCAGAAACTACGGCCCTAAGCCACCCTTCTGATCGGGAACTGAAGCCATTACCAGAGACCACCCATCAGCTAAACTATAGGCCCACAGACAGGCCCATACAATAAACACCACCACCCCGGGGGAACGTATTCCTTAGAACAGTCTATTATACAAGATCAAAACGGCAACATTTGCCCAAAACCGAAGGTGAGAATAATTAGCAGTTCAGGACAAAAGTAAATGGGGGACCTAGGACAGAAGTGGGGGGAGGGCAGTCACATTGTGGGGAATAAAACCAACATCGTGGAAAACTTTGGGTACAAACTATCAAATGGTAAACCAATTTGCAATGTAAGCTTTCACCTAATGCCCAATAAATACTTAAAAAAAAAAGGATGGAGACTTTCTGTGGGTAACATGAAATTGTGGCTAAGATCATGGACTCAGGAGCCAGACTACCTGTGTCCAAATCCCAGCTCTGTTAAATGCTCGCTGTGTGACCTTGGGCAGGTTACTCAACCTCTCCGTGCCCCAGCAGCCCCATCTGCAAAATGGAAGATGGTACCTACCTCCCACCTCCCATGCTAGAGACCTGGATTTGATTTCCAGCCAGTGCACCTTCATGCACAGTACTGCCCCCCGCCTGCCCCAGTCTGTCAGTGGAGGTTTGCACGTTGCTTGCTGAAAGTGAAGAGGACCTGAAGCACTTACTGATGAAGTCCAAAGACCACAGCATTCAGTATGGATTACACCTCAACATAAAGAAAACAAAAATCCTCACAACTGGACCAATAAGCAACATCGTGATGAATGGAAAAAAGATTGAAGTTGTCAAGGATTTCATTTTACTTGGATCTACAATCAACACCCATGGAAGCGGCAGTCAAGAAATCAAAAGGCGCATTGCATTGGGTAAATCTGCTGCAAAAGACCTCTTTACAGTGTTGAAAAGCAAAGATGTTACCTTGAGGACTAAGGTGCACCTGACCCAAGCCAGGGTGTTTTCAATTGCATCATATGCATGTGAAAGCTGGACAAGGAATAAGGAAGACCGAAGAAGAATTGATGCCTTTGAATTGTGGTGTTGGGGAAGAATATTGAATATACCACAGACTGCCAAATGAACGAACAAATCCGTCTTGGAAGAAATACAACCAGAATGCTCCTTAGAAGCAAGGATGGCCAGACTGCATCTTACATACTTTGGACGTGTTATTAGGAGGGACCAGTCCCTGGAGAAGGACATCATGCTTGGTAGAGTGCCCACGGGAAGACCCTCAACTAGATGGATTGACACAGTGGCTGCACCAGCGGGCACAAGCATAGCAACAGTTGTAAGGATGGCACAGGGCTGGGCAGTGTTTCGTTCTCTTGTGCATAAGGTCTCTTTAAGTCGGAACTGACTTGATGACACCTGACAACAGCAACAATGATGCTGAACAGGTTTCAACAGAGCTTCCAAACTAAGACAGACTAGGAAGAAAGGCCTGGCAATCGACTTCCTAAAATCAACCAATGAAAACCCTATGTAGCACAACCAATCATGGAGATGGCATAAGACCTGGCAACGTTTCATTCCGTTGTGTGAGTGTGACATCACTGCGGGTTATTACAAAGATTAAATAAGTCTGCACGTGAACCTGCTTAGAACAGTGGCTGGCACACAACGGCCCTATGCAAGTTTTTCTATTACAGTGAAACCTGTGAGAGCTGGAACATGGAGCTGCCTTGTTTTTCTGGGTCTCGAAAGTTTCCTGCCTTTGGCAAGGTGCAGTCACCACTTTTCTATGGCTCTCTATTAAGCATCCTACCTCATAAACACCCAGTGAGTTCTCCTTCTCCGACAAGTTTCCACCTTACACAGGTTCCAGCTTTCCTAGGTTTTACCGTAAAAATTGCAAAGTTAAAAAACCAAGCAAAACAAACCCACTGCCGTCGAGTCGATTCCGACTCACAGCGTCCCTGTAGGCCAGAGCAGAACTGTCCCACGGGGTTTCCAAGGCTGTAAATCTTTAGGGAAGCTGACCACCACATCTTTCTTCCGCGGAGGGCTGGTGGATGAGAACGACCGACCTTTCGGTTAGTAGCCCTGCGCCTTAACTGCTACGCCACCAGGGTTCCTTAATAACAAGGGTAGAAGGGAAAAAAGATAGTTAAGAAAACAAAAGATGTGGAAAATCGCCATCTGTGCCAAAGACACCGCACAAGCGCTTGTACCTCTTGACCTAGTGATTGCCCTCTCGGGAAGGTGTCCTAATGAAACAGCCGGAAATGGGGGAAAGGGCGTAATAAATGCAAAGGCAGGTCCATCGGAGTGTGCTGTGAATGGCAGGAAACGGGGTAAGGGACACAGGGCACGTCCATCCACTGGGGCAGCGTCTGCAGCCATTAACCGCAGGCTCGGAAGCGCGCTGAATCACCCGGGAGGTGTTTATGTTCTGACGCCTTATGGAAAAAAGCAAACCGGATCCGCCTCCGTCCACGCTGGAGTTCCTCAAGCAAACGCCATGCCAGGAATCTCTTGGGTAGGGGGATTTCAGGGCGTTCTTGCTCCTTCTTATTTTTTCCGCCAGCTTTTCCAAATTTTCTATGATGGAGAAAAGTTTTTAGAAATAGAAAATCAAAATGTAGTCAAAGATTTCTTGCAAAAGGGGAATGCGAAGACATCTGCCATGGTACTTACTTGGTCGATTAAAAAAAACAAAACAACAAAAACAGAACTGAAGACAGTCTAAACGTAGAACAATAGAAATGGATTTTTACACATGGTTCGCCTCTACCACGAGATATCTCGCCCGCCGTTAAAAAATTGGGGGGAATTTTGAATGATCTGGGGAAATGCTCGCCACCTGTCCCATATATATATATATATAAATGCTAAATGCGGAAACGGACACAGAACAGACATTCAGGGTGAACTGACTACTTTCAAAATATATATAAACAAATATATGGTTGTGGTCAGTTGCTGTGGAGTGGACTCATGATGACCCCATGTGTGTGAAAGTAGAACTGCACCATAGAATTTTCAAAGTAGTGACCTTTTGGAAGTAGATCGCCAGCCCTTTCTTCCAAAGCATCTCTGGGTGGGTTTGAACCACCAACCTTTTGGTTAGTAGTCAAATGCTTAATCATTTGTGCCAGCCAGGGACTCCTATAACAAATACATAGCCAGAGAGAAAATAATTAGGGGAATACATACCACGCTGTTAACAAGGGACTATCCTGGGATGGTGGACTATGGTGGATTTTTACTTTCTTCCTTTAATCTGCTTTTCTGTGTCTTCTCCATTTCCTACCACGTTCATCAGTGTGGTGGACACTGGATGGGCTTGGCTGATCTCCATTCAGTCCTGCTCCCCTGCAACAAACTGCATTTCCCAGACTCCTTGGAAGCTGGGATTCTAGACTTAAAATAATAACTAAAATAAATAAATAAATAAATAAATAAAACAGTTGCCTTCCAGTAGATTGACTCATGGCGACCCCATATGTGCCAAAGTAGAACTGTGCTCTATAGGGTTTTCAGTGGTTGATCTTTCAGAAGTAGATTGCCAGGCCTTTCTTCCGAGGTATCCTGGGTGGACTCAAACCTTCCACACTTTTTCTGTTAGCAGCCAAGCTTGGTAACTGTTTGCACCACCCAGGGACTCCCTAAGAGTGGGTTTGGGGTAGAAAAATTCGGATTTGGCTTTGGCTCCCGAAGCCTGAGCCATCTGCTAGGTTCCTAAGTGGCGAGGAGGCGGCGGGACTCAGGGGAGAGGTCAGGGCCGGGGAGATTGGGGGTGGTCAGCTTGGGGGTGATCTTTGAAGCACTGGGGCTGGGAACTAGGAATGGGGTGCAGACAAAGAGGAGAGAAGAGAAGAAGGGAAAGAAAGGGAGGAGCGGAAGGGGACCCAGGAAAGAGGCCTTGGAAGGGGGAGGAATTGCTGAGAATTGCCTGGAGCATCCAGGGCGGGGACGACCCCTGGTGGCCGTGCCGGAAACATGCCTCGTGGCATTACCCGTGGTCCCGCGTGAGCATTAATGTTGTCCACTCTCTGAGTGCTGCTTATGAATCGTCAAACGCAGGGTCGCCCAAGTTCAAGGGAAAGTGGAGCCTGCGAGCGGAGACGGGAAGGCAGTGACCGCCAGGAGGCGCTGAGACTCTGTGCCCCGAACCAGGAGGCCAGGAGGTTCCCGCGCGGCCCTAACTCTCTCACTCAGGACGCGCAAAGGGCCACACTGCTGGGAGGCGGGATGAAAGGCAGACTCTGGGAGGACCGACGGGGTAGCTGTTGCTTTCTGAGTAGGTGGGAGCAGATTCCAGGAGACGCCCTTCCAGGCCCTCCCAGAGGGGTTTAGCTGTTGCTTTCTGAGTAGGTGGGAGCAGATTCCAGGAGACGCCCTTCCAGGCCCTCCCAGAGGGGTTCTGGGAACCTGGAGACTGTAGTGTGGGGCTTGAAGGTCCCAGAATGGGGGGCCGTCGATTGATGAGACTTTATTAAGGACTCATCATATGGGTTAAAACACCCCCATACCCTTCCACCCCTCACCTGGACAGGAACTTCGGTCCTGGGCTTGAGGCAGAGTCGGGGGGGGGGTCTCTCGGTGTGAGGGATATGTGTGGGGCACAGTGCAGACAGAGCCAGAAGGTACAGAGACAGCTGCTGTGCAGGTCCATGTCACCCCTGACTACCCTTCACTCTGCCCCACCCCCCATTGCCAGCCTGGGATCCTTTCCAGAACTCCTAGGGACTGGCAGGCATCATTTCACACAAGGCATGGAATTTCAGGGTATCACACACCCCCAAACTGTGATGGTCTGTTAGAGATTCTGGGCTTCCAGCCCCATGAACCACCAACGGCCATAGGGTACCTGAGGAAAGAGACAGAAGATGGTGGGACATTGATTCTCAGGGACACCATTCAAGCACCTGGATCTAGCTGTGCCTGAAGGCCACCCTTGGACTTTTCAGTTATGAGAGCCAATCACAAATGGATTTCAGACACTCATGACCAAAGATCCTGTCTAAAACATGCCCTGATGCTCCACCTCCCATCCTAACTGCCTTCCCCAGAGCCCTCCCCTGCTCCCTGTCCCCAGATGGAGCCACATCCAGTCTGACCTTGAAGTCTGGCCACCTTGCTGTCTCCACCCCAGCCCTTTCCAGGTCAGCTTCATTCCCCTTTTCTAAGCTGGCTGGGTCCCTGTCCCTTTGTCCTCAAGCCCCTCTGCTCCTCCAGGAAGTCATCGTGGATTGCACATTTCTCCCTCACCCCACCCACATGTAGTAGAATCAGGAGGAATTCTCCACTCACCACATAGGGGTTTGGGTTCATACCTGCTCTGCCCAGTTCTTCCCCTCTGTCCTCCACCAACAGATACCTCATGGCTTCCTTCTTGTATCCTGTGGCCCTTAACTGTAAAAAGGGGTGTAACATTCACCATGCATGCAGAAGGGGCTTAATAAGCATCCGTTGGGTGAGTGATGCAGGTGGCACAGGGGATTGGTTCATAGAATGGCTTCTGAAATCGGGCTCCTGGGATTCAATCCTGGCTCCACCACTTACTAGCTTTGTGACCTTGAACCTCAAGGGAGACAACGCTAGTATCTAGGATTAAATGATAGATAAGTGCTCAGCTACTAACTAAAAGGTTGGTGGTTCGAACCCACCCAGCTGCTCCACTTGAGAAAGACCTGGTGATCTGCTTCTGTGAAGATTACAGCCAAGAAAACCCTATGTGGCAGTTCTATTCTGTCACGTGGGTCGCTATGAGTCAAAAATTGACTCGACCGCACCCAACAAGAGTTCTACTCTGTAACACATGGGGTTGCCATGAGTTGGGATCGACTCTAAGGCAAAGGGTTGTTCTTTTTTTTTTTTTTTTCTGTAAGTAGAATCTTTCTAGGAAACCAGTTGATGAGTTATTTTTTTAATAAAAGGATTGCGGCTAAAAAATCCAGAAGAAATTAGAGAATTAAACATCGCCATATTTCAACCCGGAATGAAATAAAGAATCTGGGCAGTAGCCATCAATGGCTCCTAAAACTGTTAGGTGAAAGGTCAACAGGGAATTTTAATCTTTTTATTGTACCTTAGATGAAGGTTTACAGAGCAAACTAGTTTCTTATTAAACAGTAACACATATTGTGGTGTGACATTGGTTGCCAACCCCCATGACATGTCAATACTCTCCCTTCTCGAACTTGGGTTCCCTGTTACCAGCATTCTTGCTCCCTCCTGCTTTCTAGTCCTTGCCCCTGTGCTGGCGTGCCCCTTTAGTCTCATTTTGTTTTATGGGCCTGTCTAATCTTTGGCTGAAGGGTGAACCTCAGGAGTGACTTCAATACTGAGTTATAAGGATGTCTGGCGGCTATACTCTCGGGGTTTCTCTAGTATCTGTCAGGCCAGTAATTCTGGTCTTTTTTTTGGGAGGGGGATGGGTTAGAATTTTGTTCTACATTTTTCTCCAGCTCTGTCTGGGACCCTCTATTGTGACCCCTGTCAGAACAGTCGGTGATGGTAGCCGGGCACCATCTAGGTGTGCTGGACTCAGTCTGATGGAGGCTGTGGTAGTTGGCCTATTAGTTCTTTGGGCTAATCTTTCCCTGGTTATCTTTGGTTTTCTTCATTCTCCCTTGCTCCAGATGGGGTGAGACCATTGGAGTATCTTAGATGGCTGCTCACAGGCTTTTAAGACCCCAGACACTACTCACCAAAGTAGAACGTAGACCATCTTCTTTATGAAATATGTTGTGCCAGTTGAGCTAGATGTTCCCCAAGACTATGGTCCCCACAGCTGTCAGTCCAGCAATTCAGTCCCACAGGAAGTTTGGATGTATCTATGGAGCCTCCATGACCTTGCCTTGGACAAGTTGTGCTGGCTTCCCGCAGTGTTGTGTACTGTCTTACCCTTCACCAAAGTTACCCCTTATCTATTGTCTGTTTAGCGTTTTTTTCCTCCCCACCCCTCTCCTCTCTCTTAACCGTCAAAGAGTTTCTTTTTGACTATAAACCTTTTAATGAGTTTTTATAGTAGTGGTTTCATACAATATTTGTCCTTTCGTGGTTGACTTATTTCGCTGTCAACAGGGAGCAGGCTGACCCCACCAGACCCCAGGAAGCCATGTCAGCCTCACTACAAGTGGGACGTCTGTCTGGGGTCTAGATGCCTCCGGACGGGATGCACTCACTGGGAAGGGAACAGCATCTGCCCCTCGACCAGCTGAACCTGAATCTAATCAAGCCTCTGGATTCTAGAGTTGAGATCTAACTCCCAGTTTATGAGACATACAGGGGACAGAATGAGGGTAGTGGTGGTTTTGTGGTAGAATTCTCACCTTGCGTGGGAGGCCCTGGTTCTTTTCCAGCCGAAGCGCCCGCGCAGCCACACCCATCTGTCAGTGGAGGCTTGCGTGTTGCTAGGATGCGGAACAGGTTTCAGCCGGCTTCCAGACTAAGTGGACTTTGACGCATGGTGACCCCAAGCACAGCAGAACAAAAAAGTGCCCCGTCCTGCTCTGTCCCCATGATTTATTGTGGATCAGACCATTGTGATGCATAGGGTTTTCAAGGCAGATTGCCAGACCTGTTTTCCAAGGCGTCCCTGGGTGGGTTTAAACTGCCAACCTTCCAGTCAGTAGTCCAGGGCTTAACCATTTGTATCACCCATACCCATTGCCGGTGAGTGGATTCTAACTCATACCAAAACCAAACCAAACCCATTGCCCTCGAGTTGATTCCGACTCATAACGACCCTGTAGGGACACTGTAGAACTGCCCCCATAGGGTTTCCCAGGCTGTAATCTTCACAGAAGCTCATTGCTACGTCTTTCTCCCGAGGAGTGCCGGGTGGGCCCGGACAGCTGACCTTTGTGTTAGCAGCCGAGCACCTAGCCACTGCTCCACCACGGCTCCTTCTTGCACCACCCAGGGACTTCTATATATATTTTTACCGCGATAAAATTTTTTTTAAAGTCTGAAATATGCCTTTCCCTTTTAAGGATGCAAATCAGCTTCTTATCAGTTTAAGGGCTTTTTTTTCTGCAAAGGAAATGTCCCCAACAGGGTTGAATAATTCTAAGCGCCTGGCACTTGCCAAGAAAGAGATAAGAATTATCGCAGGGAGAGCAAGATAAGAATTCTTTTGGTGCTAACACATGACTTTGTCTGTTTTCCGGTTTCACATAAGGTTTTTACGGGATCCGATTGTTCCCAGTGCTTGTGAACATTCCGGAAAATGGCATGTCGTTTTATAGATGGCCTTCGGGAAAATTTATGATGCCCACAATTGTGTCTGCTGATATAATTGATTCAAAAATAAGCTTACTCGACTTATTTCCTTTCTTTTTTTCCCCCCAATTCAAGTATAATTTATTTTATTTTGTTGTCATTGAGAATATGAAATCAAAACCCAAACCCACTGCCATCGAGTTGATTCTGACTCATCATGACCTTGTAGGACAGGGTAGAGCTGCCCCATAGGGCTTCCAAGGCTGTAACCTTTTTTTTATTCATTGTGCTTTAGGTGAAAATTTACAGCGCAAATTAGTTTCTCATTCAAAAATTTATACACAAATTGTTTTGAGACATTGGTTGCAATCCTCACAATGTGTCAGCATTCTCCCCCTTTCCCTTTCCACCCCAGGGTCCCTGTGTCCATTCATCCCGTTTTCCTGTCCCTTCCTGCCTTCTCATCTTTGCTTTTGGGCAGGTGTTGCCCATTCAGTCTCCTATACTTGACTGAGCTAAGAAGCACGTTCCTCAAGTGTGTTATTGTTTGTTTTACAGGCCTGTCTAATCTTTGCCTGAAATGTGGACTTTGGGAGTGGCTTCAGTTTGAGTTAGCAGAGTATCCAGGGGCCATAGTCTCAGGGGTTCCTCCAGTCTCTGTCAGACCAATAAGTCCGGTCTTTGTTTTGTTTGAATTTTGTTCTACGTTTAGGCCCCTCTATCTTAATCCCAGTCAGAGCAGTCCGTGGTGGTAGCTGGGCACCATTTAGTTCTTCTGGGCTCAGGCGGGTGGAGGCTGTGGTATTTGTGCTCCATGAGTCCTTTGGACTAACATTTCCCATGTGTCTTTGCTTTTTTTTTTTTTTTTTTTTCTTCATTCGCCTTTACTCTGGACAGGATGGGACCAATAGATGTATTTTAGATGGCCCCTTGCAAGGTATTAAGACCCCAAACACAGCTCACCAAAGTAGGATGTAGAACATTTTCTTTATGAACTACGTTATGCCAATTGACCTAGATGTCTTAAGACCCTGGTCCCCAGCCCTCAGCCCCAATAACATGGTTCCTTAAAGGGGTTTGGATGTGTCTAGGAAGCTTCTATGACTTTGCCTTGATCAAGTTGCGCTGACTTCCCCTATATTGTGTGTTGTCTTTCCCCTCACCAAAGTTAACAATTTTCTACTATCTAGTGATTTCCCCTCTCCAAGATTGTAATTTTTTTTTTAATTTTTATTGTGCTTTAAGTGAAAGTTTACAAATCAAGTCAGTCTCTCATACAAAAATTTATATACACCTTGCTATACACTCCTAATTGCTGTCCTCCTAATAAGACAGCACACTCCTTCCCTCCACTCTATTTTTGTGTCCATTCGGTCAGCTTCTGACCCCCTCTGCCCTCTCATCTCCCCTCCAGACAGGAGATGCCAACATAGTCTCATGTGTCTACTTGATCCGAGAAGCTCATTCTTCACCGGTGTCATTTTCTATCCCATAGTCCAGTCCAGTCCCTGTCTGAAGACTAGCAGAAGGTCCGGGACCATGAGCTTCGGGGTCCTTCTAGTCTCAGTCAGACCATTAAGTCTGATCTTTTTATGAGAATTTGGGGTCTGCATCCCACTGCTCTCCTGCTCCCTCAGGGGTTCTCTGCTGTGTTCCCTGTCAGGGCAGTCATAGTTGTAGCCGGGCACCATCTAGTTCTTCTGGTCTCAGGCTGATGTAGTCTCTGGTTTATGTGGCCCTTTCTGTCTCTTGGGCTCATAATTACCTTGTGCCTTTGGTGTTCTTCATTCTTCTTTGCTCCAGGTGGCTTGAGACCCATTGATGCATCTTAGGTGGCCGCTTGCTAGCGTTTAAGACCCCAGAAGCCACTCTCCAAAGTGGGATGCAAAATGTTTTCTTAATATATTTTATTATGCCGATTGACTTAGATGTTCCCTGAAACCATGGTCCCCAAACCCCTGCCCCTGCTATGCTGACCTTGGAGGCATTCAATTTATTCAGGAAGCTTCTTTGCTTTTGGTTTAGTCCAATTGTGCTGACCTCTCCTGCATTGTGTGTTGTCTTTCCCTTCACCTAAAATAGTTCTTATCTACTACCTAATTAGTGAAAACTCCTTTCCTTCCCTCCCTCCCTCCCCCCTCTCGTAACCATCAAAGAATATTTTCTTCTCTGTTTAAACTATTTCTCCAGTTCTTATAATAGTGGTCTTATATAATATTTGTCCTTTTGCAACTGACTAATTTCACTCAGCATAATGCCTTCCAGATTCCTCCATGTTATGAAGTGTTTCATGGATTCATCATTGTTCTTTATCAATACATAGTATTCCATTGTGTGAATATACCCTAAAGCTTTAAGCTTTACGAAAGCTGACAGCCATAACTTTCTCTGAGGAGCGGGTGGTGGCTGGTGGGTTTGCAATGTCGACCTTTTCGGTTAGCAGTGAGTGCTTAATCACTACACCACCAGGGCTCCTTTGAGGATATACACAGCAAAAAGTACACCAATTCAAGTTTCTACGTGTGCAGTTCAGTGACATTGATTACATTCTTTGAGTTGTGCAGCCATTCTCACCCTCCTTTTCTGAGTTTTCCTTCCCCATTAACAGAAGCTCACTGCCCCTTAAAGTTCCTCTCGGAGCCCTGGTGGTGCAATGGTAAGAGTTCAGCTGCTAACTGAAAGGTCAGCTGGAACCCACCAGCTGCCAGCCATTCTTCAAGAGAAAGATATGGCGGTCTGCTTCCATAAAGATTACGTCCTAGAAAACTCTATGGGGGTAATTCTACTCTGTTCTGTAGGGTTGCTATGAGTTGGAATCAACTCCACAGGCAAGGGTTGAAGATTCCTATCTAATCTTGTGAGTTTTTGTCTACTTGATCCCATATAATAGTTCTTAAAAGAGCACAATGCTCAAGGCAGACATTTTTTTCATTGTGCTTTAAGTGAAAGTTTACAGTTCAAGTCAGTTTCTCATACAAAAACTTGTATACACATTAATATGTGACCCTAGCTGTTTTACCTACAATGTGACAGCACACTCCTCCTCTCCACCCTGTATTGTCCATTCAAGCAGCTCCTGTCCCCCTCTAACTTCTCATCTCACCTCTGGACAGGAGCTGCCCCTTTAGTCTCATGTATCCACTTGAGGCAAGGAGCACACTCTTCACCAGTATCATTTTATGTCTTATAGTCCAGTCTAATCTTTGTCTGAAGAGTTGGCTTTGGGACTGGTTTTAGTTCTGGGCTAATAGGGAGTTCAGGGGCCGTGTCTTTGGGAGTCCCTCCAGTCTCAGTCAGGCCATCAAGTCTGGTCTTTTTACTAGAATTTAAGTTCTGCACCCCACTTTTCTCTTGCTCAGCCAGGGACGCTCTGTTGTGTTCCCTGTCAGGGTGGTCATTGGTGGTAGCCAGGCACCATCTAGTTCTTCCGGTCTCAGGCTGATGGAGTCTCTGGATTGCACGGCCCTTTCTGTCTCTTGGGCTCATATTATCCTTATGTCTTTGATGTTCTTCATTCTCCTTTGCTCCAGGTGGGTTGGGACCAATTAATGCATCTTTGATGACCACTTACTAGCTTTTAAGACCCCAGACGCCACTCACCAAAGTGGGATGCAGAACATTTTTTTAATAAACTTTGTTATGTCAACTGACTTTAGATGTCCCCTGAAACCATGGTCCCCAGACCTCCACCCCTGCCTCTTGAAGTGTTTGGTTGTATTCAGGACAATTCCTAGCTTTTGGTTTAGTCCACTTGTGCTGACTTCCCCTATATTGTGTATTGTCCTTCCCTTTACCTAAAATAATTCTCGTCTACAATCTCATTAGTGAATACCTCTCTCCCTCCCTTCCCACCCTCATAACCATCAAAGAATGTTTTCTTTTGTGTTTAAATTTTTTCTTGAGTTCTTATAATCGTGGTCTCATACAATATCTGTCCTTTTGCGACTAATTCCACTCAGCATAATGCCTTCCAGTTTCCTCCATGTTATGAGTGTTTCACAGATTCATCATTGTTCTTTATGGTCGTGTAGTATTCCACTGTATGAATGTATCATAATTTGTTTATCCATTCATCCTTTGACGGGCTCCTAAGTTGTTTCCATCTTTTTTGGTATTGTGAACAGTGCTGCAGTAAACTTGGGTGTGCATATGTCTATTTGTGTGAGGGGTCTTATTTCTCTAGGGTATATTCCAAGGAGTGGGATTGCTGGATTGTATGGTAGTTCTATTTCTAGCTTTTTAAGGAAGTCCCAAATCGATTTCCAAAGTGGTTGTACCGTTTTACATTCCCACCAGCAGTGTATAAGTGTTGCAGTCTCTCTACAACCTCTCCGACATTTATTATTTTCTGTTTTTGGGGTTAATGCTAGTCAAGGCAGACATTCTTTACTATACCTTTTGCCATCAAGTTGATTCTGACTCATAGTGTCCCCATAGAACAGTGTAGAACTTTTCCATTGGGTTTCCAAGGAGCCACTGATGGATTAAAACTACCAACCTTTTGGCTAGCAGCCAAGCTCTTAACCATACATGCCACCAGGGCTCCACAGACATTCTTTAGTAGTTAAGTTAAACTGTTGTTTTGGTTTTAAGAAGACTTCAGGGGATATTTTTGGTTTAAAGATTATCTTAGGGTAGTAATTTCAGGGTTTCATCTGGCTTCCATGGATCCAACTTTATTTCTTCAAGATGAATTTATCTGACAAATATTTACAGAGCACCGGCAACATGCTACTCGCTCCTTTGGGTGCGGGGCACATACCAGGGAACGGGACAAAACAGAAAAATGCTGGATGCACGTTCTAGTGTGGGAGCCAGATAACAACATCAAAAAACCGTGATATGTAAGGTATGCAAAAGTCATGAATGATAAGTGCTGTATTAGCTTCCTAAAACCAGTTGCTGTCCAGTCAATTCTGACTCATGGCAACCCCCTATGTGAGTACAACTGTGCTCCACATGGTTTTCAGTGGCTGATTTTTCAGCAGTGGGTCTCCGCACCTTTCTTCTGAGGTGCCTCTGGGTGAACTTGAATTGCCAACCTTTCAGTTAGCAGCCGAGGGCCTTAACCATTTGCACCCACCCAAGGATCTTGACCTCGGGTTAATTACATCTTCAAGGATGCTGTTTCCAGAAAAGTTCACATTCACAAGTCGCAGGGCTTAGGACTTCGACATATCTTTTCTTGGGGACACAATTCAGCCTATAACAAGGGCCATGAAGAAAGGGGATACAGAGTGCTGGGAGGTTTCAATTTTAAAGAAGGTGTCAGGGAAGATCGCATTGAAAAGTGACACTGGAGAAAACAACTGAAGGAAGTGAGGAGTGAGCACTGTGACTATCTGATGGAAGAGTATTCCAGGCAGACGGAACAGAAAATGCAAACCTCTGAGGTGAGAAAGGTTAGACAAGGGGCCCAGAGGGCAGTGAGTTTACGTTAATAAAACCCAAAACCCACTGCTGTCAAGTCGTTTCCGACGACAGGATGTCGAGAACGGCTGCACAACTTGAAGAATGTAATCAATGTCACTGCATTGTACATGTAGGAGTCGCGGAGTTGGTGTATGTTTTTTTGCTGTGCATATTTTCATCAAAAAGGGGGAAAAATCTTTGAGGTGGATACAACATGGACGAATGAGGAAAACATGATACAAACTGAAAAAAGCCAGACACAAAAGGCCGCATATTGTCTGATTCCATTTATATGAAACACCCTGAATAGGCAAATCCACAGAGACAGAAGGTAGATGGGTGGTTGCCAGGGGCTGGAAGGAGGGAGGAACGGGCAGTGATGGCCTAATGGGAACGGGGTCTCGTTATGGGCTCGTGGAGATGTCTTGGAGCTAGAGAGAGGTGATGGCTACACAACATTGTGGATGTATTAATGCCACGGAATTGTACACCTTAAATTGGTGAATGGTTAATTTCATATCAATGAATCCTCTTGTCGTTAGTTGCTGTCGCATCAATTGTTAGATTCTGACTCATGACGACCCCATACGTGCTGAGTAGAACTGCTCCATGGGGTTTTCTAGGCTGTGACTTTTCAGAAGCAGATGGCCAGGTCTTTCTTCCAGGGTGCCTTTGGGTGGGTTTGAACCACCAACCTTTCTGCTAATAGCCCAGAACATAACCCTTTGCACCACTCAGGGACTCCTAGTGAATTTTACCTCACCAAAAAAAAATCTGAGGGAGCATGTCTGTTGTATTCACGAAAGAGCAAGGAGGTGGTTGTGACCGGAACACAGCGAAGAGGCACAAATGGTAGGTGAGTCCCGAGAGATGGGAGGGGCCAGATCAGGCAGGTCCTTAAAAGGCGAGGATTTGGGCTTTTTCTCTGAAACGCCAGGGCACTGAGCAGAGGAGGGACAGGAGCGCACTTAGGTTTTCACAGGCGCCTCCTGGCGGCCATAAAGGGAATAGGCTGTGAGGGTCCAGGGAGTCAGGTGAGTCCTGGTGGAGGTGATGGACGCTCCGCCAATGGTAGCAGTGGGGGTGGGGGTGGGGGGTGGATGCATCCAGGATACATTTTTCTTTTTTAAATAATATTTTATCGTGTTTTTGGTGAACCTTTACACAGCAGTTTAAGTTCCCATTCAATAATTTCTACACAAGTGGTTCAGTGACATTGGTTACATTCTTCACAAGGCATGTATGTGAATATTGTCATTATTTCCATTCTAGTTGTTCCATTTCTATTAATCTAGTTTCCTTGGCCCCTTACATTCTCATCTTTGTTTTAAACTTATTGTTGATGTTTGGTCTCATATAGATGATTCTTTAAGGGGACACAGCATTTACAGGTGGTATTTTTTGAGCCAATCTGTTACTTAGCTACAAGGTGACCTCTGGGGTTAGTTTCAGTTCCAGGTTTGGAGAGTACCTCAGGGTAATAGTCTCGGGGAGTCCTTCAGTCTCAACCCGTCCAGCAGGTCTGTTTATTTGTTTGTTCATTTTAGAAATTTGAGGTTCTGTGCCACGTTTTTCTTCCATTTTCTCAGGGTCTGTCTATTATGGCCCCAATTTAGAGTGACTGGTAGTGGTAGCTGGACACCATCTAGTTCTTCTGGTCTCAGGGTAGATGAGGCTGTGGTTTGTGTAGACTGTCAGGCTGGTAGACTAGTTTCTTCTGAGTCTTTGCTTTCCTTCTTTCTTTTTTGCTCCGGATGAGTACAGACCAATAGTTGTATTTTAGATGGCCGCCTGCCAGCTTCGAAGACCCCAGACACTACTCACCAAACTAGGATGTAGATCAGGATTCGTTTTGAAAATGTTGTTGTTGTCGTTTTGTCCACTCAGACTCGTGGTGACATTATGTACAACCGAACAAAACGTTGCCAGCTCCTGTGCCATTCTCGTGATCATCGGCATGTTTGAGTCCATTGTGGTAGCTATCGTGTTAGTCCATCACATTAAGGGTTTCTCTAATTTTTTGTTGACTCTCTATTTTACCAAGCATGATATTCTTCTCCAGAGGTTGGTCTTTCTTAATGACCTGTCCAAAGTAGGGGGGCTGAAGTCTCACTATCCTCACTTCTAAGGAACATTCTGGTTGTATTTCTTCTAAGATTGATTTATTTGTTCCTCTGGCAGTCCGTGGTACATTCAATAATCTTTGCCAACACCACCATTTGAATGCATCGACTCCTCTGTCTTCCTTTTTGAAAGTAGTAGTTGTTGTTAGCTGCCATCCATTGGTCCCCAATCATGCTGACCCCATGCACAAGGGAACGAAATGCTTCCGGGTTCTGCGCCATCTCCGTGATCGGTTGTGGATGGGACCTTGTGATCCATAGGGTTTTCATTGGCTGATTTTCAGAAGTAGATTGCCAAGCCTTTCTTCCTAGTCCATCTTAGTCTAGAAGTGCCACTGAAACCTGTTCAGCATCATAGCAACACACAAGCCTCCACTGACAGGCTGCACATGAAGTGCCTTGGCCCGGAATTGAACCTGGGTCTCCTGCGTGGGAGGCGAGAATTCTACACTGAAAACCACCGCCTCATATTTGGAACGTAGATCCACCATAATTGGCTGAACGTAATGGAAAAAGAAGAGTCAAGGGCAAGTTCAAACTTTTCGGCCTGGTCTGAGGTTGTCATTTCCTGAGATGGAGAAGACTGGGCTGAGGGGGGGGGGGCATGAAAGTGTGAGAACAGGAACTTGAGTTTAGGATGCTTTGGATGCTGGAACACAACATGAAAAAGGACAAAGCAGAAAG
Source organism: Loxodonta africana (assembly GCF_030014295.1). Taxonomy (NCBI): domain Eukaryota; kingdom Metazoa; phylum Chordata; class Mammalia; order Proboscidea; family Elephantidae; genus Loxodonta; species Loxodonta africana. The sequence goes on from NC_087352.1 coordinate 15,006,620, forward strand.
ATGCCGAGTGCGCATTCTCCAGTGAGGCGAGAAGCCATAATAAGGAACATTACATGCAGGAGTCCCTGGGTGGCGTGGATGGTTAATGTGCTCAGCTGCTAACCCAAAGGTTGGAAGTCCACCCAGAGGCGCCTCAGAAGAAAGGCCTGTTGATCTACTTCCGAAAAATCAGCCATCGAAAACCTTATGGAGCACAGCTTTACTCTGACACCCATGGGGTCGCCATGAGTGGGAATCGACTTGACGGCAACTGATTTTTTTCTTTATTATTATTATTATAGCAAGATAGTAAGGATACAAAAGGAGCCCTCGTGGTGGCAATGGTTAAATGCTAGGCTGCTAACCTAAAGGTTGGAGGTTCAAACCCACCCAGCAGTGCAACGGAAGGAAGGCCTGGCAATCTGCTTCCGTAAAGATCACAGCCTTGAAAATCCTATGGGGAAGTTCTACTCCGTAACACGTGAGCTTGCCATGAGTGAGACTCAACTCAATAGCACCTGTCACGGATTGAATTACTTCCCCCCAAAAATGTGTGTAGCAACTTGGGTAGGCCATGATTCCCAGTATTCTGTGGTTGTCCTCCATTTTGTGATTGTAGTTTTATGTTAAAGAGGATTACGTTGGGATCATAACACCCTTACCAGGTCACACCCCTGATCCAGCGTAAAAGGAATGTAAAGGGAGTTTCCCTGGGCTGTGGCCTGCACCACCTTTTCTCTCTCAAGGGATAAAAGGAAAGGGAAGCAAGCAGAGAGTTGGGGACCTCATGCCACCAGGAAAGCAGTGCCAGGAGCAGAGTGTGTCCTTTTGGCCTGAGGTTCCTGCGGTGAGATGCACCCAGACCAAGGGAAGACTGATGACAAGGACCTTCCTCCAGAGCCGACAGAGAGAGAAATCCTTCCCCTGGAGCTGACGCCCTGAATTCGGACCTCTAGCCTACTAGACTGTAAGGAAGTAAATTTCTCTTTGTTAAAGCCATCCATTTGTGGTATTTCTGTTATAGCAGCACTAGAAGACTAAAACAGCACCTCACAACAAGAAGTGAAGATACACAGCCGGACCATAAAGGTCAAAGACTCAGGTGGAGTCTGGAGGAATCCAGGTGCAGCCTTCCTATGCTCCCTCCCTTCCACCAGGGGCCACACAGAGCACATGTCCCCCAGCAACAAAAATGCAGCAATGTGTTTGTGAAGTTTCTGCCCAAGACAGCCCCGTAGAGGTCAACCTCCAAGGTTTTCACTGGGGGCTGATCACATAGGCACCCTCTGCCTGGCACGTTCCAGACTCCAAGACGGAAAGCAGCTGTTCAAAATAAACCATATTGTTGGCACCAACGGTCTAGGCACTGCAAGCCTCCTTTATCATTTAGGGAAAGATTTATATCAGCTTGTTGTTGCTAATTGCTGTTAAGTCCATTCTGACTCATGGCGACCTCAGGTGTGCAGACTAGATCTGCTCCACAGGGTTTTCAAGGCCATAATCTTAACGAAATCAGATTGCCAGGCCTTTCTTTCGTGGCATCACTGAGTGGATTTGAACCTTTAAGTTAGCAGCTGAGCACTTAACTGTTTGCACCACCTAGAGACTCCCATATGGCCTGGCAGAGTCCATATTTACTTAAGTTTGTGCTTGTCTCCCAAACCAGAATGTGGGCTCCAGGGCACAGGGACCATGTCTGCTTGTTTATTTATTTAGGTTTTCTTTTTTTTTTTCTTAATAATTTATTTTATTTTTATTGTTGTTGTTGAAAATATACACAGCAGAACATAAGCCAATTCAACAATTTTGACATGTACAATTCAGTGACACTGATGACATTCTTCGAGTTGTGTAACTGTTACAGATTGAATTGTGTCCTGCAAAAATGTGCGTCAGCTTGGCTAGGTCATGATACCCAGTATTGTGTGGTTGTTCTCCATTTTGTGTTCTGCTGTGATTATCCTATGTGTTGTAAATCCTAACCTATGTGATGTTAATGAAGCGGGATGAGAGGCAGTTATGTTAATGAGACAGGACTTAATCTACAGGATTAGGTTGTATTTTGATTCAATCTCTTGAGATACAAGAGAAGTGAGCAGATAAGAGAAGGACCTCATTACCACCAAGCTAGGAGTGGAGCTTATCCTATGGATTTAGGGACCCTGCGCTGAGAAGCTCCTAGACCAGGGAACACTGATGACAAGGACCTTGCCCCAGAGCCGACAAAGAACGGAAGCCTTCCTCTGGAGCTGGTGGCCTGAATTCTCACTTCTAGCCTCCTAAACTGTGTGAGAATAAAATTCTGTTTGTTAAAGCCACCCACTTGCAGTATTTCTGTTATAGCAGCACTACTGGGTACTGGGTTTTTTACATGACTAAGACAGCAACCATTCTCATCCTCCTTTTCTAAGCTGCTCCTCCCCCATTAACATAAACTCTCTGCCCTCTAAATTTCCTATCTAATCCTTTTTTTGTTTTTTAATTATTGTACTTTAGATGAAGGTTTACAGAGCAAACTGGCTTCTCACTAAACAATTAGTACACATATTGTTTTGTGACATTGGTTACCACACCCCGCGACATGTCAACACTCTCTTCCTCTTGATCTTGGGATCCCTATTACCAGCTTTCCTGTCCCCTCTTGCCTTCTGATCCTTGCCCGTGTGCTGGTGTGCCCCTTTAGTCTCGTTTTGTTTTATGGGACTGTCTAATCTTCAGCTGAAGGGTCTTATCTAATCTTTTGAGTTGGTGTTATCAATTTGATCCCATACAGATAGATCTCAAAAGAGCACAATACTCAAGGCAGACATTCTTTACTAGTTAAGCTGACCTGTTTGGTTTAAAGAAGACTTCGCGGGATATTTTTGGTTTAAGGTATTTAATAACGTAAAAGAAATTTTATCGTGGTCAAAATATACACAACAAAACACTCGCCATCTCAACAGTTTCTACATACACAATTCAGCAACACTGATTGCGTTCTTCAAGTTGTGCAACCATTCTCACCTCCTTTTCTGAGTTGTTCCTCCCCTATTCGTATAAACTCACTGCCCCCTAAGTTTCCTATCTAATCTTTAGAGCTGCTGTTGTCAGCTGGATCCTGTAAAGATAGATCTCAAAAGAGCACAATGCTCATGGCAGACATTCTTTTTCCTAAGTAAGCTATAAAATGCCTGCTTGTCATTGCGTGTTCCGGGGGGCCTAGGCCATGATGTAGTTGTTGTGCTGCTTGTGGGTCTTGGTGTGTGATGTAGCTGGGCTACAGTACCTCTGCTGGGTGTCCTGGAGTGAGCCGTAGCTCTGGGTGGTTGTCTTAGTTATCTAGTGCTGCTATAACAGAAATACCACAAGTGGATGGCTTCAATAAACAGAAGTTTGTTCTCTCATAGTCCAGTAGGCTAGAAGTCCGAATTCAGGGTGTCAGCTCCAGGGGAAGCCTTTCTCTCTCTGTCGGCTCTGGGAGAAGGTCCTTGTCATCAATCTTCCCCTGGTCTAGGAGGTTCTCCATACAGAAACCCCAAGTCTAAAGGACATGATCCCCTCCTGGTTCTGCTGTTTTGGCGGTATGAGGTTCCCTGTCTTTCTACTCACTTCTCTCTTTTGTATTGCAAAAGAGATTGGCTTAAAACACAACCTAATCTTGTAGATTGAGCCCTGCCTCATTAAAATCAGAGAGGTAGGATTTACCTCACACAGGAAAATCACATCAGATGAGAAAATAGTGGACAGTCACGCAATACTGGGAATCATTGACTAGCCAAGTTGACAGATATTTTGGGGGGACACAATTCAATCCATGACAGTGGTGTCGTGTGAGTCTGGGTGTGTTGGTGTGCTTTGGTGTTTATGTCCACATGTTCCTGAGTGAGATTCTGTGTGTGTATTAGTTTCCTGTAGCTGCTATAACAAATTACCACAAACTTGGTGGCTCAAAACACCAGAAATGTATTTGTCTTTCACAGTTCTAGAGGCCAGAAGTCTGAAATCAAGGTGTCAGCTAGCAGGGCTCTGCTTGACCCCCTTCCCACCCAAGGCACTAGGGGAAGATCCTTCCTTGCCTCTTCCAGCTTCTGGTGGTTCCAGGCGTTCCTTGGGTTGTGGCTGCTTCTCTCCAATTTCTGCCTCCGTCTTCTCATGACCTTCTCCACTGTGTCTATGTCTCCTATTCTCTCTCTTATAGGACACCTGTCATTGAATTTAGGGCCTGCCTGGATAACACAGAGTCCTGATGGTGCAGTAGTTAAGAGCTATGGCTCCTAGCCGAAGAAGGTCAGCAGTTGGAATCCACCAGGTGCTCCTTGGAAAGCCTGTGGGGCAGTTCTACTCTGTCCTATAGGGTCGCTATGAGTTGGAATTGACTCGATGGCAACAGGTTTTGGATAACCTAGAGTGAGCTCATCTCAAGATCCTCAATTTAATCATATCAGCAAAGACCGTTGTTCTAAATAAGGTCACATTCACAGGTTCCAGGAATTACGATGTGGACATATCTTTTTGGAGATCACCTTTCAACCCATTGCAATGTGGTTGGGTTATTGTGTGTTCATGTTGTGGTTGTATATGTGTGTGTGCAGCTATGCAGTTTTGTGTCAATGCTTTCAAATGTAGCAGTGTGTGTTGCATAGTGTAATTTGTGTCTGTGGCTGGTTTATGGCATGTGGTATTGTGTTACTGTGTGGCTGTGTCTCTGGGTGGCAGGTGGAGTTGTGTGTAGCTGTGTGTGTCATGAGTGTTAATGATCTTGTCTGTGTGTGCAGCTAGCTGTGCTGTTGTGTATCAACGCCGTGTCCGAATTTAGCGGTGTGTGCTTTGTGTGCAATTGTGTGCCCCAGGGAGCTTGAGCTCAGGGCAGGCTGTTGTGTGCCTGGCTGGATGTAGGTTTGTTATGCTATTGTGTGTCCTATCATGTGGCGGAGTGGACGTGGGTGCCATTGTGCTTTGTGCATTGTGCGGGGGGACATATTGTCGTGATATTGGCTGAGAATGGCCTGGGCTGTTGTAAAATTGAGAGCCTGGTGTGCTTTGGTGGCAGTCCGTGGAAGAGTGAAGGTGTGTGTTGTGTTGTGTGTTTGCCTGGATTGTGGTTGGTCCAGATGTGCAATCGTGTATTTGGGTGAGGGTGAGCGATCGTGTGTTACCATGCACCTGTTGGTGTTAGAGGTTCCTGGGTGGCACAAGCACTCTGCAGTCGAGCACTAGGCTAAAGGTTGGAAGTTCAAACCCATCCAGCAAAGCTACAGAAGAAAGGTCTGGTGATCTCCTTCCATAAAGATGACAACCAAGAAAACCCTATGGAGCAGTTCTACTCTGTAACACAAGGGGTCGCCATGAGTCAGGGGACAACTCAGTGGGAGCTAACAACAACAACTAACCTAAAGTTGGCAGTTTGAACCCACCTAGTAGTGCTGTGGAAGACAGGCCTGGCAATCTCCTTCCATAAAGATTACAGCCAAGAAAACCCTATGGAGCAGTTCTACTCTGTAACACATGGGGTCGCCATGAGTCAGAATGGACTCAATGGCAATAGATTTGGTTTTTTGGTTATGTGGGTGTTTTGTGTGAGAGAGAGGTGGAGAAAAGAAAGATCAATTCCCAGCTTGGGAATCACTTCTAATTCCGTCAACCTCCCCCATTTCTAAGCAACAGAGATTCTTTTGTTCTCAGCAATGGAAGGGGGGTGTCTCCCCTCTCTTGAGGCCCTTGGCAAGTTCTCAGCCCTCAGCCTGGTCAACAAAACATCATCCGAGCTTCAGCTCCAGGCTGGCCTGTTGCTGGCTCACAGCCCAGTGGGGGAGGCAGCCCTGTGACTGTCCAAGCGGTTGAGGCAGGGATGGCGGAGCATAGATTGGAGCGTGGACCAGCCCCGGGGCTCAAGTAGGGTTTCCTGGAGGAAGGCATTTTTGCAAGATATTTTTCAAAAAAAGATAAAATCATAACTCTCACACAGATAAAAAAAATGAGCATATCTGTCTTATTTAGTGCTGCTAAAACAGAAATACCACAAGTGAGTGGCTTTAAGGAACAGAAATTTATTTTCTCACAGTTTGGGAGGCTAGAAGTTTGAATTCACGGCACTGGCTCTAGGGGCAGACCTTCTCTGTTGGTTCTGGGGGAGGGTCCTTGGCTCTTTTTCAGCTTTTGTTCCTGGGTTCCTTGGTGATCTTCATGTGGCTTGGCATATTTTTTCCCCCCATCTCTGCTGGCTTAATCTACTCTTTTATGTCTTAAAAGAGATTGATTTGAGACACACCCTATACTAACACTGCCACATTAACAACAAAGAAAACCCATTCCCAAATGGGATTATAACCACAGGTATAACTCATTGTCACCGAGTTGATTCTGGCTCATAACGACCCTACAGAACAGAGTAGACCTGCCCCATAGGGTTCCCAAGGCTGTAATCTTTACAGAAGCCATATCTTTCTTCCACAGAGCAGCTGGTGGGGTCAAACTGCTGGCCTTTCAGTTAACAGCCAAGGTCTTAACCACTCTACCACCAGGACTCCCTAACCACAGGGTTAGGGTTTACGATACATATTTTGGGGCCACACAATCCAATCCATCCCCAAACCCAATGTGTTAAAGAATTTATTTAACTGATTAACAAGGAAACTGGTGAGGCGTTACAGCACAAGCAAAGGGCAACCCGAAGAACAGACGTATTTATAGATCAGGAATATTGAAATGAACGTGCAAACAGAGGCAAAACATCGGAGGGAGTCGTCCTTCCACCGGCCAATTCATTCAGGTGTCTGTGGAGAAGAATTATCTTGCATTGCAATCATTCACCCACACTTTCCAAAACCCAGTGCCAGTGAGTTGATTGCAACTCGTAGTGACTCTGTAGGACAGAGCAGAAATGCCCCACAGGGTTTCCAAGGCTGTAATCTTTACGGAAGCAGACTGACGACACATCTTTCTTCCACTAGTGGATTTGAACCGCTGACCTTTCCGTTAGCGGATGAGCATTTAACCGCTGGGCCACAAGGGCTCCCTTCTGAGAAGACCACAGACAAGAACACTCTATAGAGATCAGTTCTACTCTATAAGCACATGGGGTCGCCATGAGTCAGAATCGTCTTGATGGCAGTGGGTATGTTGGAACTGATTCCTGGAGGATGAGTGGGCGTCAGGCAGCAGAAGAGGGCAGGAACAGCATGTGCAAAGGCCCAGAGGCAGGAAAGTGGGCGGGGCCTGAGATGAAACCACAGCCTTTCCATGTGGTCAGAGGACTGAGAGAAGTGAGGAAAGGGGACTGATGGGATAGGGTGGTTTGGGTTTTTGTTTTGTTTGCATTTCTGGGGGGCCATGGAATGCGACTTCCAAGTACAGGACAATGACTCTGTGCCCTGCCCTGTGCTAAGTGTTCAACTTAACCAAACAAAACCAAATCAAACCCACTGCTGTCGAGTGGATTCCGACTCATAGCGACCCTAAAGGACCGAGTAAAACTGCCCCATAGAGTTTCCAAGGAGCGCCTGGTGGACTTGAACTGCCGACCGCTTGGTTAGCAGCCGTAGCACTTAACCACTACGTCACCAGGGTTTCCGTTCAACTTACACATGTGCACAAAATCCTCCCAAGACCACTGGGGTCTGAGGTCACACAGCCAGCCACAGAGGTGGAGTGAGATTTGAATCTTGTCTGCCATTAGCCCTGATATATCAGGGCTCTAGGATGCAAACCAAAAATCCAAACCCATTGCCATCAAGTCAATTCCTATTCAAGGTGACTCTATGCATTACAGAGTAAAACTGTGCTCCAGAGGGTTGTCTTGGCTGTTACCCTAACAGAAACAGAATTCCAGGCCTGTCTTCCGAGGCACCTCTGGGTTCAAACTAAGACAGGGCTAGAGCCATAGAGCCATTTTTCTTAGCCTCGAGACAGCCCTGCACCCAGCCCATTTCCTAGAGTTCTTTCTTTTCCTCCTCAGAACCTCCTTAAAGAGAAACAGCCACCGGCTAGCCGGAATCAGCTGAAACAGGTCCTGCCCTCCATCCTGGCATTCCGGATGACCTACAAGTCATTGGAAACCCTGATGGCATACTAGTTAAGAGCTACAGCTGCTAACCAAAAGGTCAGCAGTTCAAATCCACTCCTTGGCAGGCAAGCAGGTTACTTTTAAAGGGGTTTACAAGTAGAGCGTTCATACAAGTTAGTCAGCAACATTCTTAAGGATACTATGCAGGCAGGCGCAAGAGGGTTTACATATAACCTCCAAGCAAATGCAGGATTCAAATGCAAAGCTGAGGGGGGAAGGGGGGCAGCAAAGGGAAGAATTTTGCTATACAACGTTGTAGGGGAGAAAGCCAGATAAAGAATACAGCACTGCGGGGGTTCTGTCTCAGAGGTTGACAAACTGGGGCTCAGAGCAGTTCACTCTCCTTCTCCCCGCCTCTTCCCAGAACTCAGCTGCTTACTTCCAGCACTTTCCATGAACTACCCATCCCCAGGGCAGGAGGGCAGGAAAGGCAGGCCTATAATGGTCACAAGGCAGCGCCCCAGTTCAGTTACTACGCCTTTATAAGGTGGCTGGGGGTGCTGGAAATCTTAGCTGCAACCCCGGACTGCATAGTCCACCCCAGGGTCTATCCCCGAATCCTTTTGCTCCCAGGGGTGAGAAGAGCCAAAGAACTGCCCGGTCCCCCAACCCCCACCGTGCGCCCCCTTCCGGACCAAGCGTAAAATTACGATGCTCAAGCCCAATTCCGTTGCCACCTGGGAGCGGTTTATTATTAACCAGCTCCCCGAGTGGCCGTACCATTCTCGTCCAGGGGGGATCAGGGTGGAAACCGCCGAGGGCTTCTCCAGGGATTCCCCCTATCGGGATAATCTTTGTGCCAACAGAGGCAGGAACGGTAGAGTTGCGTGGGGTGCTCAGGGTGGCGGGCCGCAGACCCCTCGCTCTCCGAGTCTGGGCCCTTCCCCCTGCAGTCCCCCCCCGGCAGTTGGTTCGCGCCATGGAACGCCTAGCAACTGACCTTTGTGAGAACATTCGGGCCCGTGCCGCTCGCGCAGAGCTTGCGGGTACACGCTGCGGTCGGTGGTGACATCTGCGTCGGCGGATGTCTCTGGCCGAGTCATGGCTCTCGCCGTTCGAGTCGTTTATTGGTAAGCGCGATGGTCACATTCCCCCTCCGCGACCGCCGCCCCAACCTCCTCCATCCGGTCGGAGGTGCCTTCTTGGGGCCCGGGGGCATCAAGGGCAGGGCTCATGGAGACCTGCTCCGAGAAAAGGGGTTTCCATCAGGGTGTGTGGGCGAGAACAGGGGGAGGGCGCTGATCACCCCTCCCTAGAAGAGTGTGTGTGTGTGTCCGTGTCCGTGCTAAACACCCCGAGACCGAGGCCCAACTCCGGAGCTCAGGTTTGGGTCGGCATGGTAATGGGAGAGGAGCCCCCGTTTGTCTACCTTGGAATTTCCTCCCCCAATCTCAATAACCACAACGTTGCTGGGTGTGGTTGGAAAGGATTTGGATGCGTAATTTTTCTGTCGTGTCACCGTGAACCACCCCCCCCGCTCCCTTTCTGTTCTCAGTTTCCGCATTTGTAGCAAGAGGGAAGGTGAGCTTCATAGTCACCGCGGAGGGAGTGCTATGTGGCGGCACCAAAGGCGTTTGATCTAATTCCCCCGCTAGAATGTACACCCCAGAAGAGCTGGGAATTTTCTCTCTTGAGTGCTGCATCCCTTTTGGGGGCGCTGTGTGGCTGTCGAACCCACCCAGAGGCACTGTGGAAGAAAGACCAGGTGATCCTGCTTCCATCCCAGTTACAGCCGAGAAAACCCAGTGGAGCAGTTCTATTCTGTAACGCCTAAAATCGATGAGTCAGAATCTGCTTGATGGTGATGGATTTGTTTGTGTGTGTGTGTGTGTGTGTGTGCGCCTAGTAAAATGCTGGGCACACAGCAAGTGTTTAATACACATGTGCCCAGTGAATTTACCCTCCGGGAAACCCCGTGGAGAGAGGAATTTTAGCTTCATTTTGTAGATGGGCAGGGGCAGGCCAGGAGAGGCACCCGAAACTGGGACTGCAGGTAATAGCCACCCAGGCAGCCAGGGGTTTGGAAAGACTGAAATCTGTCCCCGCTGTGGCAGTGTCTCTGCCCATGCGACAAAGCGGAGGATGCAGTGACATATTGCAGCTCTCCAAGGCATGTGTACCACATTCCAGTCCCGAAATAGTGTGCGGTGGGGGGTTGGGGAATCCTTTGGATTTTAGTCTTGACTGGGAAGGAGTTTGGAATCCAGGGTTAACTGGATTTTCCCAAGAGGACTCCACCCTGGGCGTGGGCATGGGCGGTGGTGTTATTTATGCAGTTTTTTAAAATTCTAATCCAGTTCCCGCCCCCCCCCCCCCCGGCTTTCTCTGTGTCTCACTGTGGTCTCCTTGTCACTCTCCCTTTCTGCCGCCCCTTTTCTGTCTTTTGTCTCCTTTGCTCTGTGGTTTTCCTTGTCTGTTTTTTTCTGTGTGGGGGTCCACCTCCTTCCTGGGTCTCTGCCTCCCCCATTGCCCTGCCTGTCCCCAACACTCTGTGTGTCCAATGTGTTTGTGTCTTTCCTTTCCTCTGTTTGTGTTCCCTTTCATATCTTCTTGGCTGTCCCCTCATGCTTTCCTCCATCTCTCTCCCCTCCTCTCCCTGGTCCACCTCCTCTATCCCTTCCCTCTTCTCCCCACTCCCCCCTCATCTCTCCCTGACTCCCCCGTCTCCATCTCTTCCCTCCTCTCTCTGGCCCACCCCTTCCATCTCTCCCCACCTCTTCCTGGATCTCCCCTCCTCCATTTCTCTCCTCCTTTCCCTGCTTCCCCCATCTCTCCCCTCCTTCTCCCTGGCTCCACCCCCCACCTCCATCTATCCCTCTGCCCTTCTTTCCTGCCCCCCCCACCCCGTCTCCATCTCTCCCCTCGTCTCTCTGGCTCTCCCCCCTCCATTTTTCCCCCCATCTCCCTGGGCACCCCCCATCTCTTCTCCCCATCCCCCCACCATCTCCACCTCTCCCTTCCAACTCACTCTCTTGGACTCTCCTTCAACCAGTGGCGCTTGAGGCTACAAGTCTAAGGTAAGCTGAGCCTGGGAAGCCAAGGGTATCCTTGGGGGCTGAGGGGAGTGCCTGTTGGGGGAAGGGCTGGCTGTCATGACCCCTGTGTGACCTCCCACCTCATTTTCAGTATTGTCAGCTCAAGAAGCGCTTAGAAGATGAGTTCCCCGGCCGTCTGGACATCGTGAGTCTTGGGCGTGGGGAGGCGGAGCCAAGCCCAGGTCACCTTGTCTATCCTTCAGGCCAGAATGGCACTGGGGGTGGTTTGGACCAGCCCTGCCCTCCACCCGTGTTCTCCATTCCCTGGGAAGGGGAGGGGGTCCCCAAGAGGGCATCTCAGCCCCTTCCAACAGCTCTCCCTTCCCCAGAGCGGCGAGGGGACCCCCCAGGCCACCGGGTTCTTTGAAGTGATGGTAGCAGGGAAGTTGGTTCACTCCAAGAAGGTATGTTTATCTGTCTATCCCTGTCTCTGTTTTGGGCTAGTGTAGGGTGGGAGCTTAGGTTGGGGTCCTGGTTCCAGCTCACCCTTTCCCTCTTCTTTATGTCCCCAGAAAGGTGATGGGTACGTGGACACAGAGAGCAAGTTTCTGAAGCTTGTTGCTGCCATCAAAGCCGCCTTGGCTCAGGGGTAATGTGCCCTGAAGGCAGAGGTGAGGGGGTCCCACTGAGATGGGGGTGGGAGTGGGTGCCATCCTTTGGATCCTCCCGTGCAATTTCTGCTGACTCCTCGCCCAGGGTGGAGAGCCTGGTTGATGGGGAGGTGTCACTTGTGTCCACAGAGCAGGAAGGATGGAAGTTAGACGTGGGGTGAAAACAGGATCAGACCTGGGATTGTGATGTGCTCAGAGGGCCAGTTTGGGAATGAAAGGTGCAGAAGAGACCCCACAGTCTGGATGGAATCTAGAGCTCTGGATCTTTGTTCCATCACCAGGAAACAGTTCCCAGCAATACCAGCTCCAGCACACCCTACTCTCCCCACCAGTCTGGAATCAAATACAATACCAGCTCCCAGCACCCCTACTCTCTCCATCAGTCTAGACTCAAATACAATACCAGCTCCCAGCACCCCCACTCTCCCCATCAGTCTAGAATCAAATACAGTACCAGCTCCCAGCACCCCTACTCTCTCCATCAGTCTAGACTCAAATAAAATACCAGCTCCCAGCACCCCCACTCTCCCCATCAGTCTAGAATCAAATACAATACCAGCTCTCAGCACCCCCACTCTCCCCATCAGTCTAGAATCAAATATGATACCAGCTCCCAGCACCCCCACACTCCCCACCAGTGCAGAATCAGAAACAATGCCAGTTCCCAACACACCCTAAACCTAGACACCACTTCCCAGCCCAGCAGTTGAGTGGTGGCAGCCAGCTGTTTACCACTGGAGTTGACTACCAGTTCCTAGTGTACTCAAACCTGTGTACTAGTTTCCAAGTGTAAAAATGGTGCGATGGCAGCGTCGGTGACTGACCTTTTAGCCTGACTTCACAAAAAGGGGGATCAAGATCATCAGCCTGTGGTTGATTCCTGTGAGATGCAGGTCAAACATAACTTCCTTTCTCCAACCTTTTTACCAATTCTGACACCAGCTGTCCCTTCCACAACACTCTCTACTTCTCGGCTGGATTCGCTAATTCATTGCAGTGGCCACACAGAACTCAGAGGCAGTACTCATGATTATGGGGTTTGTTAGAGAATTACCAGGTTACAGTTCAGGACTGGGAATGACTCAGTATATAGTTCTTCCATCAGCAGAGCTCCTCAGCCGTGCCCGCAGGCAGGCTTCTCTACTCCTTGACTTCTTGGCCCCTGGGGCCCTGCCCTGCTGTGCTCGGACTTGTGTTAAAAACTATCTTTAGCTCCTCTCATAAGTACCCAGAGGCCCCCCACTCTGCCAGGAAGCCTTGGTTTGAAGGCACTCAGCTCTTTCTCCCTCTGTGGGTCAGCGAGCCTAGCTCCGCCAAGTGTCTGGAGACTCCAGCTCTGCTTCGTAGCGTTCTATACGGTGAGATCACGCCTGGTGTTAATTCGAATACAACTGCGTGAAATAACGCAACATAAAAAGACAAGTAATGTCTCGTCTCATGCAGTTCTGAGATGAAGTGAGTCTCCCACAATTGAAAAAAAAAAACAGTTAAGAATTGCGTAGTCTCAAAGCTGCATGAACAGAGTAAACGGTGAACTGTTGCTGCAAGGGATTGAGGGTGCCACCGCAGTGGAATTTGAATCCCTGAAGATAGAATGGGGTGTGTCTCCTGGGTAAACACACTGTCTCTGGCAATTCCAGATGGTCAGCTCAGAGGCATTTGCTTAATTCAGCAGGAGGTTTACTTGGACTCTACAAGGTCATCTTAGACCCTAGATGAAGTTATCCAACTTCAGCAAAGTGGGGTTTATACAAGAAAAAGAGAGAGGGGAGGGAAACTGCAGACGGTCTGGGAGAAGGACTCTTGTTTGACAATTTCATGGGTGTGGTTTTGAGAGGTTCCCAAGACAGGCGTAGAGAGGGTACCAAGCACCCTGGGGCAGTTTCTAAGTTTTGGCCCTCCCTAATTTCAAGATGAATAGATGTTGATAGTGGTAACTTATCAGCAGAAACACCTTCCCCCTCTTGTCCTGCTGCCTCAGATGCCTTTGATATTTGTAGCACCTCAGAATGTCATTTCACTCCTCATCTGGTGCCCCCTTGGATGGACTTGTGCCCAGGGGCAAGTGTCCCTCTCTGCCCCTCGCTACGCCTCTGCTGCAAGACGAAGCTCACTCAGCTTCAGTAATTCGCTAGAAGGACCGACAAAACTCAGAAAAGCTGCTATACTCACAGTTACGGTTTATTTCAGTGATAGGCTACATATTAAAGTCAGCAAAGGGGAAAGGCACATAGCACAGGGTCCAGGAGAGACCAGGAGTGAGCTTCCACTTGTCCTCACCCCGTGGAGTCGTGTGGACAGCACCCAATTCTCCCAGCAACGATGTGTAGCAACATGCATGGAGTATTGCCAACCAGGGGAGCTCACCCGAGTCTTCTGTTGCAGGGTTTTTATTGGGGGTTAGTCAGGTGGACATGATGACGACCCACATGACTGACCTTAGTCTCCAGTCCCTCCAGAGGTCAAACTGATAGCTTGTGACCCAAGTCCCCCACATAAATGACATTGTTGGTATAGACTCCCTGGTGACCCAAGGCCTCCAGGTAAACAAAGACATTCATCAGGCAGGATGTTTCAGGGGTTTAGAGGTTACCTCCCAAGAGCCAGGAACAAGGGCCAAATCTTTTTTTTTTTTTTTTAAAGTTGCCATCAACTCAGTTCTGACTTATGGTGACCCCATGTGTCGGAGTAGAGCTGCTCCATAGGGTTTTCAGTGGCTGATTTTTTGGCAGTCGATGACCAGGACTTTATTCCAAGGCACCTCTAGGTAGACTCGAACTTGCAGTGTTTTGGTCTGCAGCTGTTTGTGCCAGCCAGGGACTCCAGACCTTTCTTTGGGCAAGGTTTTACTACGCAGTAGGAAAACTGATCTGATGGGGCACTCTGAACTTGAATAGGCCTTCTGAGGCTATCAAAACAATTTCAGTTGTTGATGAATTCCCTGAAAGCCTTCGCACGAATCCGGCTATCTGTAACTGAGTTCTGCTGGCGGCCACCCGTCAGCACTCCCAGCCAAGGTCTAGTCTGCAACATCTCTCTGATCAATTTCTTACTACAAACCCAACTAAGAACTAGGTTGTGCGCCCAACTTGCTTGCTGGGTTACGATTTCCTTCACAGGGCCTCCCATTTTCCCCGTGCCTCAGTTTCTTTCGAGGTCTGCATTTCCCTCTGTCTCTCCATTATCTTTTTTCTCTTTACTATACACCCACAATTTGGGCTCTGTCCCCACAAGCTGGCCCCCCTGATGACTGTCTTTTCTCTCCACAGCCCAGGGACCTTGGCCCAGCCCCTCTTGGCAGACGCTTCATGACAGGAAGGATTGAAATGTCTTCTGGACGCGTGGTCTTTCCCAGAATCTCTTGCGTTCGCCGGGTCGGGGCAGAGGTTGACGCCCCTGGTCTTTGCCTCTGTGTGTGTGTGTGTGTGTCCATTCTGGGAGTCTAGTTTTTCACACTGGCCCTACTGCCTTCCCGTTCCCCCACTTTCGCTATCTCTCCCTGTGTCCCCCCCATATCTCCACTTCTATCTCCCAGAGTTTATGGGAGGTCCCACCTCAGGCTTCCTTCTCAGGGGGAGCTAAGAGGGGGATCAGGATGTGTGAGTGAGTGTCTCAGATTGCAGCAACTGTTGAAATGGTTCACGTTCAATAAACATTGGGTGAGTTTACCCAGTTGGGCCTTTGTCTGAGTGGACCCTGTTTTACCCCCTGGAACCTCCTCGCTCCAGTCCCCAGCCCTAGAAATTTTTTTGTTTTTAGCTTCCGTGGAATCATTCCCTGTTATGGGTTGAATTAAACCCCAAAACCCAAACCTGTTGCCATTGAGTCGATTCCAGTTCATAGAAACCCTATAAGACAGAGTAGAACTGCTGCATAGTTTACAAGGAGCACCTGGTGGATTTGAACTGCTGACCTTTTGGTTAGCAGCCATAGCACTTAACCACTATGCCACCAGGGTTTCCTGTGGATTAAATTAGGGCACCCAAAATATATACTGTAAATCCTGATCTCTGCCTGCAGTTATAATCCTGTTTGGGAATGAGTGGTTTTTGTTAATGAGGCAGGAATAATACAGGATGCATTTTGAGTCAATCTCTTGAAATATAAAAAGATTAAACAAGCAAATAGAGAGCTGGGGTAGGATAGGTGCCAAGACACATGGAGATCTCCAAGGAACCAGGAAGCTGAAGAGACAAGGGCCTTCATCCAGAGCTGGTGCTCTGAATTTGGACATATAGTCTTACAAACTGAGAAATTTGTTTGTTAAGGCCATCCACTTGTGCGATTTCTGTTAGCAGCACTAGGTAATTAAGCCCCTAACTGGTGGCGACCCCATGCTCAACAGAATGAAATGTCTGCTGGTCTTGCTTGTTAGTATGTTTGAGTCCGCTGTTAATGACTATTGTGTCAATCCATGTCATGGAGGGTTTTCCTCATTTTCACAGACCCTCTACCAAACAGCATAGCCTTTTGTAGTGACTGGCCCCTCTTGATGACATGTCCAAAGTCAGCCAGTTGGTTTTGCCATCCTGGCTTCAAAGGAACACTAGCTGTATTCTAAGACTGGTTTTATTCTGGCAGTCCACGTTTTATTTGGTATTCTTTGCCAACACCACGGTTCAAATACATCAATTCCAATTCTGTCTTCCCTTGTCATTGTGCAACTTTGGTATGCAGATGAGGGGATTAAATCAAGCGCTCCCTATGTGCCAGGTGTCTTGCCAAGTAAGCATTTTATAGCATGCAGGCTATGCATGCAAGGAAACGTGTGATGACGGTCATTTAAGTGAGACCCAGGCTTCCAGATTCCTCGTTTAAATAAATTTTACCACGGCCCCAAATTCTTTGCCCCCACACCGATTGAGAGCTGGAGTTTACACCCCTTTTAAACCTGGGTGGGCTTGTGACTAAGTGGCTCTGTGAGACTCCAAGTTCACATCAGAAAAAGCTACACAGCTCCCCTGGGTCTGGAAGCACTTGCTTTCTGAACAATCCCTCTTGGATTCACTCATCTGGGAGCCTGGCCACTTGGAGAGGCTGTGGGGAGGAACTCCAGTCAACAGTTCCTAGCCCATAGTAAAAACAAACTGGTTGCCTTTGCATCAACTCTGACTCGTGGCCACCCCATGTATGTCAGAGTACAACTGTGCTCCATAGGTTTTCAATGGCTGTGATCTTTTGGAAGGAGATTGCCAGGTCTTTCTTCCAAGGTGTTTCTGGGTGGATTGGAACTGCCATCCCGTTAGTAGCCGGCTGTGTAACATTTGTGCCACCTTCTGATAGAGTCACCTTCCATAATGCATTACAATGTAATTAGCTGAAGTCGCACCAGTGTAGGGTGGATCAAAAAACCAATCACTCCTGAGTTACGTAAAGAGTAGTGCGGCCACAAAAGCCGTGTGTGCACAAACTGGGGAAGACATGGCATGTGAGGACAGCCAAAAACCAAGGAACACCAGGGGCTACAGACAAAGGAGGAATCCACAGGGCCCAGACCCTGGTTTGGACTCTCAGCCTTCAGAATGGAGAAAATAAATTTCTTCAAAGCCATCCACATGCGGTACTTCTGTTACTGCAGCACTAGGTAACTGAGACAGTATCAATCTTGGTTCTTAACAGTGTAAACCTCCACTTTGTAGTTGAAACACTTCCACTTTCTGTTGGGCCATTTCAACTCATAATCCCACCAGCAGCTCAGGGTAAGACCACGATGGCTCCTAATAGAATCGGCCTGGAAGTGACGCAATCAACTCTGGTCGTATCCGATTCGCTGGAACCAGTCACATGGCCCGCCCACCTGCAGAAAAGGGCTGGTAAGGTTAGTCTTCCTTTTAGGTAGGAGGGGTAGAGAAGCGTGAGCACTAGTGTATCTGTCACCAAAACAAACAAAAACCCCACCGCCATGGAGTCAACTCCAACCCATAACGACCCTAAAGGACAGGGCGGAATAGAACTCCATAGGATTTCCAAAGGGCGGCTGGTAGGTTTGAACTGCTAACGCCGTAGCGCTCCGTAGCTCTTAACCACCGCGCCACCAGGGCTTCATATCTGTCATAGTCCTTTTATTATTTTACCTTAGGCAGAGAAGATAGAGTGCCATGATCCTTTTTTGTCTTAACCAAGACAACAAGCAAACTTTTACACCTTCAAGAAAAGAGAATTAAGCGACAACAATCACTCAAAATCTCAAATCCTGGAAACAGTGAATTCTTTTACTAACAGCGACACCGTGTGGCCGAACCTGAGGACTGCAATCTTTTCAGATCACGTCGGGTTCCCGCGGATGACCGGGAGCCAAGATAGAAACCCGGTAGATGGCAGTATATCTCTATGGATCGCCGTAGATCACCAGGAATCACTTTCTGTCGTTGACGTTTATTATAGTCAACTCAATCACGATCTTTGGCCTGATGCATGACACTTCTCAAAGAAATCAGAGAGGGGGAAAATATGCCTCCTCCTCAGTTACCTTTCCCCAGACCCCATTTCAATCAGTCTATAACCCCTCCCACCTTCACTACCCAATAGCTATGTGACCTCAGGTGTTGACTTTACCTCTCTGGGTAAATAATTTGATGGAGGTAGGAGGTAGGAAGTCGGGAAACGGTCTTTCTTTGCCTCTGTCCCTTGGTCCCCCCCCGCCCCTCAGTCTCACTTCTCTCTGCCCTCAGTTCCTCCACTCCCTGCCCCTGGGTGTCCTCTGTCTCTGGCCCTTGGTCCCCTTCTGGCTGCCCCTCAGTCTCCCCCTCTCCCTATCCCTGCGTCTCCCCCTTGCTCTGTCCCTGGGACCTCCCATCTCTGCCCCTCTGTCCCCCATCTCTCTGCCCCCTCGGTATACACCCTCTTTCTGCCCATCAATCCCCCCCTTTGTCCTTCGGTCTCCCCCTTGGCCCTTGGTCCCCTCCCGTCCCTGGTCCCCCTCATCTCCCACCTCTGCCCCTCGTCTCTCTCTCTTCGTCTCACGGCCTCCCTTCCTCTTCCCCTCAGTCTCTCTCTTTCCCTCCGTACCCCCTCTCTCTGTCGTACAGCCTCCCTCTCCTTTCCCCTCAGTCTCTCACTCTCTGCCCCTCACTAGTCTGTGGTCAGCCAGCCCAGGAAGAGTTGCATGTGTAGCCCATTGAGGGCAAAAAGCTCAAGGAGGCTGGCGGAGGGGCACAGAGATGTCATAAATGGGACCCGAGGGAATGGGGCAAAACACCGAGCGTCCCTTCCAAGCCCCAAACAGAACCATCTGGAATAGAAAGTAGACTACCCAATGAGTCATTTTAACCCCAACTGGTGTCTCTAAGGAAACCGTGGTTGCGTAGTGGTTAAGAGCTATGGCTGCTGACCAAGAGGTCAGCAGTTCGAACCCACCAGGCGCCCCTTGAAAACCTGTGAGTCGGAATTGACTGGGTGGCAGCAGGTTGGTGTCTGTAAGGGAGTCCCTGGGTAGTGCCAATTATGCTAACCAAAAGATTGGTGCTTTGAACCCACCTAGAAGCACCTTGGACGAAAGGCCAGGTGATCTACTTCCAAAAAATCAGCCATTGAAAACCCAGTGGAGCACCATTCTACTCTGACACACATTGGGGTCCCCAGGAGTCAGAAACAACGGCAGCTGGTTTTATTTATTTTTTTGTTTGGTGTCTGTAATGTAATATGAAGAAATATCCAATCGTTATATAGTCTCATCGTAGAAGCATAATATGGTTGATACATATTGTAAAGAAAAAAACCCATTGCCATCAGGTCGATTCTGACCCATAGCGACCCTACAGGACAAAGTAGAACTGCCCCAGAGGGTTTCCATGGAGTGGCTGGTGGATTCAAACTGCCGACCTTTTGGTTAGCAACCTGAGCTCTTAACCACTGGGTCTCCAGGGCTCCTTGGAAAGAAAAGCACCTGGTGTTAGGATCATCTCCAGGAAAGCACTCTGAAGGCACCAGTATGGTGCCAAGCCATGTTCCACATGCTGACCCAACGTAAGAGCTTGACCCGGGAGCGGCACGGTGCCCACTGGGGTGGAGAAGCCCGGCAGAAGGATCTGGGTGAACAGCGGGGCACCACCAAAAGAAGGAACAGAAAATGGAGAATTAAACATTTTTTTAATAAAATATGCAAATACAAGCGTGTTCACGATCATCTACAATATGTTATTCCATCCACTGTCCAAGTGGGTGTGAAATGAGCAGGCAGAGGAGAACCACAGCTTCACCTTCTCTTCCTGAGAGCATCTCCACCAGGTCTTCCGTGGGGAAAGGGAGCAGAGAGGTCCCCACAGCACCTACGGCTGTCACCAAGCCTCACTGTATCGAGGGTGGGTGAGACAGGAGCATGGGGGTTGAGGAAGGTTTTGACATTGTTGTGGATTGAATTGTGTCCTCCCTCCCCCCCAAATAGATGTTGAATTCCTGGCTTTGTGCCTGTGGGTGTGATCCTTTTTGAAAATGTTAGTTGCCTTCCAGTTTGATTCTGACTCATGGTTACCCCGTGTGTAGAGCAGAACTGCCCCATAGGGTTTTCTTGGCTGTCATCTTATTGGGAAGTAGATCGCCAGGCTTTTCTTCTGTGGCACCACTGGGTGGGTTTGAACCACCAATGTTAAGGTTAGCAGCCGAGTGCAAACAGTTTGTGCCACCTAGGGACCTATGATCCTATTTGAAAATTTGCAAAGAAAAGAAAAAACATTTGTTTTGGGAATGCGGTCATACTGGTGAAGGGTGGATCCCAAACCTAATCAATTCTGAATTATTAAAAAAAAAACCAAAATAGACACACAGACATACACACAGACACACAGACACACACAAGAAGAGGGGAAGACAGATGGCACGTGAGGATCATCTGCAAGCCAAGGAACCAAGGAATGCCCGAGGCTGCTGACAAGGAAGAAGTCAACATGGTGAAGACTCTGATGGGGACTTTTAGCCTCCAGAACTGTGAGCAAATAAATTTCTGCTCTTTAAAGCCACCAGCCACTTGTGGTCTTTGTGTTACAGCAGCACTAGGTGACTAAGACAGACATTGTCTGCCCATATGTCCCTTACACTCTGCAGCTGAGCTGATCTGGCTGAGATTCTGCAGATGTTGACCTGGCTTAAGAGGTTTGGGACAGAGGGTGGGTTAGACGAGGTCAAGGCCAGGGAAACCTACTAGGGACCAGAGGTCAAGGTGGGGAGGGAGAGAGACCAGGGATGGAGAGGGAGTGAGAAAAGGGCATAGGCGTAGGGAATGGGAGAGACAGAGGAGGGGAGAGATATGGCAGGGAGGGGGCATTGAAAATGCAGAATAAACCCGACACAATGGCCGGGTTTACATGCGTGTCATGTGTGTCACAGTAAAACCACACTCCATAGGGTTTTAAGGGCTGTGGCCTTTCAGAAGCAAATCTCCTGGGCTTTCTTCCTAGGTGCTTCTCGGTAGATTCAAACCATCTACCTTTCAGTTAGTAGCCGAGTGCTTAAGCAAATGTGCCACCCAGGGACTCCACAGAATAAGACCACCCATCCACACACCGCTTCCTGTAAGCCAGGCACAAGTGCTGAACATGTTCATTGCACAATTCTATATAATTCACACCCAACACACATGGAGAAGGTGGAGTTGTTATCCAAAGTCTTATGGACATCCAGCTGTCCACATAACATTTTTCAAATAGGTTCCTTAAACAGATGGGCTCGGCACAACTTCATAAAGGCGTAGGGGTTAAGGGCTGTGCTCGCTAGCTGGGCAGTCTGGGTTCACACTCAACTCAGACGATTGCTGTCTACTCAGGAAGGCACTTAAACCCTCTGCTGTTTAGTGCAAACCTCTGTAGGCAAGGGATTAAGGTTGTCAGCCCCGAAGGACCTTTTTTTTGCAAGGATGTTAGAGCAGAAGAAACAGCTGCCGTCACATGGAAAGTGATGGTGGACCCTGTCTGTTTTGATTGAGAGCAAGGAATTCTTCTCATGGCTCAGTCCCTCTTCCTGTTCTTCAGTCTCCCCCTTTCTCTGCCCTAGTATTCCTTCCTCCCTGCCCCTTTCTGTGCCCTAGTATTCTTCTCCCTGCCTCTCAATCTTCCCTTCTCCCTACCATTTGGTGTCTGCACCCCCCTCGGCCCTGGGTCAGCCCGCTCTCCCCCTCCATCCCCATTACCCTTCCTTTCCCCTCTCTCTAGCTTCGGCCTTCCCTCCCTCTGTCCCTCAGTAACCCCCTTCCTGCCCCTTGATCCCCCCGCACCAGTCTCCCACCTCCTCCATGCCCCTCAGTCTCCCCCCGCCCCCTGCCTCTCAGTCTCTCCCTTTCTCTGTTTTTCAGTCTCCTTGTGTTTTTTTCCATGTACATCCATACCAAGGTCTCTGATAAGCAGGTGGGGTTTTATTATGTCCTGGCAGTCTGTTCCCCCTCCAAATACAGCCTGTCATGTGTTCCTCCAAATCCCCTCTAATCCTTCCATGTTTTGCTGAGGCTGGTCTGGCCTAAGAGGATTGGAGTATTTGCTAAATGAGACCAGAGACAGGAGCTGCAGTGGGGAGACGCAGGGACCTGGGAGGCCACAAGGGGGCAGCAGAGGAAGTGAGAGTCAGACAGAAGGGAGGCACTGTGCTCCCACCTGAGGTGGGAAGAAACTGGGAGGGTGAAGGTCTGGAGAGAAAAAAAAAAAAATTTTTTTTTTTTAGGCGAAGGTATATAAAAAGAGGGGACATGCGCTGTGGCTGTGCAGGGACCGTTTACAAGGTTGTGGTGGATTTTACTGATTTTCAAATTTTAAAGCCCAGAATAAGCTACAGATATAAAAAAAAAAATTTTTTTTTAATTATTATATTTAATAAGAGTCCGTCAAGATTCCTTGAAGCAAAATAAACATAAAAATCTCAATTTATTACTATATAGAAGGCAAATAGATAAAAAGTGAAATTGAAATGTATCATTAAAAATGTCATGACCATGGCCTCAGGGAACATCTAGCTCAACTGGCATAACAGAGTTTATAAGAGAAAATGTTCTACATTCTACTTTGGTGAGTAGCATCTGGGGTCTTAAAAGACTGTGAGTGGCCATCTAGGATACTCCACTGGTCTCACCCCTTCAGGAGCAAGTAAGAATGAAGAAAACTAAAGACACAAGGGAGAGATTAGTCCAAAGGACTAACAGACCACAACTACCACAGACTCCACCAGACTGAGTTCAGCACAACTAGATGGTGCCTGGCTACCACCACTGACTGCTCTGACAGGGATCACAATAGAGGGTCCTGGACAGAGCTGGAGAAAATTGGAGAACAAAATTCTAACTCACAAAGAAAGACCAGACTTACTGGCCTCACAGAGACTGGAGAAACCCTAAAGGTATGGCCCTGGACACCCTTTCAGCTCAGTAATGAAGTCACTCCTGAGGTTCACCCTTCAGCCAAAGATTGAACAGGCCCATAAAGCAAAACTGAAGGGCACACTAGCCCAGGGGCAGGGACTAGGAGGCAGGAGGGAACAGGAAAGCCAAGGTTGAAAAGGGAGAGTGTTGACATGTCGTGGGGTTGTTAACCAGTGTCATAGAACAATGTGTGTACTGACTATTTAATGAGAAATTAGTTTGTTCTGTAAACCTTCACCTAAAGTACAATAAGAAATTTAAAAAAAAGTCATGAAATACATAGTGCTAATTAAATCTTGGGTGTCAGTGGAGACCAAGTAGTGAACCTGGACTTCTACTGTCACCTGGCAGAAATGATGAAGCATATCCTCCGCCCCTACCAGAGTGATGTCAGAGGAAAACAACTAAATCAGGACTTAAATAAGATCCAGAATGCCATAACATAATACCCAAAATGTCCAGTTTTCAATTAAAAATCACTCGTCACCACTCACCTATCAGGTTTGTCATACCGTGGTGGCTTGCGTGTTACTGTGATGCTGGAAGATACGCTACCGGTATTTCAAATACCAGGAAGGTCACCCATGGTGGACAGGCTTCAGCAGAGCTTCCAGACTAGGAAGGACAGGAAATCTACTTGTAAAAAAAATTGGTCAGTGAAAACCTTATGAATAGCAGTGGAACATTCTTGAAGTTGTCAAGGATTTCATTTTACTTGGATCTATAATCAATGCCTATGGAAGCAGCAGTCAAGAAATCAAATGATGTATTGTATTGGGCAAATCTGCTGCAAAAGACAAATTTAATGCATTAAAAAGTGAAGATGACACCTTGAAGACTAAGGGATTTTCCATCACCTCATATGCATGGAAAGCTGGACAGTAAATAAGGAAGAACAAAGAAGAATTGTTACCTTTAAACTATGGTGTTGGTGAAAAATATGGAATATACTATGGACTGCTAGAAGAATGAACAATCTGTCTTGGAAGAAGTACAGCCACAATGCCCCTTAGAAACAAGGATGGTGAGACTTCGTGTCACATACTTTGGACTTTATCAGGAGGGATCAATTCTCAGAGAAGGACATCGTGCTTGGTAAAGTAGAGGGTCAGTGAAAAAGGGGAAATCTCTCAATGAGATGGATTGACATAGTGGCTGTAACGATGGGCTCAAACATGGAAACAACTTTGAGGATGGTGCAGGACTGGGCTGTGTTTCATTCTGCTGTACATAGGGTCGAAATGAGTCAGAACTGACTCTACCTCACCTAACAACAATATCATACCAAGAACCAGGAATTTTTCAAACTGAATGAAAAACACAAAACAACAACAATCAATAGATGCTAACACTGAGATAACAGAGATGTTAGAATTACCTGACAAAGATTGTAAAACAGCTATGATATTGTAGAAGGAATCCAGGTAGCATAATAGCTGAATAAACAAACAAAACAGTTCAATGGATGGACTTAATAAGAATGGAGGGGAAATAGGAAGGAATTGGTGAAGTACAACATAAAATCATAGAAATTACCCGATCTGAACAACAGAGAGAAAATAAACTGAACAAAGAGCCTCAGGGATCTGTAGGAACATAACAACAACAACAAAAATCTAACATTTATTGTCATTGGGGTCCCACAAAGAGGGGAGAGGGAGAGAGCAGGGCTGAAAAAGTACTTAAAGAAATAATGGCTGAAAAGTTCCCCAATTTGCCAAAAGCATAAGCCTACAGTTTTAAGAAGCTGAGTTAACCCCAAACAGGATAAACCCAATGAAATCCACATAATTTTTTTCTTTTTAAGTGCTGAAAGTAAAAAACTGCCAAGCAAGAGTCCTAGTCCCAGTGAAAACATCCTTCAGGAATGAAAGGGGAAATCAAGACATTCTCAGATGAAGGAAAATTAAGAGAATTTGTCACCAGCAGGCATACTGTAAAAGAATGGCTATAGGAAGTTCTCTAAACAGAAAGAAAATGATGGAAAAAAAAAGACCTTGAGACATCAGGAAGGAAGAAAGCATGATAAGCAAAAATATGGATAAATACTATATACTTTTATTCTCCTTTTGTGTTTTCTAAGTTGTTTGACTGTTGAAGCAAAAATTATGAAAGTGTCTGATGTGGTTCTAAATGAATGTAGAGAAAATATGTAAGACAATTATAAATGGGAGAGGGTAAAGGGACATAGAGGAAGGTAAGGTTTACACTTCACTCAAACTGTCGAAATGATGACACACATCAGTGAATTGTAATAAGTTATGTACATATAATGTAACAGCAACCACTAAAAAAACCAAACAAGGTGATATACTCAAAAACACTATGGATAAATCAAAACGGAATTGTAAAAAATGTTCAAGTAGCCCAAAAGAAGGCAGATAAAAGAAAACAGAAAAAACAAAAACCAGAGAGAGCAAACAGAAAACAAAAATAAAATGGCAGACTTAAGTACTAACATTAATAATTACATTAAATGTAAATGGTCTAAATATGCCAATTAAAAGAGATTGGCAGAGTGGATTAAAAAAAAAAAAAAAGACCCGACTGTACGCTATTTACCAGAAACTCACTACAAATATGATATAGACAGGTAAAGTAAAAGGATGGAAAAAGATATACCATGCAAACATTAGTCCAAAGAAAGCAGGAGTGGATATATGACTATCAGATAGACTTCAAAACAAAAGGTTACCAGCGACAAAGAGGAAATTATATAACAATAAAAGGATAAATGTACCAAGAAGACTTAGCAATCCTAAATGAATATGTACCAAAAACAGAGCTGCAAAATGTGTGAAACAAAAATTTGTAGAACTGAAAGGAGAGATAAATTTACAATTATAGTTGGGGACTTCATCTTCCTTCTCTCAACAATTGCTAGAATAAATAGACAAAAAATCTATTTATTCTAGCAATCATTGAGAGAAGGATGAAAGGTATAAAAGAACTGAACAACACCATCAACAAAGGATCTGACATTTGTAGAACACTCTACTCAACAACAGCAAAATACACATTCTTTTTAAGCACCTACAGAACATATACCAAGATAGACCATATCTTGGACCATAAAGCAAACCTCAACAAATGAAATCACAGAGCATGTTCTCTGACTACAAAGGAATCAAACTAGAATCAGTAACAGAAAAACAGGAAAATCTCCAAACTAGGAACCTGAACAATATGCTTCTAAATGACTCATATGTCAAAGAGAAAGTCTGGAGGATAGTTACACTGAACTGAATAAAAATGAAAATGAAAATATATAAGATTTTGTAGGACACAGGTAATGCAATGCTGAGGGGAAAATGCATAGTGCTAAATGCATGCACCAGAAAAAAAAAAAAAGAAGAAAATAATAATAACCTAAGTTCCCACCTCAGGACCCTAGAAAAAGAAGAGCAAAATAAATCCAAAGCAAGTAGAAGGAAGGAAATAGTAAAGAGCAGAAATCAATGAAACTGAAAAAAAAAAAAAAAAATAGAGAAAAATCATTGAAACAAAGAATTAGTTTTTTGAAAAGATCAATAAAATTTACAAACACCCAGCATGACCGACAATAAATGTCAGCTTTTAGAAACTTTTGTCAATTTGACAAGGTATTTTTCTGTTTAATCTAGAACATTTTTAATTAAAAAAAATTTTATTTTAGAACACATGGGTCTGCCACTGAATTAAAGGAAAAAGAAAAAAAAAGGTTCCATCAGAGAGAGTTTGAGAAGCACTGAAATAAACATCAAGAAATTTTACTAATGAAAATACAATACAAACGGGAAAAAATATTTGCGACACATAACTGCCAAGAGGTTATTTAAGAATCAATGTAAATAAACATGGGCACACAACTGTTCCTACTGCTGGATCAGCAAGTTAGAAGCCTCAACCTTACCCTCATCAGGGAAATGAACGTTACAACCACCACGAAGTTACAGGCCGGCAAATGGGCAAATGGGGAGCCATAAAAAAGTATCACAATCCTAACTGTGGGCCAGAACACGCTGGTCCAGAATCAACCATCCTGGAAAAGCTCTAGGGCCATAACTACTAAAGCTACGCCTGCGCACAGCTCTGAGCCTCAATTCCACGAATGACAAGGACTGGGGCATTCACAGCTCACAATTTGTGATGCCCACAGAATGAACACGAGCACACGCCCAATACCAGCCCTTGGATGAACCAACGGTGGCGCGTTCTCGCGTGGGAGAGTCACAACCCGCCACCGCTCATCCCGGCTCCGTGCAGATCACTGGGGAAAGCGCCTCCATCTGGCTCCTCGTGGGATTGCAGGTCGCTGCTGTCACCGTTGCCTCTATAAACTCAGTAGGTTCGTGTAGTCCGCGTGGTTCTGGTCCACAAAGTCAGTGCCTGCTTGGTACTCAGACATCGTGGAGTTGAAGGAGGGCTCCCCAAAGGGTCCCTGATATGAGAAGAGCCCCGTGAAATCAGGGCAGGAAGCGGGGTCTGGCGAAAAGCCCGCGGCGCAGGGGTCCTGGGCGCAGGCTGGGGCTGGGCCTGGGGCACCCCTTTGGGCGCCCTGTGCAGGGGTCCCGCAGGCCTGCCCAGGGCTGGAACCCACGGGATCTACTTCTGGGAAGATGGCCAAGGGACTGCTGAGTGGAGGGGGAGTGCAGACACCGGGACCCCCTGAGAAGGCCGGACGCCCACAGGCTGGGGGGCACATGTCCCGGGCCCGTCGGCCTTCCCGGCCCTGTAATCCCTGCAGTTGCTGCTGTCGCTGCTGTCGAGCGTATTTGGCCCGGCGGTTCTTGAACCACACCTGTGGGACAAAGTGGACAATGAGGAGGCGTGAAAGAGGGGCGGGGGCTCATGCACCCACATCTGCCTGGGAAGGAGGCTGCTCCCTGCCAACCGCGGCCTTTACGCCTCTCTCTTTTACTGCCCCAGAGCCAATTAGGGGGTCCCTGGGGTTCAGGGAAAGTCCCTGGGTGGTGCAGTTGGTTTGCGCTTGGCTGCTAACCTAAAGGTTGGCAGTTCAAACCCACCCAGCTGCGCCATGGAAGAAAAGGCCAGTGATCTGCTTCCTAAGGGTCGCAGACTTCGAAACCCTATGGCTTACACATGGGGTTGCGGTGAATCAGAATCGACTAAAGTGCCTTTTTTTTTTTTTTTTTGAGGGGGCGAGGCAGGTCAAGAGGACCTAGGCGTAGGGGGTAGAAGATAGGCATGGGGTGGCAAAGTGCACCCAAAAACCCAGGAAGGGGTCTGCGTGGAGGGTCCCCGAGGGTGAGACAGAGGCTGGGTACAGGGAGAACCCGAAGGCGTCATTCTGGGCTCCGCTGTGTTAGTGGGTTTGGCCCGGAACAGGATCGAGTAGGACTGGGGGTCCTGGGTCCACACCCGGCTTGGGGAGGGCCCACAGGCTGCCGCTGTGACTTTGGGGATGGCGCGGGGTAAGACCTGCACTTTGTGCTCCCGCAGATGGAGCTTTTCGGCCAGGGCCTTCCGCTCCTCATAGTCCGGGTATCTGTTCTTCTCGAAATGAGCCTGCAGCTCCCGTCGCTGCTCCGGGGTGTAGACGGTGCGCTCCTGGCGCTGCCTCCGCGGGGGGTCCTGGGCTGTCGCGGAGTCTGCAGGCGGGGAAACCGGGTCAGACAATTCCCCCAGGGATCTCCGCTTTCTGAGCCAGGGCCGGGGGAGCCGCAGGCGCGCGGGCCCAGAAGGCGGAAGCACCCATCTGGACCCAGACGCCCTGGGGCCATGCCCTGGCTTCTCACCTTCCAGCCCTGAGTTTCTCTGAGCCTCAGCGTCCACAACTTTGAAATGGGCGTGATAACAGCTCCTGTATTATTACAGGGGCCACAGCCGGGGGTGGTAGGGCAGTGTGGGCTCCGCAACCCAGAGCAACCCAGGAGGTGAAGCCGTCAGCTCAGACCTCCCCCTGCCCCATCCTTCGCATCCAAGAGCTGATGCCACGCTGACACTTGATGGGGAGTCTGGGGGCACTGGGTACCGAGCCCTCTGCTAAACTCGCCCTGCACAATTTAATTTCAGTTCGCAAACACCCTAAGCCCCTTCCCCTCCCACTGTACAGCACAGGAAGCCGTCCTGGACAAGTTCAGTCCAGGGGTGGCGGGGGGAGTGGTGGCTAGGACGGTACTCCCAAGCCTCCATACAGAATAGCAACCTGCC
Organism: Loxodonta africana; assembly: GCF_030014295.1. Lineage (NCBI taxonomy): Eukaryota > Metazoa > Chordata > Mammalia > Proboscidea > Elephantidae > Loxodonta > Loxodonta africana. The sequence goes on from NC_087352.1 coordinate 15,035,777, forward strand.
CCCGACCCTTTGGCCCAGGTCCCCCACACAGCCCCCGTCCCCATACCTGGGACTCACCAGGGAGATACTGCGGCTTCAGCATCCTCCCTCTTGTTCTGTTTCTCTGTGCGTGAGGCTCTGTTCACAGCCCGGCCCGGGGGTTTGAATTCCACCCACGGTGCTGAGGAGTCCCTGCTGCGCAGTGGTTAAGAACTCAGCTGCTAGCCGAAAGGTCGGCAGTTCGAATCTACCAGCCGCTCCTTGGAAACTCTATGGACAGTTCTACTCGGTCCTATAGGGTAGCTATTAGTCGAAATCGACTCAACGGCAATGGGTTTATCCGTGCTGTGCCCACCCAAACCCACCCTCTAGGTGCAGGACCCTCCCTCTCTCAGCCCCACCCTGCCGTTTGCTCCTTGGTGGAGGTAGAGTGATCAATTAATCCTTTCATTACTGTGCAGTCCTGGGTGGGGCAACCGTTTAAAGCTCGCACTTGGCTGCTAACGGAGGTTGGAAGTTTGAGTCCCCCCAGAGGCACCTGGGAAGAAAGGCCTGGTGATCTGTCCAGTCTATGAAAACCTTATGGAGCACAGTTCTATTCTGACACCCATGGGGAGTCACCATGAGTCAGCCACTGGAAGGCAACTGGTTTTACTGCCTGGCTGCCCAGTGCTGGGAGCTGGGAAAGTCCAGTGACAAGACAGCCTTGGTCCCACCCTCAGGGGCTTCTCAGGCCAGCAGGGACAGCAACGGATAAGGGGAGAGTTATTCAGCCGGTGCCTGAGGTGCTAGGCTTAATGGGATGTCAGATTTGATATGTCAAAAAAATTAATTTGAGTAAAATACTATCAAAACAAACTAAAGTTCCAGTAGTTAGCGTAAGTTTATATAGATGTTCCTAAACTTTGTGCCATGGCCAGTGGCTTTAGTAGTGCTTGTGTGAAATGCTGCTGTAGAAAATAGTCTCAATTTAAGAAACCAATTACTGTTTTAATTTCGAAGGAAAAGTTTCTACTATGCTAGGAGGAAGGAGCCCAGGGTGGGGCAAATGGTTAAGCGCTGGGCTGTTAACTGAAAGGTTAGTGGTTCAAACCTACTCAGTGGCTCTGTGGGAGAAGGACCTGGCAATCTGGTTCTGAAAAGATTTGTGGTTGTTAGATGCCTGTCTTTCTCCCACGAGCCAGAGCGGACAGAATAGAAATGTCCCTGAGGGTTTCCAAGGCTGCGATCTTTATGGAAGCTGACTGCCACATCTTCCAGCGGAGCAACCGACCTGTCAAGCTCTTAAACCCCTCGCCGCCAGGGCTTCGGCCTCTGCCCCAAACCGAAACCAAACCCGCTGCTGTCCAGTTGACTCTGACAGAGTAGAACTGCACCGTAGGGTTTCCAAGGCTGTAAACCTCTAAAAAAAAATTTTTTTTATTTGTGTTTCAGGTGAAAGTTTACAGCTGAAGTTAATTTCTCATACAAAAATTTATACACATATTTTTTTTAAATTTATTTCTTGTGCTTTAAGTGAAAGTTTACAAATCAAGTCAGTCTCTCATACAAAAAAGTTATACACACCTTGCTGTGTACTCCTAGCTGCTCGTCCCCTAATGAGACAGCACTCCCCTTCTCTCCACTCTGTTTCTGTGTCCATTCAGCCAGCTCCTGTCCCCCTCTTCCTTCTCATCTCGCCTCTAGACAGGAGCTGACCACATAGTCTCATGTGTCTACTGGAGCCAAGAAGCGCACTCCTTACTAGTATCAGTTTATGTCTTATAGTCCAGTCCAACCCCTGTCTGAAAAGTTGGCTTCGGGAATGGTTCCAATCTGGGGCTAACAAGGAGTTCGGGGACCATGACTTCCAGGGTCCTTCTAGTCTCAGTCAGACCGTTAAGCCTGGTCTTTTTATGAGAATTTGAGGTCTGCATCCCACTGCTTTCCCGCTCCATTAGGGATTCTCTGTTGTGTTCCCTGTCAGGGCAGTCATTGGCGGTAGCCAGGCACCATCTAGTTCTTCCAGTCTCAGGCTGATGTAGCCTCCGGTTTACGTGGCCCTTTCTGTCTTTCGGGCTCATCTTTACCATATGTCTTTGGTGTTCTTCATTCTCCTTTGCTCCAGGTGGGATGAGACCAATTCATGCATCTTAGATGGCTGAATGCTAGTGTTTAAGACCCCAGACACCTCTCACCAAAGTGGGATGGAGCATGTTTTCTTAGTACACTCTGTTATGCCAATTGACCTAGATGTTCCCTGAAACCATGGTCCCCAAACCGCTGTCCCTGCTACTCTGGCCTTCGAAGAGTTCGGTTGTATTCAGGAAACTTCTTTGATTTTGTTTTAGTCCAGTTGTGCTGACCTCTCCTTTATTGTATACATATATTGTTATATGACACTAGTTGTAACCTCTATAATGTGACAGCACCTTCTCCCTTTGCACCCGGGGTTACCCGCGCCCATCCATCCAGCTCCTGTCCCTTCCTATCTGCTCATCCTGCCTCCTGACAAGAGCTGCCCATTTGGTCTCATGTATCTGCTTGAACTAAGAAGCACTCTCTTTATGAGTATTTTATGTTTTATAGTTCAGTCTAATCTTTGTTTGAAGAGTGAGCTTTGGCAATGGTTTTAGTTCTGGGTCCAAGGCTGTAAAGCTTTTATTTATTACTATTTTGTTGCTGTTGTTAAGAATATGCACAGCAAAACATACACTAATTCAATTGTTTCTACATGTACAATTCAGTGATATTGACTACATTCTTCGAATTGTGCATCCATTCTCACCTTCTTTTGGGTTGTTTCTCCCCCACTAATATAAACTCTCTGCCCCCTAAGGTTCCTATCTAATCTTTGGAGTTGCTGTTTAAGGCTGTAAATCTTTATGGAAGCAGACTGCTACATCTTTCCCCCGCTGAGCTGCTGGTAGGCTCCAACCGCCGGCCTTTCGGTTAGCAGCTAGGGGTTCAATCACAGACTACCAGGGCTCCTTCCTCTGCCCAGGGCACAAAAATACCTTCCTCTGGCCCAGCAGGTGGGAGACAGCATTTCACAGGAAGGTGAGTGAAAATCATCATCCACGGTGCAGGAATGGGGTGGGGCAGGGTGGAGTGGGGTGGGAGTAGGTGGGGTAGCCTCTCAGAAAAGCCACCTCCAGCCAGTCAGCCACCAGCCCAGGAGTCTTCCCTGATTCCCTTCTTGCCTCACTGCTCACCCCCATCTTCTCAACCAGTCCTGGGGCTCCACCATTGCCCACCCAGGGAGAGGTGCTCAGGAGGGAGTGGTGTTCGACTGTGGGGCCGCCCCAGTGTGCTGGGATGCTGGATGTGTCGGGGATAATCTAACCAGGTCCCATGACCTCCCCTCCTTCTCCCTATCTGAACTTTGTTTCGAATCTTATACCAGTACCACTTGCAATCGAGCCGTCTCCGACTCTTGGCGACCCCACGTGTCACGTTAATGCTGAGTTGATTAATTCGGGATCTAAGGTTCCATGAATCCTGGCCACACCTGGGGTTGCCCTGAGTCTGAATCGACTCAACTGGCAACTGCTTTGTTTTCTTTTGGGTTCAGGAGGGCCAAGGGGTAGGGGGAGGGGACAGGAGGGGCAGAAGAGGCAGGGCCTGTGTACCCAGAAGCCCTGGCAGGGGTCTGACTCGAAGGGTCCCCAAGGTTCAGATGGGGACTGAGAACAGGGAGAACTTGACAGCGTCAGTCTGGGCCCCCGCCGTGTCAGTTGGTTTGTGCCAGCACAGGGTGGAGTGAGACCCTGAGCCCTAGGTCCACACCGGGCCCCGCTAGCTGCGTGACAGGTGCACTTGGCTGCTCTTCACCTCAGAGCGCCTCACCTACAGCATCTTGGGTAATGGGTACAGCCACCCAAGTTCCATGTCCCCACTGGATGGTGGAGCCAAGGGTGGCTGACCATTGAGACTGGAGGGACTGACGAAGGAGGATTTTGGATCTGTCTGAGCTGGGGGCTTCCTGCCAAGGGCAGATGTGGAGCCAAGTGATTCTGGGTTTAAATCCTGCCTTTACCTCACCTTGAGTGTGGCCACGGGACATATCTGAGCCTTAGATTCCTCATCTGCATCTGGGGTTTGCTCAGAGCTGTTCTGGTTTTAGCACTGAAAATCCTCCAGCCCAGGAAACCCCTTGGTCTCAGGCAAACTGAGAGAGATGCTTGCTGTACTTTGGGGAGAGAATATTTACCAAATTCAGACTCTTATTTCAATATTTTAACCACCAGAACATCTAGCAAACAAACAAACCCAGTTGCCGTCGAGTTGAGTCCAACTCATGGCAACCCCATGTATGTCAGAGTAGAACTGTGCTCCATAGGATTTTCAGTGGCTATTTTTCCAGAAATAGATTGCCAGGCCTTTCTTCTGAGGCACCTCTGGGTAGATTCAAACTTCCAACCTTTCACTTAGCAGCTGAACACATTAACTGTTTGCACCATCCAGTGAGTCCTCAAATCCTATAGATCAACCTATTAGTGGGGTTTTCATGATTGAGAATGATGTGTCTTGTCTAATGATTCATTATATTTGTTTTTTTTTGGGTACCATTGAGTCGATTCTGACTTATAGTGATCCCATGTGACAGAGTAGAACTGCCCCACAGGGTTTCTTAGGCTGTAATCTTTATGGGAGAAGATCTCTAGGTCTTTCTCCTATGGAGCTGCTGGGTGGGTTAGAACTGACAACCTTTCAGTTTAGCAGTCAAGTGCTTCACCATTGGGCCACCAAAAACAAAAACTAAAAACATTGCCACCGAATCGATTCTGACTCATAGCCATCCTACAGGACAATGTAGAACCGCCCCACGGAGTTTCCAATGAGTGGCTGGTGGATTGGAACTGCCAACCTTTTGGTTAGCAGGCAAACTCTTAACCAGTGTGCCACCAGGACTTCTTGGGCCACTGGTGCTCTTTAAAAAAAGAATCATAACAAACTGCAAACATCAACAAACTACTCTGGCACTGTGGTAACTCTTTAAATGTTGTTTTCTAAACAGCCGGGGAGTGTGCCCCCCTTGTTCCCTTTCCAGAGATGGGGGCACCTCCTCATCACTTCCCTCTGCCCCTCTCTGTTCCTCCCTCTCCTGTTTTCTCTGCTGCCCCCTTGTGGCGGTTCTGATCCCTGGGCCTCCCCACAGCCTCTTCTCTGACCCTGTCCTCGTCCCATTTAGCAAATGCTCTAATCCTCTTAGGCCAGGCCAGCCTCAGCAGAGCAGAGAGAGAATTAGATAAGATTTGGGGGCAGGAGGAGGGACACATGACAGGTTGTGTGGGTGGGGGGCCGAGTGCCAGGATATGAAGGAAGCCCCTCCTATTCATCAGCCAAATCCTGGAAAGGGATGGACGTAGAACAACTCATACCCTGAGACGCATGAGGAGGTTGAAGGGCAGAAAGAGGGAGAGACTACGGGTCATAGTGGGGAGGTCGAGGGGCAGAGAGGTGGGGACTGAACGGTAGGCCAAGGGGCAGCGAGAAGGGGAGACTGAGAGGCAGGGAGTGGGGGAATGAGGGGCAGAGTAGCATGCCATTGTATGAATATATCATGGTCTTTCCATCCACACATAGGTGGACACTGGAGTTGTTTCCAGGTTGGGGCTATTATGAAAAAAAAATGATATGGTGGACATACGTTTTCATTTATCTTGTATAAGTATCTAGGAGTAGGATTGTTGGATCTATATCTCCACTGCAGGGCATGATCGTTCTAGTTGCTCTGCGTCCTCACAGACATTTGATGACGTTAGTCTTATTAATTTTAGCCATTTGTTGGGCATGTAGTGGCACCTCACTGTGGTTTGAATTCCTGTTTCCCTAATGACTAATAATGTTGAGCGTCCTTTTGTGTGCTTATTGCCCATTTGTATATCTTCTTTTGTGAAGTGTCTCTTTAAGCCATTTTATTATTGAGTTGTAGGAGTCTTATGTAATTTGTACACACGGTCTTTGTCAAATATGTTTTGCAATTACTTTCTAACAGACTGTGGCTTGCATTTTGTTTAACTTAATGGTGTCATTTGAAGAAGAAATTTTCAATTCTGGTGAAGTCTAATTTAACAGTTTCCTCTTTTATGGTCATCAGTTTTGGTGTCATTTCTAAGAAAACTTTGCCTGATTCCAGGTCAAGAAAATATCTCCCTATTTTTTTTTCTAGGAGCTTTATACTTTTACCTTTAGGACTACGATCCACCTCAAATTAAGCTTTGAATATGGTGTGAGGGAGGGCTTGAGGTTCTTTTTCTTAATGTGGGTATTTCATTGTTCCATCACCATGTATTGAACCGATTTTCCTTTCCTCGTCAACTTGCTTTGGCATCGTTGTCAAAAAACCAGCTGACCATTAAAATTTGGTTAATTTCCCTCTATTCTGTTCCATTGATCTATTTGTCTATTTTTATGCAATGCTATACCGCCTATCCTCATGGAAAAACCACACATGGATTACTGTAGCTCTATAAGTCTCTTTTTAAAATGTTTTAGCTTTATTTTCTAACACAGTAAATAATAGTAGATATAATCCACATAAACAAAATATTCTTGGTGTCCTCAATAAGTTTCTTTTTTAAATTAATATTTTATTGTATTTTGGCAAAAGAATACACAGCAAACCAGGTTTCTATTCAACAATTTCTACACCTTATGTTCAGTGACATTGGTTACATTCTTCAGTTTGTATTGATATTCTCATTATTTCCGTTCTAGTTGTTCTATTCCCATATAATAAGTCAAGGAGTATAAGATCTCCAGCTTTTTCAAGACTGTTTTGACTATTCTAGATGCATATTCTAGCTTTTGTCAATTTCCATAAAAGAACTTGCTAAGGTTTTGATTGGAATTGCAATGAATCTAAAGATTAATTTGAGAAGAATTGGCATCCTAACAATAGTGTGTCTTCCAATCCATGAACATGGTATATTTCTTTACTGACTTGGGTCTTCTTTAGTTTCTCTCAGCAACCTTTTGCAATTTTCAGTAGGACAATTATCTGAAAGAAGAGATGTAAGGACTTATGAATGGATTGGTGTCCCTGGTGGCACAAATGGTATGTGCTTGGCTACTAATTGAAAGATTGCTGGTTTGAACCCACCCAGAGGTGCCTTGGAAGAAAGGTCTGACAATCTACTTCCAAAAAATCTACATTCCAAAAACTGAAAGCCCTGTGGAGCACTGTTCTATTTTGGCAACATGGGTTTGCCATGAGTCAGAATCAAGTCATTGGCAACTGATTTGGTCTTTTTGGTTTATGGGTGGATTGGACCTGCGATTGAGGAAAAAAAGGGGAGGGGAAGGAGAAGACTGAATGTCTAGGTTTCAGCTTGAGTCACTGGATGTAAATGAGGAAGAAAGCAACTTGCCCAGAAGACTTAGTTCAGAAAAGTAAGAGCTTGGATTTGTACTCAGCCTAGTTGATCCCAAAGTTACGTGTATGACCATCTGAAACCCATCTCTCCACATACCATTACCTCAGTGGGGGCCCTGAGCTCCAGAGCCAAGAAAGCCAAAATTCCAGGAGAAGGCAATTTAGGGTTGCTACCATTCTCTCCCATGGGCCTGTAGGGGCCCATCTTTTCCTCTCTCTTTCTTTCTTTTTTTTGAATAAACACTAAGTTCACTTGTAAATTTAATTAATTTCCAGGTTCTCTCGCATTTATTGTTTCCCAGTGATTCCTTAGTGAGGGTGTGTGAGTGGTATATTCTCCTATTCTTCTTTATATGTCAAAAAAGGTCTTTGTTTTGCCTTCATTCTTACATGACAGTTGGGCTGGATATAAAAATTTAGCTTGTCTTTCAAGACTCGGAATTTTATTTCTTCTTTTTATTCTGACCTATTTTGTTGTTGATGGGAAGTCTACAGTGAGTCTAACTGAAGTTTTTTTTTTTTTTTAATTGTTGATATTCTGCAGTTTCCTTACCCTGGGTGGGTTTATTTTATCTCCCTTTTAAATAATTTATTTTATTTTATTTTTTTTGTTTAGAAGACACACAGCAGAACATACACCGACGTGACAATTTTGACATGTACAATTCAGTGACATGGATTACATTCTTCAAGTTGTGCAACCATTCTCACCCTCCTTTTCTGAGTTTTTCCTCCCCCATTGACATAAACTCACTGCTCCTTAAGGTTCCTATCTAATCATTCAAGTTGTCAGTTTGATCCCATATAGATAGTTCTTAAAAGAGCACAATGCTCAAGGCAGACATTCTTTACTAGTTAAACTAAACTATTTCTAGGCTTTAAAAGAACTTCCAGGGATATTTTTGGTTTAAGATCTAAAGGCTACCTTCGGGCAATAGTTTCAGGAGTTCCCCAGCCTCAATGGCTCCAGAAAGTCTGGAGTCCATGAGAATTTGAAATTTTGTTCTAAATTTCCCCCCTTTTGATTCTTTCCTTTCTCTTGATAACCTGACTAAATTAAGTCCAAAATGGAGTCACTTGTGCTGAGCCCCACATCAGCAAACCAAAATCTAAGTTTCTATTTCATGTAAATGCCTAACTTTCCCAGTACCCCAAATGCAAGTCAATCAATTAACTCTCCTGGAAACGGAAACCAAAGCTAGCCAGCCAATAGGACTTGACTGATCAGTTTAACCTGATTCAAATTTTCCCTTGATTCCCAAATAAGGAGAAAAAAACCTCACCAGCCAATCCAAAAATTGCCTAGCATAGCTTCTTTGTTTCTTGTGTGTCTGCCATGACAAAAGCCTTCCTGCCTGTACCACACTTCAGAACTCTTTTTTTTTTTAGGTTTCATTTATTTCTTTTCTTTTTTTTTGTAATTGTGCTTTAGGTGAAAGTTTATAGCTCCTGTTAACTCCTCATACAAAAATTCATACATACATTGTTTTGTGACATTAGTTGCAACCCCCACAATGTGACAGCACACTCCCCCTTTCCACCCTGGGGTTTCCTGTATCCATTTGACCAGTTCCTGTCCCTTCCTGCCTTCACATCCTGCTTTTGGACAGGAGCTGCCCATTTGGTGTCATATATCTGAATGATCTAAGAAGCACGTTCCTCACATGTATTATTTTTTGTTTTATAGTCCTGTCTAATCTTTATATGCTTCAGACCAGACGTTCCCTGGTTCATGAACTGAAAAGTAGAGCTCATGAGTTCATATGTTGTTGTTGGGTGCCTCTCAAGTCGATTTCGACTCATAGCAACCCCATGTGACAGAGTAGAACTGCCCCATAAGGTTTTCTAGGCTGTAATCTTTATGGAAGGAACGCTGATGGTGCAGTGGTTAAAGTACTCGGCTGCTACCTGAAAGGCCTGTGGTTCGAACATACCAGCTGCTCCATGGGAGAAAGACATGGCAGTTTGCTTCAATAAAAATTACAGCCTTGGAAACCCTATGGGGGCAGTTCTATTCTATCTTATAGGGTTGCTTTGAGTCACTATGAGTCGATTTCTGTTTGGAATTGACTCCATGCCAATGGGTTTGGTTTTGGTTTAATATTTACAAGAGCAGATAGCCAGGTCTTTCTCCCTCAGAGCTTCTGGGTGGGTTCAAGCTGCCAACCTTTCAGTTAGCAGTAGAGAGCTAGTCCATATACAAATTCCATGTTGTGAACATTTTGTTTTTAACATCCCGCACAGCCATTGTTTATTTTTTATTTTGCACAGCCAACCTTCCTTCCCCTGCTCTGTGGAGCCAGAAAGGTCTGTTCTAGGACTGGATTTTTCCAGTCAGGAGCCTCCAGATTGGATACTGAGGGTTAGAGGGACCCTCCCTCCCCCTCACCCCTTACTCTTCAAGCTAATGAGACCTGCCCTGATTCCCCAGCCAGGCTGCTGGCCTTAATCTTTCCTAGCAGGGGGTGTGGAGGAGGGAGAAAGAAGGACAGGGCTCCTGGTGAGACACAATGACCAGCCACAAGGAGAGATTACCACACGCAAACACACACAAGCATGTATGTGTGTGGCTGTGGGTGTCTGGAGAAGTAAAACAGACCCACGTGGGCACCAGGAGCTCGGAGAAATATTAATATCTAGAGAGATAGACAAGGAGCCCTGGTGGAGCAGTGGTTAACACTTAGCTGTTAACCGAAGGGTTGGCAGTTGGAACCCACCAGCAGCTCTGCTGGAGAGATCAGGTGATCTGCTCCTGTAAATATTTCAGCTTAGGAAACCCTATGGGGGCAATTCTACTCTGTTCTGTAGGGTCAATTAATGGCACACAACAACAGCAACAACAGCAAAGAGGTAGACCAGAGAAGAAAATACAGAGAGAGACAGAGAGGAGGGGAAACAGAAGTTCAGCACAAGGGCGGTACCAGGACAGGGAAAAAGAAAGGAAGGGAAATTTATAGAGAATTGAAAAGCAAGAGTGAGAGAAACAGGCAGGGAAAAAGAAAGAAAACAGGAGTAGCAATTGGTGATTGAGGGAGACAGGATTTAGACACATCCAAACACCTTAAGGGAGCGAGTTGCTGGGCCTAAGGGCTGGGGACCGTGGTCTCGGGGGACATCTAGCTCAATTGGCATAACATAGTTCATAAAGAAAATGTTCTACAACCTACTTTGGTGAGTAGTGTCTGGGATCTTAAAAACGTGCAAGCGGCCATCTAAGATACATCTATTGGTCCCATCCCATCCAGAGCAAACCAGAATGAAGAAAATCAAAGACACAAGGAAAATACTAGTCCAAAGGGGTAATGGGCCTCATGAACCACAGCCTCCACCAGCCTGAGCCCAGAAGAACTAGATGGTGCCGGGCTACCACCACCTACGGCTCTAATAGGGATCAAAATAGAGGGTCCCAGACACAGCGGGAGAAAAATGTAGAACAAAATTCAAATTCACAAGAAAAGACAAGACTTACTGGTCTGACAGAGACTGGAGGAGCCCCTGAGACTATGGCTCCCGGACACCCTGCTAACTCAGAACTGACTTCAGGACTTCTCCTGAAGTCCACCTTTCAGCCAAAGATTTGGCAGGTCTATAAAACAAGCAATAACACACATGAACAATGTGCTTCTTAGATCGATTAAGTATACGAGACCAAACCAGCAACATCTGCCCAAATGCAAAGAAGGCAGGAAGGGACAGGAAAACTGGACAAATGGGGACGGGGAACCCAGGGTGGAAACAGAAAAGGGGTGAGTGCTGACATATTGCGGGGATTGCAACCGATGTCACAAAACAACATGTGTATAAATTTCTAAATGAGAAATTAATTTGCACAGTAAACTTTCACCTAAAACAGTAAAATTAAAAAAAAGAGAGACAGGGTTGGATAAAGAAGGATAGAGACATTGAGACTAAGCTGGGGAGAGGACTCAATATTGTTGTTGAGTGACCTCATGTGACACAGTAGAACTGCCCCCTAGGGTTTCCTAGGCTGTAATCTTTACGGGACCAGATTACCAGGTCTCTTCTGCTACGGAGATGCTGGTGGGTTCGAACTGCCAACCTTTTGGTTAGCAGTTGAGTGCTTAACCATTGCACCACTAGCGCTCCTTGAGGATAAATAAAAACCCAAAACTGCTGCTGTTGAGTCGATTCTGACTTATAGCAACCGTATAGGACAGGGTGAAACAGCCCCATAGGGTTTCCAAGGAGCAGCTGGTGGATTCAAACTGCCGATCTTTTGGTTAGCAGCAGAGCTCTTGACCACTGTGCCACCAGGGCTCCTGGGGATAGAGGGGCAGAAACACAGCAAGGTAAGGGACAGAGAGACAAATAAGGTAAGAGACCAAGACAGAGACACAAACAAATTGATAAAGAAAGGGACAGAGTGAAACAGACAGAGATGGAAAAAAGACAGAGGATGAGAGAGAAGGTACACAGGCAAATAGGCAGAAATAGCTTTGCCTGAGGCCCAAAGGAAAGAGAAACTGAGGCACAGAGATCTAAAACCAAGACCAATGGCATGAGTAGGGAGAGAGAAAAAGAAAGGGAGAGAGAGAAGAGGAAGTAGAGAAGTTGACATTAACATCTGACAACACAGAGACAGAAAGGCCAGAGATGACAGTGATCGAGACCAAGGTAAAGAGAGAGAAAAAAGGGAAACTGAGGCAGAGAAGGAGCTCAATGAGGCAGTACAGAAATGAATGAGTTAGGACACAGACTGTTGGGGGAAGAAAGGGGGGCCCAGGAGAGGGATCTAGAAAGCTCTGTACCCCTTGCTTTTCAAATGATCTCTCAGGAACACCCAAAGTTTCTCTTTCCTCTTTGAAGCATCCCCCTTGGGACAATAGCTAAAAGCTGGAGAGACACTAGTCAGACCTAAGGAAGAATTTCCCTGAAAGATGGGGGCTTCTGGTCAGAGCCAAGAGCTGGGGCCTCTCTTCCCCATCAGCCAGTAATTGCCAAGATGTCATGGGGAGGAAGAGTAGGGATTAGGCAGACCGGCACCCCTCCTCCTCCCAGTCAATGTCACCTCCTGGTGCCCCGTCGACTCCCCCACCCTGATCAGGATTACCCTCTGAGATCCAGGCCATGGCAAGTGACATCACTCCCAAATGGGGCTTAAAATGCACGCATGTGAGGGGACCTGTTTCCTTCAGCCTCGGCCATCTGACGGCTCTGTCCAGGGACCTGGGGCCTTCAGGAGAACTCTGTCCCTCCTTCCTGAAGGTGAGTGTCTATAGGAGAGGCAGAAGGGACCAAGGAGGGGATAAGAGAGGGGAGAGAGGCAGGGTATATGGTCTATCTTACTCAAGCTGTGTTCCTAGCGTCCAACGCTTGTTATTGTTAGTTGCTGTCAGGTCAGTTCCAGCTCATGGCAACCCCACGTGTGTTAGAGTAGAACTGGACTCCACAGGGTTTTCAGTGGTTGATTTTTCAGAAGTCGATCGCCAGACCTTTCTTCCAAGGTGCCTCTAAATGGACTTGAACTAGTGAGAGCCATTTTGGACTTCCGACCTCTGGAACTGTAAAATAATAAATCTGTGTTGTTTTAAGCAACTACATCTGTGGTAATTTGTTGCAGTAGTCTTGGGGAATGAATAAAAAACCAGTCGCCAGAGTAGATTCTGACTCATGGTACCCATGTGTGCAGAGCAGAACTGCTCCATAGGGTTTTTAAGCATGTGACCTTTTGGAAGTAGATCGCCAGGCTTTCCTTCAGAGGTGCCTCTGGGTAGACTAGAACCTCCAAGCTTTTGGTTAGTAGCCGTGTGTGCTAACCATCTGCACCACGGAGGGACTCCTATTGAGCCCCCCTCAAAACCAAAAACCAAACCAGTTGCCATCAAGTTAACTGCAACTCATGGCAACTCCACGTGTACAGAGTAGAACGGTCCTCCACAGGGTTTTCAAGGCTGTGACCTTTCAGAAGTAGATTGCCAGGTCTTTCTTCCAAGGTGCCTCTGGGTGGGTTCGAATTGCCAACCAACCTTTTGGCTGATAAATCAGACAAAGACCATTGCCGTCAAGTCTATTCCGACTCATAGGGACCCTACAGGACAGAGTAGAACTGCCCCATAGGGTTTCCAAGGAGCACCTGGTGGATTCCAACTGCCGACCTTTGGTTAGCAGCCAAGCTCTTAACCACTGTGCCACCAGGGATCCTTTTGGCTAATAGCTGAGTATTTAATGCTTTGTACCACCCTGGGACTTCTGGGTCTGACAAAAAATGGGGGTGGTTTGTTGACTGAACAAGCATATATGGAACAAAAGTTTTATTCCAGGGTTTGGGAGAAAAGGGCCAGGCTGTAACTGCGCAGGAGGGAGCGAAGGTAGACAAGAGTGGGAACTGGCACATGGCGTGCAAGGCACTGGAGAATTGAGGGGCAGCTCATTGGTGAAGTGAAAAGCTCCAGCTCTAATGGCTTCCAGGAACAGAATCTCTCACTCCTGCTCAAATTAATGAAGGCAGCTCCTTGTTGTATTTTCTATAAAACTCTTAACATGGCTGAAAATTTTCTCTTCATTTACCCATTTATCCACTAATTGTCTGTTTCCTTCACTGAACCTTGATTTCTTCCCAGTGCCTGGCTTGTGGTCGGGTGCCTAAATATTTGCTGGTTAGGTGGATGCATGGACGACAGAATTAGAATCGAAGAGACACGTACACAGGGGATCAAGGTCTTGTGGCTGCAGAGGGAGGGAGGAAGGGTAGACTGTGGAGACTCCAAGGGGGCTGGAAATGTGGTGATTGGGAGAATCACGTTGCTGGTGAACTGACTATGTAGGGTAACAAAACTGCCTTGGAAGAAGCACAGCCAGAAAGCTCCTTAGAAGCCAGGATGGCCAGACTTCATCTCATGTACTTTGGACATGTTATCAGGAGGGACCAGTCCCTGGAGAAGGACATCATGCTTGGTAAGGTAGAGGGTCAGCGAAAAAGAGGAAGACCCTCAATTAAGATGAACTGACACAGTGGCTGCAACAATGGGCTCAAACATAGCAATGATTGTGAGGATGGCTCAGAACGGGCAGTGTTTCGTTCTGTTGTACATAGTGTCGCTATGACTCAGAACTGACTTGACGGCACCTAACAACAAGAATAACCCACCAGCCACTGCGCAGGAGAAAGATGTGGCAGTCTGATCCCGTGAAGATTACAGCCTTGGAAACCCTATGGGGCAGTTCTACTGTGTCCTCCAGGGTTGCCGTGAGCTGGAATCAACTCGATAGCAGTGGCTACAGGTGGAGGATGCACTTTGTGATTGGCTGCTAACCTAAAGGTTGGCGTTTTGAAATCACCCAGTGGGCTCTGTGGAAGAAGGCCTGGCGATCTGCTTCTGTAAAGATTACAACCTACAAAACCCTATGGGGCACAGCTCTACTGTGTAACACACGGGGTCACCGTGAGTCAGGGACCGACTCAGCGGTAACCAACAACTACAAAGGCTGCTTTTGGATTGCATCATTGCTGAGTTGGTTCGTTCAGAATCTAACTGTCCCAGGCATCCAGGTTTTCCTCCGTCCAATGGGGACACGGAGGAGACGGTGGGGGTTTCCCATTGAGGCTGGGGGGCAGAGGGAGGAGGGAAGTGAATTTGTCTGAGGTGGGGTTTTTGTTTTGAAGGGCTGACTGGAGCCAAGTGGTTCTGGATTTAAATCCTGCCCTTCCTTCTCACTGAGTGTGGCCTCGGGCCCTTCACATGAGTGAGCTGAGCCTCAGTGACGTCATCCGGAAAGCGGGGTTGATGACAAGCCAGTGAAATGAGACTTGCCCCATGGTGAGCTCAGGGGAGGGTGCTGGCCTCACCCTGCCTCTGAGGACCCAGGTAGCATTGCGGGTCAAGGGTGAGGCTCTGAAGAACTAGATGATGCCTGGTTTTCACCACCAACTACTCTGACAAGGATCACAATAGAGGGTCCTGGACAGAGAGGGAGAAAAAAGGTAGAACAAAATTGAAATTCACAAAAAAGACCAGACTTACTGGTCTGACAGAGACTGGAGGAACCCCTGAGACCATGGTCCCCAGAAACTCCGTTAACTCAGAACTGAAGCCACTTCCAAAGTCCACCTTTCAGTCAAAGATTAGACAGGCCTATAAAATAAACAATAACACATGTGAGGAATGTGTTTTTAGATCAATCAAGTATACGAGACGGTACGGGAAACACCTGCCCAAAAGGAAAGACTGAGAAGGCAGGAAGGGACAGAAAACCAGATGAATGGGAACAGGGAACCCAGGGTGGAAAGGGAAAAGGGGAGAATGCTGACACATTGCGGGGATTGCAACCAATGTCACAAAAATAATTTGTGTATAAATTTTTGAACAAGAAACTAATTTGCCCTGTAAACTTCCACCTAAACAACAATAAAATACTAAAAAAAAAAAAAAAAATGGTGAGGCTCAGAACCCAGAACCCAGATTGCCTGAGAGATCTGGATTCTATTCCTAGGTCTGCCACTCACTGCTCATGTGACCTCAGGAATTGATGGAACCTTCCTCAGCCTCTGTTTCCTCATCTGAAAAATGGATGTCCCTCTGTGGGGCTGCGATGAGTATCCTAAGAGGCTGTCTAGCTTGGTGGCCAGGAGGGCACAGGCTTGGGGGCAGACATGGCTCTGCCATTGACGTGTGTGACAGGACCAAGGACTCTACTTCTCTGAGCCTCAGTTTCCTCTTCTGTAAAGCAGGGATAATATTAGGACCTACCTTATGGGAGGTGGCTCAGTGGTTAAGAGCTCGGCTGGTAACCAAAGGTTGGCAGTTCAACTCCACCAGTCCTTCCTTGGACTCCCTATGGGGCAGTTCCACTCTGTCCTGTAGGGTCGCTATGAGTAGGAATTGACTTGATGTGATGGCATTGGGTTTTTTTTTTTTTAACCTCGTGGGAAGTTTTCACTGGGTGATGCAAATGGTTAAGTGCCGGACTACTAACCAACAGGTTGGCAGTTCAAACGCTCCCAGAGGTGCCTTGGAAGTCAGGCCTGGCCATCTGCTTCTGAAAGGTCCCAGCCTTGAAAACCCTGTGGAGCACTACTCTACTCGGTTACACATGGGGCTGCCATGAGTCAGAATCAACTCCATAGCACTAACAACAACATTCTTTGCTGAGATTTTGTTCCCAGTGTCTAAGGGGTAGGAGCCCTGGTTGTACAGTGGTTTAAGTGCTCAGATGCTAACTGAAAAGATCCCAGGCGAACCCACTAGCCACTCTGCGGGAGAAAGATGTGGCAGTCTGCTACTGTAAAGATTACAGGCTTGAAAACCCTATGGGGTGGATCTATTCTGTCCTATAGGGCGGCTATGTGTCATACTCAGCAGCAATGGGTTTTTTTAATGGGTGTGAGGGGTTGGGATGAATCCTGGTGGTGCAGTGGTTAAGAGCTCCGCTGGTAACCAAAAGGTCGACAGTTCGAATCCACCAGCCACTCCTTGGAAACCCTATGCGGCAGTTCTACTCTGTCCTATAAGGTTGCTATGAGTCAGAACCAACTCTAGGGCAATGGAAGGGGTTGGGAATTCTCTGGAGGACCTTATTGTTATCACTTGTTTGACCTTGAGCAGGTACTTTCCTCCTCCCGGGCTGTTTTCCCATCTGTAAAATGCGATAATCTCCATGTCTGCCCCGCCTGTCAGAACAATGGCTTAGTGGGAACCTGAACACCTCGGAGGTCAAAACCAGCCTCAGGCCTAATGGGTTGGCCCCCAGGGAGGGACACTGGTCTTCCTTGCTCCACCCTTTGGAAAAATGAAACATCATTGTCTTGAAAATCAACCGGAGTGGCAAAAGATTGAAAAAGGCATTTCAAAAATGAGCAGAGCATCTCCTGACTGGGGTCCCGTGATAAGCTGTATAAACTTGGTCTGTAAACACACAAAACAAAGAGGATAGCAAATGGCCCATCAACGTTGTGACCTACGACTCCGTTTCACTGATCAGCAGAGAAATGCCAATTAAAACCACACAGTGATAATTCCATGTGCCCAGGAAATTGCCAAAATGAAAGTCTGTGTTAGCGAGGATGTGGGACACCGTGTCGGCAGGCGAGTAAGGTACTACAGCCACTTTGAAAAACTGCCCCTCAGTCACCCCTCTCTCTGATCCTTGGTTCCCCCTCTCTCTGTCTCTTGGTCCCCCTCCTGCCTTCAGTTCCCCCTCTCTCTGACCCTTGGTTCCCCTTCTCTCTGTCTCTTGGTCCCCCTCCTGGCTTCAGTTCCCCCTCTCTCTGACCCTTGGTTCCCCTTCTCTCTGTCTCTTGGTCCCCCTCCTGCCTTCAGTCACCCCTCTCTCTGACCCTTGGTTCTCCCTCTCTCTGTCTCTTGGTTCCCCCCTGCCCTCAGTCTCCCCCCCCTCTGACCCTTGGCCCCCGTTATCTCTGACCCTTGACCTCCCTCCTTCTGTGGGATGTCAATGTTGTTGCTGTATGGAGTTGAGTGGATTTCGACTCACAGTGACCCTAAAGGACAGGTAGAATTTCCCCATAGTGTTTCCAAGGCTGTAGTCTTACAGAAGCAGACCACGGTATCTTTCTCCGGTGGGATAAACCCGTTGCTGTTGAGTTGATTCCAATTCACAGTGACCCTACAGGACAGAGTAGAACTGCCCCATAGGGTTTCCAAGGAGTGACTGGTGGATTCAGACTGCCGACCTTTTGGTTAGCAGCTGAACTCTTAACTACTGAGCCACCAGGGCGTCTCCTTTGGGATGTGGGATGATAATAGAACCTACCAATGAAAGGTAGAGATTGTTGTTGTAGTTGTGTTCCTTGAGGCTTATACACAAAGTATAAGTATCTGTGGAGTCAAGAAATCTTGGAGATCCTTATATCGTTAGCTGCCTCATCTTGTTGCAAACCCAGAAAAAGATTTTAATGGATGTTAGATATCGTTTATGTTGTTATTATTCTTTCCTGACATCTTGTCCACAAAGTACTTACTGGATGGCCAACGACTAGTTGTTGTTGTTAGGTGCTGTTGAGTTGATTTTCGATTCATGGCAACCCCATGTGACAGAGTGGAACTGCCCCATACGGTTTCCTAGGCTGTAATCTTCGATTCTGACTCATAGCAACCCTATAGGACAGATTAGAACTGCCCTATAGGGTTTACCAAGAAGCAGCTGGATTTGAACTATCGACCTTTGTTTAGCAGCTGAATGTTTAGCTACTGAGCCACCAGGGCTCCAGTCTTAACAGGAGCAGATCACCAAGTCATTTCTCCCGCGGAGCTGCTGGTCGGTTCAAACCACTGACTTCTTTCTTTGTTAGGAGCCGAGCGCTTTGCCACCGTGCCATCAGGCTCCTTCGGACGAGCAGGTAAACCCTCAATTCCTAGGAGTCATTAATTATCCTTATCAATTGCTTGAATGTGGGTAAACACCTTCCTCCCCCTGAGACTTAGTTTCCCAACCTATATAATAGGATCATCCTAACGTGAGAATTCTCAACCCTCCTGGAAAGACAACTGCTTAGCTGGGTAACCTCGTTCAGATTCAATGGTGAACACAGTGGAAGTTGGTGCTTTTGAGCAGATCTCAATTCAGGGTGACCCCATGTGTGTCAGAGTACAACTGTGCTCCATAGGGTCTTCAATGACTGTTTTTTTAGAAGTTGATCTCCAGGTCTTTCTTCCAAGATGCCTTTGGGTGGACTGGAACTGCCAACCTTTTGGTCAGCAGCTGAACACATTAATCATTTGTACCACCCTGGGACTCCAGGCAAAAATTTTGCTTACATTTTGCAAAATTTGTTCTTACGAGGGCAAGTTGATGAATCTCCCTGTTTCCACTTTCTCAGGTTCAACATTATTGCCCCTTGGAGAAGTGGAAGAGGGTAGAGGAAACCCAGGCTAGCGGGTTGGGAGAGCAGGGCCCAGCCTTGGAATGCTGGGTCCCCATTAGCAGCCTATAGGACCTTGAGTAGCTCACAGTGCCTGAGACTGAAGTTTTTCTTATTTTTATTTTATGAAAAAGATTTTGTAAATTTTCTTATGGAGCACTGGGTTTTGGTTTAGGGTGATGGAAAAATCACACTGTTAGTCAGTAAGGGTAGGGTCGCATAACTGATTATTGTAATTGCTGTCAATAACTTGTATACCCGTAAAAAGTTGAATTGGCAAACGTTGTGTGATAGATGGATTTTTAACAACTGCCCCCCAAAAAAAAGAGTACCTGCTGAGGCTGCTTATATGCAATCACACACTTGTATTTGGTTCCTTGGTTTGGAGGTACAGGGTTATGATTTCATGGAATACCCTGGTGGCATAGTGGTTAATGCTATGGCTCTAACCAAAAGCTCAGCAGTTCGAATCCACCAGGTGCTCCTTGGAAACTCTATGGGACAGTTCTACTCTGTCCTATAGGGTTGCTATGAGTTGGAATTGACTCGACGGCAATTTTTTTTTTTCTACTGGTTAATTGGCCTAATAGCATGTTCAGTGCTTCTGTTCTACCTCCTAGTTAGTTGCATAGTGCCTGGGGTCTTAAAAACTTGCTAGCAGCCATTTGAGGTACAACAATTGGTCTCTATTCTCCTGGAGCAACAAAGGAATGAGATTAAAAAATAAACCCTTTGCCATCAAGTCAATTCCAACTCATAGCTACCCTATAGGACAGAGTAGAACTGCCTCATAAGGTTTCCAAGGCTGTAAATCTTTACAGAAGAAGACTTCCACAACTTTCTCCTGTGGAGCAGCTGGTGAGTTTGAACCGTTGACCTTTTGGCTAGCAGCTGAGTGCATAACCACTGTACCACCAGGGCTCTTTAGAGTCAAGAATAGGAGGAGGAAATGAAATGTGTGACTAATTGCCTCCATGACAACTCTCCTTTACCAGGAGAACAGAAGAACTGGATGGCACCTGGCTACCATTACTGAACATATTGATCAGATTCTGTAGAAAAATTCTGATCAAAAAGGGAGAAATGCAGAACAGATTTTCAAATTCTCATGAAATCCAGATTTTCTGGAGCCGTGGAGGCTGGATGAATTCCTGAAACTATCACCCTAAGATGGTCTTTAAGCCTTAAGTCAAAAATATCCCCTGAACTCTTCTTAAAAGCATAGTTTAGCTTATCTAGCAAAGAATATCTGCCTTGAGCATTGTGCTTTCTTAAGATCTATCTTTACAGGATCAAACTGACAACAGCAACTCAAAAAGTTAGATAGGAAGCTAAAGGGGCAGTGACTTCATGTTAATGGGTGCAAAACAACTTGGAAAAATAAGGTGAGAATGGTTGCACAACTTGAATAACGTAATCAATGTCACTGAATTGTACAGGTGGAAATTGTTGAATTGGTGTATCTTCTGCTGTGTATATTCTCAATAACAGCAGCAAAGAAATTATAATAAAAATTTTTAAAATAAAATATATTTTTATAAAATATACTTTTATGTTTATAAAATAAAATTGAACATAGTAATACAGTCTCTACTTCTCAGGGTTGAGCTGAGAATTTAAAAACATCCTGCATAGAGAAGGAAACCTAGTGGCTTAGTGGTCAAGAGCCATGGCTACTCACCAAAAGGTTGGCGGTTCGAATCCACCAGGGGCTCCTTGGAAACTCTATGGGTTACTCTTTCCTACAGGGTCGCTATGAGTCAGAATCGACTCCGTGGCAACAGGCTTTTTTTTTTTTTTTTTTGGTTTTGCATAGAGAAGGCTTGTGTAGTAGTTATCTCTTGATGTGTAAATTACACCAAAATTTAGCAGCTTAAAACAATAAACATTTATTATTTCACAAGTTCTAAGAGTCAGGAATCCAGAAGTGGCTTAAAGGGATGATTCTGACTCAGGGCCTCTCATAAGGTTGCATTCAGGTGCTGACCATGGCTGTGGTCTCATCTGAAGGCTTGGCCGAGGCTGGAGAATCCTCACAACATGGCCGCTGGTTTTCCCCATAACGGATGAGCCAAGACAGCAAGGCAGAAGCTGCAATATGTTTTACAGCATAGCCTCAGAAGTCACACTCTTGTCGTTCCTGAAATATCCTATAGGTTACACAGGTCAGCCCTAATCAGCGTGGGAGGATATCACACAAGGGCGTGGATACCAGGAGGCAAGGATTATTGGCAGCCATCTTGAAGATAAGGAATGCTGATGGTGCAATGATTAAGTGCTCGGTTGCTAACTGAAATGTGGCTCTGTGGAAGAAAGGCCTGGTGATCTGTTTCCATAAAGGTTACAGCCAAGAAAACCCCATGGAGCTCAATTCCACTCTGTAACACACAGGGTCGCTATGAGTTGGAATTGACTGACGGCAACTAATACCACCACCACCATGCTTTAGGAACTGGGGATATAGCAAGAACAAAGACACACAGCATCTCTGTTTTTGTGGAATTGTATTTCTAGGTTTCAGTCAGAGAACTGACAATGAAGAAGGAAACATCAGACAGTATTAAGAATGCTGAGGAAAATGAATCGGGGTGATGTGATAATGAATGGGTTTACTTACACCAGGGCATGGTAGACACTCAAAAAACATTTACTGGATGAACAGGAGAAACTCAATTGATGATAAATAAAAAATATCCGTCAAGAGAAGGATGAAAAGAACAAGGATGAGAAGGAATGGAGGGAACAGGTATTAAAATAGATGCCATCCATTTTTTATTCATTTACTTATTTTTCTATTATTTTATTGGGAATGTTGGGAATACCACAGGAAATGAGATAAGCCCAGTCCCTGGTCTCAGGTAGCTGACAGAGTGGAATGAAACGGACAGGTAAACAAACATAGAAATACATTATTTTTTTTAATTTATTTTATTTGTTCTTGAGAATATACACAGCAGACCATACACCACCTCAACAATTTCTACTTGTACAGTTCAGTGACATTGATCACATTCTTTGAGTTGCACAACCATTCTCATCCTCCTTTTTCGAATTGTTCCTTCCCCCCATTAACATAAACTCACTGTCCCCTAAGCTTCCTATCTAACCTTTCAAGTTGCCGTTGTCAGTTTGATCCCATATAGTAGATGGTTCTTAAAAGAACACAATGCTCAAGGCAGACATTCTTTGCTAGTTAAGCTAAGCTATTGTTTGGTTTTAAGAAGACTGCAGGAGATATTTTTGGTTTAAGGTTTAAAGATTATCTCAGGGAGAAATATGTTATATATAACATATGCCATGTCTTGAAGGACAGGGGAGAGAAAATGTGTGCCTGTGTGTGTGTGTGTGTGTGTGTGTGCCATCTCCAGTTTAGAGTATTGCATGGCTCCCTGGGAAATTATGTCTCAGCTGAGACCTGGAGGATGTGGAGGAGAAAGGGGGCTTAGAGTGGGAAAGAGTCATTCCTGATCTGTTGTTGTCAACTTGTGTCGTGAGTGTCATGCATGTCAGAGTAGAACTGTGCTTCATAGAGTTTTCAAGGCTGTGACCTTTCAGAAGCAGATGACCAAGCCTGTTTTCCAAGGTGCCTCTGGGTGGGTTTGAATCGCCAACCTTTCAGCTAGTTGAGCGCTTAACCTTTCGTGCTTAACCGTTGGTAGAGCTATGTACTAGAGATCTTTTTAAATCAGTTCATGCCGAACAACCTTATTCTTTTTATTGGCTTCACAGCATCCCTTTGCATAGATGTGCCATAATGTACTTAGCTATTTCCTTTTTGGGTGGATATATAGGTTGCCTCCACATTTTGTCAATTATAAATATGTTTCATTAGAAATCCTAGTATTTACAAACCTCTTTTTGCAAATAACAATGACAAAAATAATCACCAAGAGTTATATGTTGTTGTTGGGTGCCATCTGTCTAGATGATTCTGACTCAGGGCAACCCCATGTGACAGAGAAGAACTGCCCCGATGTGTCTCCTAGGCTGTAATCTTTATGGGAGCAGATGGCCAGGTCTTTTCTCCTGTGAAGCCTCTGGGTGGGTTTGAACCATCAGCCGTTTGATTAGGAGTCGAGCACTTAACTGCTTCGCCACCAGGGCGTCTAACAGTTGTAGGGCACTTGCTTTGTGCATCGGGTGCTATTTT
Organism: Loxodonta africana; assembly: GCF_030014295.1. Taxonomy (NCBI): domain Eukaryota; kingdom Metazoa; phylum Chordata; class Mammalia; order Proboscidea; family Elephantidae; genus Loxodonta; species Loxodonta africana. The sequence goes on from NC_087352.1 coordinate 15,059,102, forward strand.
ATGCACCTTAAACATTGGATCCTCACAACAACCTAGAAATGCTAGATTCATCCCCATTTCACAGTGAGGACACTGAGGAACATCCTGGAGGCGAATTGCCAGAACAAATGAAAGATGGTGCTTTACTTTAATAAAAGCTCCCAGTATGTTCCAATTTCCTCTGCCACGCACCCGATAAAGGAGTGGAAAGTCAATACTGCTGTTGTCGTTAGCTGCTGTTGAGTCAGCCCCTGACTCATGGTGACCCTGTATGTTACAGAGCAGAACTGCTCCCTAGGGTTTCCTAGGCTGTAATCTTTATGGAAGTGACCTTTCTTCCATGGAGCCGCTGGGTGGGGGGTTGAAGCACTAACCTTTGGGTTAGGCACCCATCTCAAACTGCTTGTGCACAGTGCACAAGTGCAACTATTTTGATCTTTGCCCAACTCATAGGTCAAAAACGGTCCCTTTGCTGTCGTTTTAATGTGCCTTTCCCTTACAGTGACCAGCCATCACGGTTTGTTGTGGGCTGTTCCAGTGTTAGCGCTGAAATCCCCACGTCATAGGAAGCCCCTTGTCCCGGTGGTCACCCTCGTCTCCTGGTGATGAGTGAGGCTGAATATCTTCTCCTGTGGTCATAAGGCAGAAAAGATCTTGGAGAAAGAAGTGGCAGAATCAGGCTTTTTTTTTAAGGGTAATGTACACACAAGGAGCCCTGGTGGCGCAGCGGTTAAGCACTCAGTTGCTAATTGAAAGGTTGTCCGTTTGAACTCACCCACTGGCTCTGAGGGAGAAAGACTTGGTGATCTGCTCCTGTAAAGGTTAAAACCAAACCAAACCAAACCAAACCCGTTGCTGTCGAGTCAGTTCGATTCTATTCCAACTCCTAGTGACCCCATAGGACAGGGTAGAACTGCCCCGTAGGGTTTCCAAGGAGTGGCTGGTGGATTCGAACTACTGACCTTTTGGTTAGCGGTGGGTCTCTTAACCACTGCGCCACCACAGCTCACCTAAAAATAACAGCCTAGGGGGCAGTTCTACTGTCACATGGGGTCTATGAATCACAACCGACTCCATGGCATTCAACAACAACCAAGTACACACTGATTCCGTATTTGTGACTCTGCCTCCTCGCTAACATTTTTTTGTAACCCCAAAGTCAATAGTTACGCTGCTTTTCAGGTCACTTGCGGACGTGCGCTTGCGCATGCACAGAGCAGAGGAAACTGGGTGGCTTGATGCGCACCTTTGCAATTGAGGTTGAACAAGGCTGGTTCTGTTTCCGCTATTTCAGCGTTCCAGGTGACTTTATAAACCGTACGCATAAAACCAAACCCGTTGCCGCGGAGTCAGCTCTGCACAGGACAACGGCAGTACTTTATTTCCAAGCAAAGTGACTGTAGGGTTACTGTGAGTCAGAATCGACTCGAGGGCAACGGGTTTGGTTTGGCTTGGTTTACAAAGTGAGCACTCAGTTATCTGTGGCGTTATCCTTTAACTGCTCTTTGTATTACGTTGAACTATATGGAATTGGTATTTCTACAGGCTAAACGTGAGCAATGTGGTGTTTCAACCGCATATGTCATGGGGTTGCCATGAAGCAGAAGAAACTCGCCAGCAGCTTGTCTTTTTTGGATGATGTCTTCAGCTCTCTGCTGAAACCTCAGTGAGGCTTCAATAGCCGGAAACACAGAGCTGTTTTGCAGTTGAGGAAATTAAGGCACAGAGAGGCGAAATCGATTGCTCAAGGTCATATAACTAAGCAGAGACTCAGGTCATGGGCAAGCGTTTGAGCTTCCCTGTTCTTCTCTTGCAGGCCCCCTGACCTGGAGCCCAGCATCCTGGAAGATCATGATGGCGTATATGAACCCGGGGCCCCACTATTCCGTCAACGCCTTGGCCCTGGGTGGTCCCAGTGTGGACTTGATGCACCAGGCTGTGTCCTACCCAAGTGAGTACAGTCATCCAGGCCACCCCAGGCTGACCCCACCTCTTGGGGGGGGTTCTTGGGGGTCTCTTGCTCTCTTTGATGAGCACCTGCAGGGGTGACATCAAGGCCATACACCAGCTGTATGTGTCTGTCTGCAAATGCAAAACAATACCACATGTCACTTAGAAGTCGTTAGTTGCTATTGAGTTGATTGCTACTGATGGCGACCCCAGGTGTGCAGACTAGAACTGCTCCATAGGATTTTCAAGGCCTTTTGGAAGCAGATCACGTCTGTCTTCCAAAGCACCTCTGAGTGGGTTTGAACTGCCAACTTTTAAGCTAGCAGTTGATCGCTTAACTGTTCGCATCCCCCAGGGACTCCAGATAGATAGATAAGTGCTGTCAAGTTGACTGAGACTCATGATGACCTTACATACAACAGAATGAAATGTTGCCCGGTCCCACATCATACTCACGATCGACAGCATATTCGAGTCCACCGTTGTGACTATTGTCCCAGTCCTTCTCACTGAGGGGCTCCTTCACCCTCACTGGCCGTAGATTTCACCAAACATGATGTCCTCCTCCAGTGATTGATCCCTCCTGATGATGTGTCCAAAGCAAGCCAGTCAGACAATATTCTGTTATGATCCAGGAAGTTTTCACTGGTTAATATTCAGAAGGAGATCACCAGGCCCTTCTTCCTAGCCTGTCTTAGTCTGGCAGCTCCATAGAAACCTGTCCACCATAGGTGACTCTGCCGGTATTTGAAATACTGGTGACATAGCTTCCAGCATCATAGAAACACACAAGCCACCACAGTAAGACAAACTGACAGATGGATTGTTGACAATTCACTGCTTAGGGATGTGGAAAAGCATAAGGACATTCATAGAAATTTCGGATGGCGGCTCCCTCTAGGGTGGGGGTGGGGACAGCAGCCTGGATGGAGAATCAAGAAGAATTTATATCTGTTAGCAAAGCAGCAAGGAGCTCAAACATAGCAACGATTGCGAGGATGGCGCAGGACCGGGCAGTGTTTTGTTCTGTTGTACACAGGGTTGCTATGGGTCAGAACCGACTCGACGGCACCTAACAACAGCAGCAGCAGCAGTGCTTTATTTCTAAGCCCAGTAATTTGTGGCATTATTCTTATACCTGCTTTTTGTATTATGTTGAACTACACGGAATCGCCATTCTTATGAACTAAAATTGGTTGAACATCAGCAATGTCATATTTCAGCTGCATAGTACCAAGATGTTGTTGTTGTGTGCTGTTCAGCTGATTCTGACTCATAGCGACCTTATAGGACAGAGGAGAACTGCCCCATAGGGTTTCCAAGGCTGTGATCTTTATGGAAGCAGAATGCCACATCTTTCTCCCTCGGAGCTGCTGGGTGGGTTCGAACCACAACCATTCCTTCGCTTAGCAGCCGAGTGCTTAACTGTTGCACCACCAGGGCTCTCTGCATAAGTTTTAGTGCATAATAAATTTCAGAAGGGGAAAGAAAAACTCACGTGCCTCCTTACACGGCTAACACCAATTTCTCTCAGGATGAGGCCTGAACCCCAAAATGAAAAAAGTGTACCCCATTTTCTGGGGGACAAAATGAGGTCTAGAAGGACAGGGAATGGGAGCATCCATAGTCTGGACAGATAGACACCCAGAAAAGGCTTCTTGAGTCCCCACCCGACCTCACAGCCTCACCCCAGGTGTCCTGGCACCCATAGAGGACGAGAGTGGGAGGCTGGGTTGCCTGAGTGCTTCATGTTCCTGTTCCCACCTCAGGCGCCCCAAGGAAGCAACGGCGGGAGCGGACCACCTTTACCAGGAGCCAACTGGAGGAGTTAGAGGCCCTGTTTGCCAAGACCCAGTATCCGGATGTGTATGCCCGTGAGGAGGTGGCTCTGAAGATCAACCTGCCTGAGTCCAGGGTTCAGGTGGGATGTTCTGGTCCCTGGGCTCCTCCTGGACCATATAAGACTTCCATGGACCTTTCTGGTACCCAGGGTGGAGGGCGGAGGGAGGGGTCATAGAGTAACAGCCAACATTATGAAGTGGCCTAAAGCCTCCTCCCATTATTTTACTGATCTCTCTTGCCACTCTCACCCTTTCTCATTTTACTCCAGCCACACTGACCCCTGGATCTTCCTCTAATGTGCCTTCTGAACATTCGCCTGCCTTAGGACCTTTGCACTCTCTGTTCCTGCTATCTGAAATGCTTATCCCTCAGATAACCACATGGCTTTCCCTATCACTTTGTTTAAGTCTTTGTTCAAGGGCTGTTTTATTAATGAAACCTATACAATACTGACTTTTTTTTTTTTTTATACAATACTGACTATAGGGTCGCTATGAGTCGGGATCAACTCAACGCCAATGGGTTAGGTTTTTTTTTGGTTATACTGACTATTGCACGTAAAATTGCAACCTTCTACCACTGCAGTCCTTCTGCTCCCCCTTATCCTGCTCAGTGGTTTCCTTCCATAATATTTATCACCTCCAAAAATACAATATGATTTACTTACCTACTGTTTATTTATAATTTGTGTCCCTCAACTAGAATGTCAGTTCCACTGAGGTATCCACAAAGGAGCAGAAGATGGTTAACAATGTCTGTAGTTTATTAAAGGATTCCTGGTGGCACAGTGCTGAAAGGTTAGCAGTTTGAACCCACCAGCTGCTCTGTGGGAGAAAGGTGTGGCAATCTTCTCCCATAAAGATTTACAGCCTTGGAAACCCTATGGGACAGTTCTACTTTGTCCAGTAGGGTCGCTATGAGTCAGAATCAACTCAGTGGCAATAGGTTTTTTTTTTTTTTCATAGTTTATTAATTCATGCTTATTAACTGATTGAATGCATGCACAGATGGATGGATGTATGGATATTATGTATGTATGGGTAGATAAATGTATGTATTTATGACTGATGGATGGATAGATGGATATATGTGTGACTGAATGGATGAATGGGTGGATGGGTGGATGGATAGCTGAATGTATATTATTGTTGTTAGGTGCCGTCGAGTCGGTTCCAACTCATAGCGACCCTATGCACAACAGAACGAAACACTGCCCGGTCCTGAGCCATCCTTACAATCGTTGTTATGCTTGAGCTCATTGTTGCAGCCACTGTGTCAATCCATCTTGCAGAGGGTCTTCCTCTTTTCTGCTGACCCTGTACTCTGCCAAGCATGATGTCCTTCTCCAGGGACTGGTCCCTCCTGACAACATGTCCAAAATATGTAAGACGCAGTCTCGCCATCCTTGCTTCTAAGGAGCATTCTGGCTGTACTTCTTCTAAGACAGAATTGTTTGTTCTTTTGACAGTCCATGGTATATTCAATATTCTTCGCCAACACTACAATTCAAAGGCGTCAATTCTTCTCCAGTCTTCCTTACTCATTGTCCAGCTTTCACATGCATATGATGCAGTTGAAAATACCATGGCTTGGGTCAGGCGCACCTTAGTCTTCAAGGTGACATCTTTGCTCTTCAACACTTTAAAGAGGTTCTTTGCAGCAGATTTACCCAATGCGATGCATCTTTTGATTTCTTGACTGCTGCTTCCATGGCTGTTGATTGTGAATCTGTGGAAAATGAAATCCTTGACAACTTCAATCTTTTCTCCTTTTATCTTGATGTTGCTCGTTGGCCCAGTTGTGAGAATTTTTGTTTTCTTTATGTTGAGGTGTAATCCATACTGAAGGCTGTGGTCTTTGATCTTCACTAGTAAGTGCTTCAAGTCCTCTTCACTTTCAGCAAGCAAGGTTGTGTCATCTGCATAACGCAGGTTGTTAATGAGCCTTCCTCCAATCCTGATGCACCGTTCTTCTTTGTATAGTCCAATTTATCAGATTATTTGCTCAGCATACAGATTGAATAGGTATGGTGAAAAAATACAACCCTGACTCACAGCTTTCCTGACTTTAAACCAAAGAGTATCCCCTCGCTCTGTCCGAACAACTGCCTCTTGATCTATGTAAAGGTTCCTCATGAGTACAATTAAGTGTTCTGGAATTCCCATTCTTTGCAATGTTATCTATAATTTGTTATGATCCACACAGTTGAATGCCTTTGCATAGTCAATAAAACACAGGTAAACATCCTTCTGGTATTCTCTGCTTTCAGCCAGGATCCATCTGACATCAGCAATGATATCCCTGGTTCCATGTCCTCTTCTGAAACTGGCCTGAATTTCTGGCAGTTCCCTGTCGATACACTGCTGCAGCCGTTTTTGAATGATCTTCAGCAAAATTTTGCTTGCATGTGATATTAATGATATTGTTCTATAATTTCCACATTCGGTTGGATCACCTTTCTTGGGGATAGGCATAAATATGGACCTCTTCCAGTCAGTTGGCCAGGAAGCTGTCTTCCATGTTTCTTGGCATAGACGAGTGAGGACCTCCAGTGCTGCATCTGTTTGTTGAAACATCTCGATTGATATTCCATCACTTCCTGGAGCCTTGTTTTTCTCCAGTGCCTTCAGAGCAGCTTGGACTTCTTCCTTCAGGAACCAATGGGGTTCCTGATCATATGTCACCTCTTGAAATGGTTGAACATTGACTAATTCTCTTTGGTATAATGACTCCATGTTTTCCTTCCATCTTCTTTTGATGCTTCCTGCGTTGTTTAATATTTTCCCCATGGAATCCTTCACTATTGCAACTCAAGGCTTGAATTTTTTCTTCAGTTCTTTTAGCTTGAGAAACACCGAGCGTGTTCTTCCCTTTTGGTTTTCTATCTCCAGCTCTTTGCACATGTCATTATAATACTTTACTTTGACTTCTCAAGCCGCCCTTTGAAATCTCCTGTTCAGTTCTTTTACTTCATCAATTCTTCCTTTTGCTTTAGCTGCTTGACTTTCGAGAGCAAGTTTCAGAGTCTCCTCTGGCATCCATCTTGGTCTTCTCTTTCTTTTCTGTCTTTTCAGTGGCCTCTTGCTTTCTTCATGGATGATGTCCTTGATGTCATTCCACAACTTGCCTGGTCTTCGGTCACTGGTGTTCAATGCATTGAATCAATTCTTCAGATGGTCTCTAAATTCAGGTGGGATATACTCAAGGTCATATTTTGGCACTCGTGGACTTGCTCTGATTTTCTTCAGTTTCAGCTTGAACTTGCACATGAGCAATTGATGATGTGTTCCATGGTCGGCCCCTGGCCTTGTTCTGACTGATGATATTGAGCTTTTCCACCGTCTCTTTCTACAGATGTAGTCGATTTGATTTCTGTGTATTCCATCTGGTGAGGTCCATGTGTATAGTCACGTTTATGTTGGTGAAGGAAGGTATTTGCAATGAAGTCATTGGTCTTGCAAAACTCTATCATTCGATCTCTGGCATTGTTTCCCTCACCAAGGCCATATTTTCCAACTACTGATCCTTCTTCTTTGTTTCCAACTTTCGCATTCCAATCACCAGTAATTATCAATGCATCTTGATTGTGTGTCCAATCAATATCAGACTGCAGCAGCTGATAAAAATCTTCTATTTCTTCATCTTTGGCCTTAGTGGTTGGTGCGTAAATTTGAATACTAGTCGTATTAACTGGTCTTCCTTGTAGGCATATGGATATTATCCTATCACTGACAGCGTTGTACTTCAGGATAGATCTTGAAATGTTCTTTTTGATAATGAATGCAACACCATTCTTCTTCAGGTTGTCATTCCCAGCATAGTAGACTATATGATTGTCGGATTCAAAATGGCCAATACCAGTCCATTTCAGCTCACTAATGCCTAGGATATTGATGTTTATGCGTTCCACTTTATTTTTGATGATTTCCAATTTTCCTAGATTCAAACTTCATGCATTCCAGGTTCTGATTATTAATGGATGTTTGCAGCTGTTTCTTCTATTTTGAGTCATGCCACATCAGTAAATGAAGGTCCTGAAAGCTTTACTCCATCCACATCATTAAGGTTGACTCTACTTTGAGGAGGCAGCTCTTCCCCAGTCATCTTTTGAGTGCCTTCCAACCTGGGGGGCTCATCTTCCAGCACTATATCAGACAATGTTCCACTGCTATTCATAAGGTTTTCACTGGCTAATGCTTTTCAGAAGTGGACTGCCGGGTTCTTTTTCCTAGTCTGTCTTAGTCTGGAAGCTCAGCTGAAACTTGTCCTCCATAGGTGACCTTGCTGGTATCTGAAAACCGGTGGCATAGCTTCCAGAATCACAGCAACACTCAAGCCCCTACAGTATGACAAACTGACAGACACGTGGGAGAGATGAATGTATATATACATATGTATAATTGGATGGAAGGATGAATAGATGAATGTATGTATGTATAATTGAATGGATGAATGGGTGGATGGGTGAATGACGGGATGTGTGTGTATGTATGTATAGTTGCATAATTGTATGTACATATGTGTGTATAATTGGATGGATAGTTGAATGTATACCCTCTCCTCACTTATTGACGTGTTTAGGTTCCAGAGACCAGGTCGTTATGTGAAATTGATGTTATATAAAAATGGAGGATGACCACATCATATCACAAAATTAAGGGTGATTATATCATTATATAACTGTCAGATAACATCATTACATAACTGCCAAAGCACTGAGAATCTTGGCTAAGCCAAGGTGTTGCAACCTTAACCATCACTGCCAGTGTTACTCTTGCCTTGCACCTCAGTGTTTCTTCCTGCTGGAAGTACATCAATGAGCAAAATAGTCAGATTTTTTACTGTTGTTGTAAATACGAAATATCAGATAATGAGATAGTTGATAAGTGAGAAGGTATATATATGCATGTATGATTGGATGGATAGATGAACGTACGTAAGTACTGTGTATGATTGGATGATTGAATGGACGAATGGGGGACGGAAGAATGACTGGATGGATAGATGAATATATGTATGTATGTATAGATGGGTGAGTGGATGGATGGATGGATGGATGGATGGATGGATGAATGGAGTGTCACATAATTGAATGCAAGGTGGAAAAGTGTGAAGCTGACATCGCTCACTGATAAGCATTATCATTCCTGAGCACCACGAAGGCTCTTCTGGGCCTCTTCCACACTCAGTCTCCCTTCTTACTCCCCAGGTTTGGTTCAAGAACCGCAGGGCTAAATGTAGACAGCAGCGGCAACAGCAGAAACAGCAGCAACAGCCTCCAGGAGGATCATCCAAGGCTCGTCCTGCAAAGAGGAAGGCAGGCACATCCCCCAGAGCCTCCACAGATACCTGTCCAGACCCCCTGGGCATCTCAGATTCCTACAGCCCACCTCTACCTGGCCCCTCAGCTTCCCCCACCACAGCAGTGGCCACCGTGTCCATCTGGAGTCCGGCCTCAGAGTCCCCTTTGCCTGAGGCCCAGAGGGCTGGGCTAGTGGCCTCAGGGCCTGCCCTGACCTCGGCCCCTTATGCCATGACCTATGCCCCAGCCTCTGCTTTCTGTTCGTCCCCCTCAGCATATGGGTCTCCAAGCTCCTATTTCAGTGGCCTGGATCCCTACCTTTCTCCCATGGTGCCCCAGTTGGGGGGCCCAGGTCTCAGCCCCCTGTCTGGCCCTTCTGTGGGGCCATCCCTGGCTCAGTCTCCCACTTCCTTATCAGGCCAGAGCTATGGCACCTACAGCCCTGTGGACAGCTTGGAATTCAAGGACCCCACAGGCACCTGGAAATTCACCTACAACCCCATGGATCCTCTGGACTATAAGGATCAGAGTGCCTGGAAGTTTCAGATCTTGTAGAAGATATTCTCTCCATCTGGCCTCAGGACCCTCTCTTGTCTAACTCTACCTCCCTGCAGCTTAGATTCTCGGACAGCATCTCTGAGAAAGCAACAGGAACTTGAGTCCTTCTAAAGCAGTGGCCTCCTTGGCTTCATGTTCAGTTTAGCTCAACACAGTCCACCCCTTTCCTCCCTAAGGAGAAGATCCTCTCTCTCCTGGTCCTGGACCTCTCAACAAGTCCTAGGAATTCTCTCAATCCCAACACCATCTGATGTGGACAGTGCCTGGCATATCAGTCTATAAGCCCCAGACTCCAGAAACTGGTGCTGAGAACTGGTCCTGAAAAGAAAGTAAACTCAACTTGCAGTTGATTTAGGGTCTTATTTGGATCAGAATCACTGCATCCTTGAAGAAACAATGTTGGCCATTGCAGTCGTGTGCGCTCAGGTTGATTCTGACTCCCCGCAACCCCATGTGACAGAGTAGAACTGCCCCATAGGGTTTCCTAGGCTGTTTTTTTTTTTTTTTAATCTTTATGGGAGCAGATCGCCAGGTCTGTCTTTGCAGAGCCACTGGATGGGTTTGAACCACCAACCTTTTCGTTAGCAGCCGAGTGCATAACTGTTGTGCCACCAGGAGAAACATGTACGGAGGCTCGATTCTTTAACTTTCCATTTGGACATTTCTTTAGCATATGGCTAGGGAACCTTCTAGAAATTCCAAAGACAGACTTTAGGAGGCCCCATCAAGAAACCTAGGCCAGTTATATGGTTATGTTAAAAACCCATTTGAGAATTTTACAGACTTCACAAATGTCAGGTTTACATGGTATGTTTAGGGGACTGCTTTTTTTCCCCTCTTAGTTTCTTCTTAAAGACATTTGATTGTTCATCTGCTCATTCATTAGAACATTGGTTTGGGGATGGGCATATTTGGTAGGAAAATGGATGGGAAGTTGCCTGTTCTAGCCCTAATTTTTTTTCTTTTCTTTTTGAATTTTCTAAAGATAACTTTCACCCAAACGTTGGTGGAATTGGAATAGTTGCAATTGATAGTTGACAGTTGCTATTGAGTCGATTCCGATTCATGGTGACCCCATGTGTGCAGAGTAGAACTCCATAGGGTTTCAAGGCTGTGACCTTTCAGAAGCAGATTGCCAGGCCTGTCTTCTGAGGTGCCTCTGGGTGGGTTCAAACCACCAAGCTTCTGGCTAGTAGTCAAGTGTTAACCATTGGTGCTACTGTACCAAATGTAGTTGTGGGCATTTCAAAGAGATGAGGCAGGTAGATATGCTTCTCATCTGTAAATATACAGAAGACGGGGAGAGAGAAATGGATTTGGAGGCAACTCTGAATCTCAAACATATATCCCCTCTTATAGATTTTTGTTTTCAGTTTTGATTACGGCATTGGAAAATAGAGCTTGGCTTGAGGACATTTTTTTGGAGGTGGTACCATATTTCTTTAAATACCATTTCACCCGCAGTACAGAGACAAGCTCTGTGAGAATTTTAAGAAGGATTCAGGCATTTTGACACTCCTGGAAGTTTGGTAAGGAGCTCTGGTGGCACAGAGATGGCATAAGATAGATGCTAAGACACATGGAGCTGTCCAAGGAACCAGGAAGCGGAAGCTGAAAAGAGACAAGGACTTTCCCCAAAGCCGAGAGAGAAAGCATTCCCCTAGAGCCAGTGCTCTGAATTCGAACTTCTAGCCTCCTAAACTGTGAGAAAATAAATTTCTATTTGTTAAAGCCACCCACTTGTGGTATTTCTGTTATAGCAGCACTAGTTAATGAAGACAGGGGTCTTCCAAGACTTCTTTAGGAGCCAGACAGAACGAGGCATTGAATCTGATCAGGAGGCTCCAAGTTCATTTCCCTGGGCTAGCCCTGCTTCCCTTAACGCAGCCTCTTTAGCTGTACGCTGGGCATGTCAAAGGTTCTGCTTTCTAAAACCAGGAAGGGTGGCAGGGACATGGGAACAGCAGGAAGAGGCCAGGAGCCCCCCTTGTTCTCTGTCAGCCTCTCTGTCCTTCCCTTTCCCACTCGCGAGAACCCCAAGTCCCCCTTCCCTGGTCGCTCACAGAGTGAAAACGATTAAAGTGTTGAATCTCATTCAAAGTCTGGGTGTTTTTATTTATTTATTTACTTATCAAATGTGGAGAATTTTTTAAAAGCTGACCTCATTAGAGGCATTGCCTAAGATACAGCCCTGTGTTATGAGAGTGATGGCAGCCAGTCTATCCTTCTGTTCAGCGTTGTGGTTGTTAGTTACTGTTGAATCAATTCTGACTTGTGGGGACCCCACGCATGTGCAGAGTAGAGCTGTGCTCCAGAGGGTTTTCAAGGCAGAGACCTTTTGGGAGGAGATCACCAGGCCTGTCTTCCTAAAGTCTGGGTGTTTTGTTTTTATTTTATTTGTTTAAATCTCCATACTTTTCCTGGAAGGGTAGAGCAAGAAGGAAGAGACAAGGATTGCTCTAACTTTTCTCCCTCTCCCCCACCTTCTACCTCTGAGGGCGTGAGTCAACACATATGGTTTTCTCTGTCTCAGCGTTGTCTTTCCGCACTATGCCTTTAAAACTGTTAAACGGGAATATGGGTTCCAGGGCCAGCTGTCACCCTCAGCCCTCTGTGACCTCACAGGGACTCCCAGTCCCCCTTCCATTGGCGGGCTGTGGGGTATGGAGTTTAATGATAACAGCTCGTACCTTGGTCAGCCATTGAGAACCCTGTGGAGCACAGTTCTGCTCTGACACACATAGGGTTGCCGTGAATCGGAGTTGACTTGATGGCCGCTGGTTTAACTGGCCCAGGCTGAGAGCAGAGTGAAGATCAGGGACCTGGGGAAACTTTGCCTAAGCAAAGTTTGGTTAAGAAGCATTTGTTCCTATTAATCAGTGGGGACCAGTGCCAAATTACCCAGTAAGAAAGGTGCACACGGGTTTACTTGTGCTCACTTACTAATCTGTAGTGAACAATTTCACCTGTTTTTCAGCACATCAAAGGTGTGTGAAATGGTTCAGTAGAGATTAGTAAGTGAGCACAAAAGCCCCTGTATACCTTGCTTACTGGTTAATCTGACGCTGTGGGGGGTGGGGGGGTGGGGACTAGCAGTTCAGCTAATCACTTAGGAGGAAACGGATAGGAATTTGGAGGGTCTGTGATTGGCCTAGGAGTCCCTGGTTGGTGCAAATGGTTAACGTACTCGGAAGCTAACCGAAAGGTTGGAGGTTGGAGTCCACCCAGAGGCGCCTTGGCCTGGCGATCTATTCCCGAAAAACCAGCCATTCGGAACCCTGCGGAGCACAGTTCTACTCTGCCTCACACGGGGTCTCCACGAGTTGGGGTTGACTTGGTGGCCACTCGTTGGTTCTTCAGGGGTGGCTGCTCCAGCCCCTCCTTGCATTTCTTCTCTCCCCTCCATTTTTTTTTTTTTTTTTTTTGGTGTTCTGCCTTTCACTCCATGTATCCCTCCTCACCTCTTTCTTGCTTTCTCAGGTTTGAGTATTTATCTCCTCCTCTCCCCTTCCCCCCTCTTTCCCTCACCCCCATATGTCCTCCCTCCCCAGCTGTTTCCTCTGTCCCTGACCAGAACTAATTTAGCAAATGCTCCCTCCAATCCTCTTATGTCAGTCCAGCCTCAGCAGAATGGCAGGGAATTAGTGGTGATAAGGTTCAAACTCAGGGAGCCCTGGTGGTGCAGTGGTTAAGCGCTCAGCTGCTAACCAAAGGCAGGCAGTTTGAATGCACCAGCCACTCCGAGGGAGCACATGTGGCAGTCTGCTTCTGTAAAGATTACAGCCTTGAAAGCCCTATGGGGGCAGTTCTACTCTGTCCTATAGGGTTGCTATGAGTTGGAATAGACTTGATGGCAAAGGGTTTGGTGTTTTTGGTTAGGTACAAACTCATGACCCATGGGGAGGGGACTGCGTGGAGACAGCTAAGGTTTAACTAAATCATGCCGTCCCCCACTTCTATCCCCCTCACCATGAAATCATGCCTGAGACACACGATATTAATAAAATCACAGGGAAGCTCTTTATCAAGAGCTTACTATGTGCCAGCCACTGGTAAACATGTCCTGTGTATTATACTTAGGCACTGAATCTTCACCATGACTCCATGAGCTAGGGGCCACCATGTGCCCTCCGCTGGTTTTACAGACCAGGAGAAGTTAAGTAACTTTCCCAGGGCCAAGACGATCCAGTCCCAGTCTTCCTGGTGCTTCTTCAAAGCAGTTGCCCTTGGAATGATTTGTTGCCCAGTCGATTTCAAATCATGGTGACTCCGTGTGTATCAGAGTAGAAATGGGCTCCATAGAGTTTTCAATGGCTGATTTTTCAGGAGATTGCCAGGCCCTTATTCTGAGGTGCCTCTGGGCAGACTTGAACTGTCAACCTTTTGGTTAGCAGCCGAGTGTGTTAATCCATTGCAACACCCACGGCTTCACTGGTGCTTCTAGGGCCCATGTTAAAGGTAAAGAAATGGAGGCTGGGAGAAGAAAAGTGAATGGCCTTAGGGACATGCAGCAAGGGCAACTGCTGTTTGGGTGACTTTAAAGATGATGCTTCTAGCCCCCAAAAAGTATGGAGATGAGGGAGTGAGGGAAGGAGGAAGGAGAGAAAGAGAGAGAGAGAGAAAAGAGAGGGAGAGGAAGGGAGAGAAAGGGACAGGGAGGGAGAAAGAAAGAGTAGAGAGGAAGTGACAGAGAGAGAGAGAAGAGAGGATGTGAGAGAGAGAGAGGAAGAAGAAGTGAAGGAGGGAGAGACAGAGAGAGAGAGGGAGAAAGAGACAGAGAGAGAGAAGGAAGTGAGAGAGAGGAAGAGAGAAACAGAGAGAGAGAGAGGAAGGGAGACAAATCAAGAGGAAAACAGAGAGGAAAATGCCTTTCAGAGGCAGAGCAGAAAGCCGTATGGGGGAAGAGATTAGGTTAGGAGAGAAAAGACATGGGCCAGGAGTTGTTGAAGGGCATAATCCAATCACCACACTAATAAATCAGTTTCAGTCAGGTGGAGGTCAAGATGGAGACCCAGGGAGGTCTTAGTTGGACTGGGAGGGTTGGGGGTGACTCTCCTGAAGAGGTGATATTGGAGCAAGAATAGGAGGGTAATTTAATGAATGATGTGTGATAATCAGGGAAAGAGTGAGGGTGAACAGCTTGGACAAAGGCTTGGGGTCGGTACCTGCAAACTTGCCTGATTCCTTAGACTCTTTCCAGAAGTTTTCCTCCACCTCTTGCCTTCACTGAAATCTCCAAGTGCAGACAGCTAGAGGAGCCTGGATTTTTCCTCTTTCTCACTACACAGCTCCAGGACCAGGAGATGAGAAGTCTCCAGCACCCCATAAACACCATTTCATGGCACATCAAGTAAATCCCTAACTCCTTACTCTGGTTTAGGTCCTGAGCGGCATAAACAGTTAAGTGCTCATCTGCTGATCTAAATGTTGGTTGTTGGAATCCACCAAGCAGTGCCATAGCAGAAAGGCCTGGCAATCTGTTGCCATAAAGATCACAGCCAAGAAACCCCTATGGAGCAGTTCTATCCCTTAACGCATGGGATCACCATGAGTCAGAAGAGATTTCATGGCAATGGGTTTGGTTTGGTTTTGGTTTACTCTGCCTACAATGTCTTGTGTAACCTCCTTTGCTTGATGGTATCCTCCTCAATGCCCCTGGCAATCATTCCCTATTGAGATGGACATATTTTCTTTCCCTTTTTTATTCTAGTAATATGGTGAATTTCAGTGACTGATTTTTGAATGTTTAACTGACTTTGCCTTCCTGAGATAAGCCCTATCTGGTCACGATGCAGTATTCTTTTCATATATTATTTGATTTTTTTTTTTTGATTGATTTGGTTTTACATCTTTGTTTATGAGGGATGTTGTTGTTGGGTGCCCTAGAGTCTATTTTCGACTCATGTTGATCCCATTTGACAGAGTAAAACTGCCCCCAGAGGATTTTCTAGGCTATAATCTTTCTGGCAGCAGATTGCCAGGTCTTTCTCCTGCGGAGCTGCTGGTGGGTTCTAACCGCCAACCTTTTGTTTAGCCCCCAACAGCTTAACCATTTCACCACCAGGGCTCCTCTTTATGAGGCGTCCAACCCCAACCTATTACTGTGAGTTGGTTCCACTCATAGCGACCCCCAAGTACAACAGAAGGAAACACTGCCCAGTCCTGCACCAGTCTCACAATTGTTGCTATGTTTGAACCCATTGTTGCAGCCAGTGTGTCAATTCATCTCGTTGATGGTCTTCCTGTCTTTCGATGACCCTCTACTTTACCAAGCATGATGTCCTTCTTCACTGGTCCCTCCAGATAACAAGCCCAAAGTATGTGAGTCGAGGTCTGGCCATCCTCGCTTCCAAGGAGCATTCTGGCTGTGAGCTTGCATTTTATCTTCCTAACTAGTGAAGCATATGGGCTTGGGTTAGGTTAATTATGGATTGTATTTATTTGACAGATGTATAATTATAGTTGATCCTCATGATTCACGGACTCTGTGTTTGCGAATTTTCTCCTTGCTAAATTTTTTTGTAACCCCAAAGTCAATTGTGCTGCTTTCAAGGTTTTTTGTAGACAAGCGCACGTGCTGAGCAGCAGAAACCGTGAGCCACCAATTGCACTGGTTCCAAGCTGAGTACGACCAAGGCTGGGTCGGTATTCACTAATTCAGGGCTTGGGGTGACTTTTTTTTTTTTTTAATTACCGAAAATAAGGAGAACCAGCCGTATCCATATTTTAAAATGTCTTCTGTTAGTTTCAGAAAGTTGTACTTCTCAAGTAACTTGTCTATTTCTTCTTAGTTGTTGTCAGATTTATTGGCATCAAGTTGTTCATACTACTCTGTGTCTATTTGATTTACCTGCAGCATTAAAGGCTATTTCAGAGATCATATAAGAAGAAAGGCTAAGGTCAATAAGTTAAACACCAACCTCTGAAACTATTGCCCTGAGATAACCTTTAAATCTTAAACCAAATATATCCCCTGAAGTCTTCTTAAAACCAAACACTGGTTTAGCTTAGCTAGTAAAGAATGTCCGCCTTCAGCGTTGTACTCTTTTGAGAGCTATCTGTACGGGATCAAAGTAACAACAGCTGCTTGAAAGATTACATAGAAACCTTAGGGGGCAGTGAGTTTATGTTAATGGGGGAAGAACAATCGGGAAAAGGAGGGTGAGGATGTTTGCATAATTAAAAGAATGTAATCAATGTTGCTGAATTGTATATGTAGAAACTGTTGAATTGGTGATGTTCTGCTATGCATATTCTCAATAACAATGACAACAAAATTTAAACATCCTCTTGAGAAGTTAGAAACAGAACACAGAGTGGAATCCAAAGGGAAGAAGTAATAAAGACTCGAGCAGGAATTAATAAATTAAAAAATAGTATCAGAAAATAAACAGCAAGGACTTAAGTAGCTTTGTTAAAGAGTAATGAAAGACTGATAAAATGAAAGACTAATAAAAATCACCTTATATGCATGTGAAAGCTGGACAATGAATAAGGAAGACAGAAGAAGAATTGATGCCTTTGAATTGTGGTGTTGGCGAAGAGTATTGAATATACCATTGTCTGCGAGAAGAGCAAACAAATCTGTCTTGGAAGAAGTACAGCTGGAATGCTCCTTAGAAGTGAGGAACAAAGTGACATCTCACATACTTTGGACATGTTCTTGGGAGGGACTGGTCCGTGGAGAAGGACATCATGCTTGGTAAAAGAAGGTCAGTGAAAAAGAAGACCCTCAATGAGATGGATTGACACAGTGGCTTCAAAAATGAGCTCAAGCATAACAATGAGCTCAAGCATAACAATGATTGTGAGGATGGAGCAGGACCAGGCAGTGTTTCATTCTGTTGTGCATGGGGTCGCGATGAGTTGGAATTGACTTGGCGGCACCTGACAACAATAAAATCAAAATCACTACATACAAGTCAATATAACAAAAATTGATCATATTTCTATATTCCAGCAACAAAAAATTAGGAAATAAGATAAAAAATGGATACGATTTATAATAACATCAAATATTCAGGAAAAACAACAACAACACAGGCATAGTGTCTGTGTCTGACCTCTACACAAAAAACTCTGACATAACCAAAAGAAATTAGACGATAATTAATTTAAAAAGACCATGTTCATAGCCTGAAAGACTCAAGTTAGTAAAGATGACAATTCTTTCAAAACTGATCTACAGTTTTAATAGATTATATAACCTATACTATAGATTCCCTGTTGCTATCGAGTCAATTCTGACTCAAAGCAACAGTAAGGACAGGGAAGAACTGCCCCATAGAGTTTCCGAGGCTGTAATCTTCATGGAAGCAGACTCCCACATCTTTCTCCCTCAGAGCCACTGGCATGTTTGAACCACCAACCTTTCAGTTAGCAGCCGAGTGTTTTAACCACTGTGCCACCAGGGCTCCATATTATCGTTATATATGTTAAGTCTATAGATTTAATTGATTATATAATTTATATTATTTCCAGTTGCCGCTGAGTTGGCTCTGACTCGTGGTGACCTCATGTATGTCAGAGTAGACCTGTGCTCTATGGGGTTTTCAATGGTTGATCTTTTCATTAGTAGATCACCAGGCTTCTCTTCCGAGGTGCCTCTGGGGGGACTTCAGCCTTTAACCTTTTGGTTAGCAGCCAAGCACCTTAACCATTCACACCAACCAGGGACTCCCACAGATAGCTGCTGTGTGCTGTCGAGTTAGTTCCAAGTCATAGTGACCCTGTAGGACAGAGTAGAACAGCCCCACAGGGTTTTCTAGGCTGTGGTCTGTATGGGAGCAGATTGCCAGGTCTTTTCTCCCAGATAGTAGTGTTGTACAAGCTACTTATTGGGTCAGCTGCATGCAAGGGACTGGCCCCCCACCCCAGCAGGAAATATTCTAGAGGGAAGTAGCACAGGGAGCACCCAGAAGGGAGGAAGGCATGGAAACTCCAGGGCAGAGGGAAAGAGAGGAGGGGGCTTACCTGTGTCTACTTGGTGACCTGCAGCAAAGTGGGGAGTCTCTGGCTCAGAGAGCTGCAAGGGCAGCAGCAACTTGGGGTCCTGATAACTACAGGATTTAATCTTATCCAGGGCTAGTGGATGCTGGGAGTATATAAAGCAGGAAGGAGCCCTGGTAGCACAGTGTTTAAGCACTCAGCTGCTAACTATAAGGTCTGAGGTTCAAACCCACCAGCTGCTTCTCAGGAGAGGGATGTGGCAGTTTGCTTCCGTAAAGATTCCAGCCTCGGAAACCTTATGGGGCAGTTCTATTCTGTCCTATAGGGTTGCTATGAGTCAGAATTAACTCCACAACAGTGGTTTTTTTTTTTTTTTTTTTTTTAATGTAAAGCAGGCAAGTTCTAAGTGGTTGAAAAGCTGCTTATTGGGTTTTTTAAAAACAATTACATGTGTACAAATTTGAGTTGGGCACTGGGAGCCTTTTTTTTTTTTTTTTTAATGAAAAAACAACCAACCTAGGGCCAATACACAGAGGCCATCTTTGACGCTTTTATGGAACAGTACTTCTCTTTTAGGAGCCCTGATGGTACAAATGGTTAGGCTCTTGGCTGCTAAAAGGTGAGTGGCTTGAGTCCAATGACTGGTTCTGAGGGAGAAAGGCCTGGCAATCTGCACTGTATGCTTAACTATTGCGCCACCAGGGCTCCTTAGGAAACATGTTAAAAATGCTAATTTTGGGGCTCTATTTTTACTCCACTCCAGACCTGGAAGAAAGACCTGGTGATCTACTACTGAAAATCAGCCAGTGAAAACCCTGTGGGGCACAATGATCTGATTTGCATCCAGTCATGAAGATGGCACAG
Organism: Loxodonta africana; assembly: GCF_030014295.1. NCBI lineage: Eukaryota > Metazoa > Chordata > Mammalia > Proboscidea > Elephantidae > Loxodonta > Loxodonta africana. Next base: position 15,078,546 of record NC_087352.1, read on the forward strand.
GACCAGATGGTGTTTTGTTCTGTTGTGTGTGGGGTCACCATAAGTCAGGGCCGACTCAAGGGCAGCTAACAACAACCACGCCAGACCTATTGAATCAGAAACTCCAGGGCAGGGCCCAGCTATCCCAGTTTTAACAAGCTTTCCAGGTGATTCTGATGGTCACAAGGAGTTGAAAATCACTGGCTTAGAAAATGTGATGTGTTGGGGAGAAAGGTTGGTTTCCAAGACAATACTGTTTGATCTCAGCTCTTGAGCGGTGTAGACCAGGCAGGACCACCAGTGACCTTGCCCTGGGATCAAACTGCAGGGCTTGGGCTGGGTTTTCAGGTTCCCTCCTGGGTAGATGTCTTGGCGACAGACACTTGAATGCTTATAGCCAAGTCGTGGGGTCAACCTTGAGATAATCCCATTCCTCAGATGGGGAAACAGCCTGTGGGGTGGAGGGCAGTTATCCAAGGCCAACTGGCTGACAATAATAAGGATCTCCAGGGATTCCCAATTCTTTAATCTCTGCACCTGGCACAATGAGTGCAAGAATACCAAAAAACCAAACCCATTGCCGTCGAGTTGATTCTGACTTGCAGCGACCCTATAGGACAGAGTAGAACTGCCCCACGGGGTTTCCGAGGAGGAGCCTGGTGGATTTGAACTGCTGACCTTTTGGTTAGCAGCTGTAGCTTTTAACCACTACACTACCAGGGTTTCCTTCAGTGCAAAAGAGTTTGCTAAATACAAGAAAGAGAAAAGCAGCTCCTGACTGCCAAAAAGAGGTCCCTAGGTGGTGCAAATGGTTTGTGCTTGGCTATAAACCTAAGGGTTGGCAGATTGACCCCACCCAGTAGCACCGTGGAAGAAAGCCTGCAATCTGCTTCTGTAAAGATCAGCCAAGAAAACCTGATGGAGCTCAGTTCTACTCTGTAACACATGGGGTCACCCTGAGTTGGAATCAACCCAGTGGCAAAGGGTCACAGACAGCCAAGAGTTGGCCTGGCCCTCACAGCTAGGCCTTGGTGTTCTGTTGAATATAGACCATGTCACAGAACAATAAACACTCAAGGTCAGTTTGTGACCCTGATGAAGTGACTGCTCTGTAAACAAACAAAAAAACCAAACCCTTTGCCATCAAGTCGATTCTGACTCATAGCAACCCTATGGGACAGAGTAGAACTGCCCCATAGAGTTTCCGAGGCTATAATCTTTTTTTTTAAATAATTTTTATTGTGCTTTAAGGGAAAGATTACAAATCAAGTCAGTCTATCACACAAAAACCCATATATACCTTGCTACACACTCCCAATTACTCTCTCCCTAATGAGACAGCCTGCTCTCTCCCTCCACTCTCTCTTTTCGTGTCCTTTTTGCCAGCTGCTAACCCCCTCTACCCTCTCATCTCCCCTCCAGGCAGGAGATGCCATCATAGTCTCAAGTGTCCACCTGATCCAAGAAGCTCACTCCTCACCAGCATCCCTCTCCAACCCATTGTCCAGTCCAATCCATGTCTGAAGAGTTGGCTTTGGGAATGGTTCCTGTCCTGGGCTAACAGAAGGTCTGGGGGCCATGACCACTGGGGTCCTTCCAGTCTCAGATCATTAAGTCTGGTCTTATGAGAATTTGGGGTCTGCATCCCACTGCTCTCCTGCTCCCTCAGGGGTTCTCTGTTGCGTTCCCTGTCAGGTCCAAGGCTATAATCTTAATGGAAGCAAATTGCCACGCCTTTCTCCTGCAGAGTGGGTGGTGAGTTCGAATGGCCGACCTTTCAGTTAGCAGCCATCAGGGCTCCTAATCAGAGACAAAACTCGTACATTGTCCAAACCACAGAAAAGACCAGCATCTCTGTATGTTGACGCTTGTATACAAATCACAGCTTTAGCCCACTCCATTCTCTTCACCTTCTAGATAAGTTACCGAATCATAGAATTAACCTCATTTCCTGACAGCATCCAGTCTAGGCAAAGCCACCCTTCTTTTTCTTTTTTTTAATTAATTTTTATTGTGGTTTAAGTGAAAGTTTACAAATCAGGTCAGTCTCTCACACAAAAATTTACGTACACCTTGCTATACACTCCTAATTGCTCTCTCTTTAATGAAAGGGAGTTCTTCCCTCCACTCTCTCTCTTCGTGTCCATTCGGGTAGCTTCTGGCCCTCTCTGCCCTCTCATCTCCTCTCCAGACAGGAAATGCCAACATAGTCTCATAAAGCCACCCTTCTTTGAACCCCTCCCCCAATCACCTAAACCAAGCCCAAACCCTTTCTAAGGTCCTCTCCAAGCAGTGTTGGTTCAGTGGTAGAGTTCTTGCCTTCCATGTAGGAGACCTGTGTTCGATTTCTGGCCAAGGCATCTCATGCACAGCTACCTCCCCTCTGTCAGTGGAGGCTTGCGTGTTGCTAGGGTGCTGAGCAGATTTCAGCAGCGTTTACAGACTAAGATAGACAAGGAAGAAAGGCCTGGTGATCTGCTTCCGAAAGTCAGCCAATGAAAACACTGTGGAGCACAGTGGTCTAGTCTGCAACCTATCATGGGGATGGTGCAGAGCAGGCAGTGTTGTTCCATCGTGCCTGAGGTCTCCATGAGTTGGGGCCGACTTGATGGTAGCTAACAACAAGATCCTCTCCCTGGGTTGTACCTGGGATCCCCACCATGTGCAGTCTCCCTTGTTGCAATGAGGCAATAAGCCCAACTTTGTGTCTTTCTGATAATTTCTGGTTGAGAGAAATTACTGTGTCACCAAGATAGCTTCAAAAACCTCTTACCAACCTATACCCCCAAAGCTTGATAAGGCTAGAGTCCCCATCCCTTCACCTACTAACACTATACATGGTCTCTTCTTCTTAATCTTTGCCAATTGAATGGGCAAAATGTTAACTTTAACTACTTTAAAAAGTTATAGGTGACGGTGATCACTTAACCAATAAACAGTTGCTGCTGAATCTGTTCCAACTCACAGGGACCCCATGTGTTTCAGAGTTGTGCTCCATCGGGTTTTCAGTGGCTGTGATCTTTTAAAGTAGATCACAAGGCCTTTCTTCCAAGGTGCCTCTGGGTGGACTCAAACCTCCAACCTTCTGGTTAGTAGCCAAGCATGCTTGACCATTTGAGTCACCCAGGGGCTCCTGTAGGCCCAGAAAATGGCTACACAGCAGTGACGTCGTCAGTCTTGGTGACCAATATTTCCTCAGTTTCCCCTCAGAGCAGAACATATGCTCAATTATGATAGAATGCCACTATGAGATATAGTTGTTGTTGGGTGCCCTTGAGTCAGTTCCTACTCATAGTGACCCCATGTACAACAGAACGAAACACTGCCCGGCTCTGTGCCATCCTCACAATCATTGTTATGCTTGAGCCCATTGTTGCAACCACTGTGTCAATCCGCCTCATGAGGGACTTCCTCTTTTTTGGGGACCCTCTACTTTACCAAGCATGATGTCCTCCTCTAGGGACCAATCCCTCCTGATAACATGTTCAAAATACATGAGACAAAATCTCACTATCTTTGCTTCTAACGAACATTCTGGCTGTACTTCTTCGAAGATGGATTTGTTCATTCTTTTGGCAGTCCATGGTATATTCAATATTCTTCGCCAACACCGTAATTCAAAGGCATCCATTCTTCTTTGGTCTTCCTTATTCATTGTCCAGCTTTCTCATGCATATGAGGTGATTGGAAACACCCTGGCTTGGTCGGGTGCACCTGAGATACTACATAGCAATTTACAAGAGTGAGGTAAACCTCTAACAACATCTATATGTTTCATTTCATTCTGTGTTTGATTGCCTATTTAATTTTCATCTTCCATTGACTATGATAAAACCTTCCTGGAACTGAGTATTATAAATCATGTTCTCCTCTGACCCAAGAGCTCCAACAGATCCTGGCAGAGAGGAGGTGAGTTCAGTCCTAGTGTTTAGACACAGAGGATGCACCTTGGGTGGGATGGACTCAGGTGAACCAAGTTCATGAATTGAATGGATAAACCAGAAGCCAGCTGGTTCGCTCACAAGGAGAAATCACCAGCCCTCTACCTGTACACCCACCAGACTGTCATCCCATGGGCATTTTCCAGTACTGAAACTCAACCATCATCAGGACTCCCTATGCCCAGACACTTGGAGGAAAACTTCTGGAATGGACTGTAGGGTCAAGAGTGGCCTCGGGGACAAGGGAGGAGGTTACCGGGCCATGCAAGAAGGAGAAGATGGTGCCTGGACAGAGTATGTGGGCAAATAGGTGGGAGAAAAGAGCAGATTCCCTTGTGTTGAAAAGGTGGAGATCCCAGGGCTGGGAGAGAATCAAGGGTAACTGTTGGGTTTGTAGCATCTTTTCCTACAAGGGGCCTGGCACCATGGGTATAACAATTTCCACTCACCTCTCTGTGCTCTCTCATCACTGGGCCAAAAACAGGTCTTCATTCTGGTCAGAACCCCATTGAGAATTTGCCTTTCCACCTCAGATATACTGAATCAGAATCTACAGTTTAACAAGATCCCCAGGTGATTCTCATGTATAATAAATTTTGAGAACCACTGCTCTGCTAGTGGTTGTCAGAATTGGTCCCTAACCAGCATCGTGAGCAACGCCTGGGAACTTGTTAGAAATGCAAGTTCTCAGTAGGGGCTTGAACCTGAACGAACCAGTTCAAAGCCAGGCTGAGAGCCTCCTGAGGGCAGGACCAAGCCTGTTGTGGGCACTGTGGTTTCCCCAGCTCCCAGTGCTGGGCAGCCAGGCGGTGAAAACAGTTGCCCTTGAGTAGATTCCAACTCATGGCCACCCTATATGTGTCAGAGTAGAGCAGGGCTCTCTAGGGTTTTCATTGGCTGAACAGATCACCAGGCCTTTCTTCCCAGGTACCTCTGGGTGGACTTGAACTTCCAACCTTGGTTAGCAGCCAAGTGAGAGCATTAAACTGTTGCCCCACCCAGGACTGCTCAGTAATGAAAGGATTAATTGATGATTGTACCTCCTCCAAGGAGAGAACAACAGGGCGGGGCTGAGAAAGGGAGGGTCCCTCACCCGCAGGGCGGGTCTGGGTGGGCACAGCACGGAGGGTGGGATTTAAATCCCATGGGCTGGGCGGTGAACGCAGCCTCAGGGGCAGAGGAACAGGGTAGGAGGGAGGATGCTGGAGCCTCAGTATCTCCCGGGTGAGTTCCACCTGTGGGGGAGGGTGCTGTGTGGGGCCTGGGCCAAAGGGTGAGGGCAGGGTGAAATTCTGTGTGGAGGCTTACGAGTTCTGTTCCAGCGCCCACCCCAAGACTGAACTTGTCTAGGAAGTCCTCATGAGGTGTTTGATGGAGGGAAGAGGGGTTCACGTGTTTGGGTGTTTAACTGAAATTAAACTGGGCAGGGTGAGTTTAGCAGAGGGCTCGGAACCCAGTGGGCACCACCCACCCCACAAGTGTCAGCATGGCATCAGCTCTTGGATGGGAGAGGTGCGGGGGGAGAGGTGGAAGCTGACCTGGGTTGCTCTGGGGTGCAGAGCCCATCCTGTCCTACCTCCCCCGGCTGTGGGCCCTGCACTAATACAGGAGCTATCATCAAGCCAATTTCAAAGATGTGGATGCTGGGCTCCAGAGAGCCTAGGCTCTCAGGGCTGAAGGTGGGGAGGTAGGGTTGGTCTGGCTTAGGGAATGGAGGGTCCCTGGGGGGCTTGTCTGACCTGGTTTCCCCGCCTGAAGACCCCCAGCCATCCCAGGACTCCCCTCGGAGGCAGCGCCAGGAGCGCACCGTCTATACCCAGGAGCAGCTGCGGGAGCTGGACACGGAGTTTGAGAAGAACAGGTATCCGGACTATGACGAGCGGAAGGCCCTGGCCGACAGGCTCTGTCTGCAGGACCACCAAGTTCAGGTTGTACTCGGGCAGTCCCCACAGTCACCAACACAGCACTTCCCATGTGGTTGCCCGCAGGTGCACGACTGGGTTCTCTCTCTCCCCAGGCTGGGTGTGGACCCAGAACCTCAAGTCCCACTCAACCCCGTGACAGCCCAAAACGGCTATCACAGCGGGGCCAGAGTGACGCCGTGGGGGCCTCCCTGTACCCAGCGCCTGTCTGACCCTCGAGGACCCTCCATGCAGACCTCTCCCTGGGCTCCTGGGTGTACCCTACGCCTCCCGACCCTATTATCCCCTCTCCATCCCTCCCCCCAAAACCAAAACCAGTTGCTGACCAGTCCATTCCAACTCATGGCAACCCCATGTGTATCAGAGTAGAACTATGCTCCATAGAGTTTTCAAGGCTGTGACCTTTTCGAAGCGGATCTCCAGGTCTGCCTTCTGAGGTACCTCAGCGGGGGTAAGAACCACCAACCATTAGGTTAACCAAGTGCAAACCAATTGCGCCAGCCAGGGACCTTCCCTGACACTCCCCCCACCCAAAAAAAAAAAAAAAAACCAAACCCCAGGGACCTTCTAATTGGGTCTGGGGTGGAGAGAGGCATGAAGGCTGCCTTTCGTAGGGAGCAGCAGCCTCGTTTCTGGGCAGATGTGGGTGATGAAGCTCCTCTTCCTCTGTCACGCCCCCTCACTGTCCCCTTTGTCCCCCAGGTGTGGTTCAAGAACCGCCGGGCTAAACACGCTCGACAGCAGCGACAGCAGCGACTGCAGGGACAGCCGCAACAGCAGCGCTTACGCGGCCGGGGAGCCCAAGGGCCCCCAACCAAGTGCTCCCGAGTCCCTATCCCTGTGGGTTCAACGTTTCCCAGCAGCTCCGGCTTCTGCAGTCCCGGTTCGCCCAGCCCCTTGACCGTCGTCCCAGCGGCAGAACCCGTGGGCTCCAGCCTCAGCCAGGCCTTCTGGGCTCCTGCACAGGGCACCCAGCCGGGCTCTCCAGCCGCCCGAGACCCACCCTGCGCCCAGGGCTTCTCGCTGGGCCCCGCATCATGCCCTGATTTCATTGAGATCTTCTCATATCAGGTCCCCTTCGGGAGCCCCTCCCTCATCCACACAATATCTGAGTACCAAGTACCAAGCGGGCGCTAGTTTTGTAGGAGGGAACCACGCCGACCCCTACAACTTCGTTTTTAGGGGCGGCTGTGCCAGCAGCGCCCCGCAATCCTGCGGGGCGCCAGACGGGGGCACTGTTCCCTGAGAGCGGTGGGCCTGGTGACTGACTGGGAGTGGTGCGGGTGGCGGGGTGGGGGTGGGGGTGGTGGTTGGGAGGGTGGGGGAGATAGGGTTGGGGTTGGGGGGTTGGGGGTGATAGGGTTGGGGTTGGGGGGTTGGGGGTGGTGGTGGGGGGGATGGTGGGGTGCTGAGCTATTGCGCTTTGTCATCTCCGCTGGTGATTCTCCAACGCGAGGACAAGCCACCATTTGTTCATCTGGTGGAGGGTGTGTGTTTGTGTTCACTGTGTGAACACCCGTCCTTGTCGACTGGGTGGCGTGTGGGCATTTCTGTGGGTTCCTAGGATCAGGAGTGGGATTGTAGCTCAGAGCTGCGCACAGGCTTAGCTTTAGGAATGTGGCCCTAGAGTTTTCCAAGGGGCAGGGAGGGTTTACTCTGGACCAGCGCTCAGGTTGCTCAGCCGATCTGCCGGCTGTGACGTCGTTATGGTTGTAATATTCATTTCCCTGATGGTCAAGAGGTACGGGCACTAGGAATCCTTATAAAGGGTCTCTTCAGGTCCCCCGACCCCATATTTCTAATTGCTTTAATTTGATCCTTTCCCCATTTTTAGGAATTTTTAAAATGTAAAACTCCCTTGCAACTTGTTGCGAACATTTTCCATTTCATAGCTTGTTTTTCACTCTTGGGGTGTCTTACCGATTAGACTTTTTTTTTTGGGAAATTTTAATGTTTGTATTTCATTACGTTTGTGTCTGTGCATCATTAAAAAAGAAAAAAATCCAGCCGTTGTCAGAGCGATACTTTTGTAGAACAAAACAAAAAACACCCAAAATGAAAAAGAATGAATATAAAATTAAAAACAAAGGTATTCCAAATACAGTTTTAAAAATTAGATTCAATAGGCATTAAATTTCCCTGTTGAACTGTTAAACAAAAGTTTCTAAATGTTGCATACCAGCTTCAAAAAGTTTGCAGACTGGTTCAAATACAAGCACAGCTTGAGCAATGGTCTTTTTTTTTTCTTTCTTTTCTTTTACTCCTTAGTGTTGTTGCTTTTTCCTGCCTTGTTTAAGAAACCCTTCACAATGTTGAGGTTGAGAGGGTATTCTGTCTTATTATCTTCTAAGAGCTTTATCTTTACTATTCACACTTAGGCATTGAATATACCTGATTGTTGTATACAGTGTGAGGTAGGGGTTCACTTTTCTTTTGTCTTATGAATATCCAATTGCCTTCTGTCAGTTCAGGAGACCACCTTTCCCCACTGCTTTCACAGCACCCTCTCTGTCATATATATCAAGGGTCTATTAAAGTATGGTGATTTTGGCCTCTATTCTGTATCTAAAACCCAAACACACTGCTGATGGTCACAGTGACCCCATAGGGTTTCCAAGGCTGTAAATCTCTACGGAAGCTGACTGTCACACATTTCTCCCAAGGAGCTTCTGGTGGTTTCAAACCCGCTGACTTGTCCATTAGCAGTCCATTGATTTAACCACAGTGCCGCCAGGGCTCCTTATGGCTTGGGTCAGGTGCACCTTGGTCCTCAAAGTGACATCTTTGCTTTTTACCAATTGAAAGAGGTCTTTTGAAGCAGACCTGCCCATATAGCTCCTTCTATTCCGTATCAAAAACAAACAAAAAACCCAAAACAAAAACAAAAACAGCCAAACCTGTTCCCCTTGAGTTGATTCTGACTTATACCAATCCTATAGGACACAGTAGAACTGCCCCATAGAGTTTCCAAGGAGCACTTGCTGGATTTGAGCTGCCGACCTTTTGGTTGGAAGCCGGGGCACTTAATCATTACACCACCAGCATTTCCATTCTGTATCGGTGGTCTATATGTCATTGAACCAATAACATGTCGACTTAATCACTATAGAAATAAAACAAGTCTAGATACTTGGTAAGGCATGTCTTCCCACCTTGTTCTTTATCAAGGGGTTCTTGGCTTTTCTTGGTCCTTTGTATTCCACAAAATTTTTAAATGAACTTGTCAGTTTCCCCCAAGAAACCTGTTGAGATTTTAATTGGAATTGCATGAAATCATGAAGTGTTTCTGGGAGGAACTGACAACCTTACAATACAGAAGCCCTCAATCTCAGAATTTTTTTAATTTCTTCATTCATTCTGTCATTTTCGAAGTCTCTCCATGAAGTGTTATAATTATATATCTTACATTTATTCCTGGTGGTGCAATGGTTAAGCTCTCTTCTGCTAACTGAAAGGTTGGCAGTTCAAAACCGCTCAGTGATTCTGTGGGAGAAAGACCAGGCAATCTGCTTCTGCAAAGATTACAGCCTAGAAAACCCTATGGGGCAGTTCCACTCTGTCACATGGAGTTGCTATGAGTTGAAATTGACTCGATGGCACCCAATAACAATATCTTTATTGCTGACTGATATTTTAAATAGTATACTTAAAATTTTATTTTCCATTGGTTTGTTTTCTGTATAGGATTCAGATATTTATTTTGTTACCCAGGAAACTAGCTCAATTCTTCTAAATTCTAACATCTAACTTGGGCATTCTTTTGGACTTCAAACAAACAAAAAAACAAACAAACCAGTTGCCATCAAGTTTACTCTGACTCATGGTGACCCCATGTGTGTCAGAGTAGAAGTGTGCTCCATAGATTTTCAATGGCTGTGATCTTTTGGAAGCAAATTGCCAGGTCTTTCTTCCAAGGCATTGCTGGGTGGGTTCACACCACCAACCTTTTGGTTGGTAGTCGATTCCTTAACTGTTTGTACCACCCAAGGATTCTACAATACAAAAATTAATAAAGTTCATGATCATCTTATAAACACTTTCCTGCAAAGTCTGTGAGTGGATCCCATTCTTTTGTATTCTCTTTTCTCCCTCACTCCCTCTTTGGGGGTATCTCCTTACCCCTTCCCTCTGCCTCTCTCTGTTCCTTTTGCGCCTCTTTTCTCTGCTGCCCCCTTGTGGCTGTCCTGATCCCTGGGCCTCCCCACAGCCTCTTCTCTGACCCTGTCCTGGACCCATTTAGCAAATGCTCTAATCCTCTTAGGCCAGGCCAGCCTCAGCAGAGCAGAGAGAGAATAAGATAAGATTTGGGAGGAGGCGGAGGGGCACATGACAGGCTGTGTGGGTGGGGGCCGACTGCCAGGGTATAATAAAAGCTCCTGCTTAACAGAGTTGTTGCTGTTGGGTGCTGTTGAATCAATTCTGACTCATGGTGACCCCACCTATTACAGAGTAGAACTGTCCCATAAGGTTTTCTAGATCACTAAGTCTTTCTCCTGATGTGCTGGGTGGATTCAAACCACTAACCTTACGATTAGCAGCTGAATGCTTGCTTAACCACTGTGCTACCAGGGCTGCCTTCCTTATCAGAGTGTTGTTGCTGTTAGGTGTTGACGAGTCAGTCCCAACTCACAGCAACCCTGTATACAACAGAACAAGACACTGCCGAGTTCTTTGCCTTCTGGGCCATCCTCACAATTGTTGTTATGCTTGAGCCCATTATTGCGGCCACTGTGTCAATCCATCTCCTTGAGGGTTTCCTCTTTCTTGTTGATCCTCTACTTTACCAAGCATGATGTCCTTCTCCAGGGACTGGTCCCTCCTGATAACATGTCCAAAGTACGGGAGACAAAGGCTCACTATCCTTGCTTCTAAGGAGCATTCTAGTTGGACTTCTTCCAAGACAGATTTGTGCCTTCTTTTGGCAGTCCATGGTATAGTCAATATTCTTCACCAACACCACAATTCGAAGGTGTCAATTTTTCAGTCTTATTCATTGTCCAGCTTTTGCACGCTTGTGAGGCGATTAAAAACACCATGGCTTGGGTCAGGTTCACTTTAGCCTTCAAGGTGACGTCTTTGTTTTTTAACACTTGAAAGAGGTCCTTTGCAGCAGATTTGCCCAATGCAACACATCGTTTGATTTCTTGACTGCTGCTTCCATGGTGTTGATAGTGAATCCAAGTAAATGAAATCCTTGACAACCAATATTTTCTCCATTTATCATGATGTTGCTCATTGGTCCAGTTGTGATGATTTTTGTTTTCCTTATATTGAGGTGCAATCCATACTGAAGGCTGTGGTGTTTGATCTTTATCAGAGTAGGGAATGGAAACAGAAAAACACACAGAGACCTATTCTAGTTGGACCCCTCGCATTGTGGGGAGAGGAGGGAGAAATAGAATTTCCCACCCATTTCAGGAGAGGGGGCTGAGGTGGGTGGGTCTGAACTAGAGATTCAGAATCAGAACCTGGGGCTGGGGGTGGTACTGCCCATGGGCTGTCCAGGCATCAGAGGGCCATCTGTGAATGAAAAATGGATTAACTTACTAACGAACGCAGGCAGACATTGCATTTGTCTGGACTGGCTGAATATAAAGTGAATGGATCAAATAGGCCGGAATTCCTGCCTTCGTTATCTTCGCATTTCTTTTTCACCCAAGCAGGCCCTCTCCCTTCTGTTTCTCAGAATTCTTACCATCACCTAGAAAGCTGTCCTGGGCTCTGTCCCACCTCTCCTTCAAATTCACCCTTCTTTCTGGCCATCCCCAATGGGAGCTTCTGGATTTCCCACTCGACTGAGATAGGAGGGTTGTGTGCCTTTGCATCAATTCTGACTCATGGTGCCCTCATGTGTTACAGAGTAGTACTGCTCCCATAGGGTTTCCTAGGCTGTAATCTAGACGTGGAGCCTTGGCAGTGCAGTGGTTAAGAGCTATGGCTGCTAACCAAAAGGCTGGCAGTTCAAATCCACCAGCAACTCCTTGGAAACCCTGTGGGGCAGTTCTACTCTGTCCTATAGGGTTGCTATGAGCTGGAATCCACTCAATGGCAATGGGTTTGGTTTTTGGAATCTAGATGTATTGCATTGAGCAAATATGCTGCAAAAGACCTCTTAAAGATATTAAAAAGCAAAGATGTCACTTGAGGACTAAGGTGAACCTGACCCAAACCATGATATTTTCAATCCTCTCCGTGCATGTGAAAGTTGGACAATGAATGAGGAAGACAGAAAAAGAACTTGTGCATTTGAATTGTGATGTTGGTAAAGAATACCAAATATACTGCGGACTGCCAAAAGAATGAACAAATCTGCCTTGGAGGAAGCACAGCCAGAATGCTCCTTAGAAGCGAGGATGGCGAGACTTCGTCTTGCTTACTTGGGACATGTCATCAGGAGAGACCAATCCCTGGAGAAGGACATCATGCTTGGTAAGGTAGAGGCTCAGTGAAAAAGAGGGAGGTCCTCAGTGAGATGGACTGGCACAGTGGCTGCAACAATGGGCTCAGGCATGGCAATGATTTTGAGGATGGCACAGGACTGGGCAGTGTTTCGTTCTGTTGTACATGGGTTGCTATGAGTTGGAACCAACTTATCGGCACCTAAAACAACAATCTTTACAGGAGCAGATTGCTAGGTCTTTCTCCAGGGGAGCCGCTGGGTGGGTTTGAACTGCCAACCTTTCAGTTAGCAGCGAAGCACTTAACTGTTGCACCATCAGGGTTCTTCCACTCCTGGTTACCACTAATGAATGAGCTCTGGTATCTATACATTTGCCTATTTTAGATAGTTTTATGTAAGTGGCATCATGCAATATTTGTCCTTTGTGTCTGGTTTATTTCACTCAGTATGTTTTCAAGACCCATCCATGTTTTAGCATGGATCAGAACTTCTTTCTCTCTGTGGCTGTGTCATATTCCATTAAGAAGCCCTGGTGACACAAGGGTTAAGCGGTCGGCTGCTAACTGAAATGTTTTGTTTGAACCCACCCAGTGGCTCCATGGGAGAAAGACCTAGTGATCTGTTCCCATAAAGATTACAGCTAAGAAAACCCTATGGGCAGTTCTACTCTGTCACATGGGGTCGCTATGAGTCAAAATCAACTCGACAGCACACAACAACAGCAATATTCCATTGCATGGATCTACCACATTCTGTTTATTTGCTCATCTGTTGATAGACGCTTGAGTCGTTTCCATGGGATTTTGCATTTCTTACAAGTTCCAAGTGATGCTGACGCTGCTGGCTGGTGACCGCCCTTTGAGAACCACTGCTTTCAGTCATGGTTCTCCAAATCTGCCACACATGAGAATCACCTGGGAGCTGTAAAGTTTCCAACGCCCAAACCATCTCCCAGACAGTGACGCACTGTGTCTGTCCCACCAGTATATTTTATAGCTCCCCAGGTGATTCCAATGTGCAAAACTTGAGAACTACTGGTCTCCATCTCTAGATGGAGTCTAGAGAGTACATACATTGTCATTATTAAGACCATCGTTGTTGTTGTTAGCTGCCACGAAGTCAGCCTCTAACTCACGGTGGTCCCATGCACAACGGAAGGAGACACTGCCTGGCCCTGCGGCATTCCCAGGGTGGGTTGTGAACTGGACCACTGTGATCTATACAGTTTTCACTGGCTGATTTTCAGCAGTAGATCGCCAAGTCTTTCTTCCTATTTCGTCTTAGTCCAGAAGCTCCATTGAAACCTGTATAGCATTACAGCGACACATAAGCCTCTACTGACAGGTGGCGCTGTGCGCGAGGTGCATTGGTTGGGAATCGAACCAGGGTCTCCCGCATGGAAGGCGAGAATTCTACCACTGAACCACCGCTGCCCCCATGAAGACCACACCAAGACTTGATTTCATGAAAAGAAAATTAAAACTTACTTTACTCGATTGTCTTTTTCACAGGCATCCATTTAAATAAATCAAGTGCCATAAAAAGAAAGGTTTAAAAATAGCCAGCATTATTTTTCTAGTAAATAATCAGCGTTATTTTTATCGTAAACGAATACAGTTGTTGTTGGGTGCCATCAAGTCGATTTCAACTCATAGTTGAGCTGCTGGGTGGGCTCGGAAAGCCAACCTTTCCGTCAGCAGCGAGGTGCTTCACCGTTGCGCCACCAGAGCTCCTTAATGAATACAGTATCTACCAGAAATTGTGCTGGTTAAAAAAAAATTTTTAAACCATTTTAACTGTTTGACTCTTCTGAAATTCTTCCAAATAAGGTACCTGACGGGAAATAACTTAAAAATAGTGCAGGTTTTTATTGGTGTGACGTTGAGGAGCTCAGAGCGGGGGCGACCAAAGCTGTGGTGGAGTCAGGGGCGCTCCCACAGGACTGGGAGAGACAGATGCCCAGATGGCTGTTGTGATGCCTCACGGCCACTAGGGGGCACTCATACACCATCACTCAAGCCCCGAGGAACAAACAGGAAGCGAAAAGGGAGATATCAGACGCTGGAATCTGGACATCTGGGTGCAGCTAGGGCCTCCCAGCGGCCACCCAGGCTTGCTGGTTCCACACAGGGGACCTCAGGGTGGGATGGGGAGAGACTGTCTATCTTCAAGTAGGGGAAAGGCAGGGAAAAGGCACGGAGGTAACATTAAAATTGTTTCCATTAATGGTGGGGGTGTTAGCTGCCCACCGTTGGCCCCCGACTCTCGGAGACCCCATCCATAACGGCATCTCACCATTGTGATCCATAGGGTTTTCACTGGCTGTTTTTTGGAACTAAGTCACCATGCCTTTCTTCCTAGTCTGTCTTAGCCTGGAAGCTCGGCAGAAACCTGCTTAGCGTCACAGCAACACGCAAGCTTCCACTGACGGATGGTGGCTGAGCCTGAGCTGCCTTGGCTGGGAATCGAACCCGGGTTTCCAGCATGGGAGGTGAAAATTACATTGTGTTTTCCTTTTTGTTCATCACGAAGTATTTTTTAATTTCCCTGGTGATTTCTTCTTTGACCCATTGTTTACTTAGGAGGGTGTTGTTTAATTTTCACGCATTTGTGAATTTTCCAAGCTTCTTTCTGTTATTGATTTCTAAGTTCAGTCCGTGGTAGTCAGATAACACAGTCCTAGTTTCTAGTGCTGCTGTAACAGAAATGCCACAAGGTGGCAGCTTTAAAAAACAGAAATTTATTTCCTCACAGTTCAAAACCAAAAACCAAACCCAGTGCTGTCCAGTGGATTCCGACTCATAGCGACCCTATAGGACAGAGTAGAACTGCCCCATAGAGTTTCCAAGGAGCAGCTGGCGGATTCAAACTGCCAACCTTTCGGTTATCAGCCGTAGCACTTAACCACCACACCACCAGGGTTTCCTCTCAGAGTTCAGGAGGCTAGAAGTCTGAGTTCAGGGAGCTGGCTCTAGGGGAATGCTCTCTCTGTCAGCTCTAGGGGAAGATCCTTGTCTCTTTCAGCTTCTGTAGCCTCAGCTCCTTGGTGATCTTCATGTGGCATCTATCTTCCTCCATTTGTGCTTGCTTGTCTCTGTGTCTGTGCTGCTCCTGATAACTCAGAAGTGATTAGGTTTAGGACCCATCCTACATTGATATGACTTCATTAACATAAAAAGAAAACCCTATTCCCAAATGCGATTACATCCACAAGTGTAGAGGTTAGGATTCCTGCTCATATTTAGGGGTGAGGGCTGACAATTCAATCCATAACACATACTTTGTATGATTTCCGTCTTTTAAAATTTATTTTCTGGTCATCTTCTACCATAAAGCCATCTTTTAAAATTTATTGACACTTTTTTTTGTGGCTTAACATATGGCCTATCCTGGGGAGTATTCCATGTGTACTTGAGAAGTATGGGTATTCTGCTGGTGGTGGGTAGAATATTCTATAGATATCTATTAAGGTCTGGCTGGTTTATAGTGTTGCTCACTATAATATATAACATTTAAAACATCATAGACAACTATACTTAATTTTTTTTTTTTATTTTGGTGAAAGTATACACAGCCAAAGATGTACCATTTCAACAATTTCTACATGTACAATTCAGTGTCATTGGTTACATTCTTCAAGTTATGCTACCATTCTCTCTATCCTTTTCCAAATTATTCCACCACCATTGACTTAAACTCACCGCTCTCTAAGCTTCTTATACAATCTTTAGAGTTTCCATTGTCAGTTTGATCTCACATAGATAGTTCTTTAAAAGAGCACAGTGCTCAAAGCAGATGTACTTTAGTAATTAAAACAAGGTATTTTTGGCTTCAAGGAAGACTTCAGGGGATGGTTTTTGTTTAAGATATAAAGTGGAAAGATTATCTCAGGGCAATAGTTTCAGGAGCTCACCAGCCTCTAGGGCTCCAGGAAGTCTGGATTCCATCAAAAATTTTAAGTTCTGTTCCACATTTTTCCTCCTTTTGATAAGGATTCTTGTATAGAATCTTTGATCAAAACATTCAGTGCTAGTTGCCAGGCACCATCTAATTTTTCTGGTATCATGGCAAAGGAGGCAGTTGTTCATGGACCTACCAGACACATATTCAATTTCCTCCTCTGATTCCTGGCTCTCCTTCTTCATCTGCTGTTTTGGGTGAATGGATACCAATTGTTGTACTTTGGATGGTCACTTGCTAGCTTTTAAGACCCCAGTCACTACACGGAGAATTATACTTTCTAGTTTTTAGAACATGTTGGAGCATCGCTAAGCTAATTAATACACCTTTTGCCTTGTCCAAAATGTCAGCAGCCAGGTGTATTGTAAGTGCAACCATTGGGGAGCTAGCCAGGAGGCAATGACTGATTTTCACCTTGCACAGGGAACATGCTTCTCTCTAGAGACTCTAGTCTCATGAGAACAGCCCTGGAGGGAGCCCCACTGCCTTCTCACAGAACAACTTGTCAAAGGTCTCACTCTGAGCAACAGCGAAGTGAGTCTTCTAGTCTCCACAGATTCCTGCCAGACACACAAACAAAAAAACTCAGGTCAGATGTTGAAAATAAGGTCTCAATCTGCTGGTGCCCACTTGGAGCCCTTTTTTAGTTTTAATATATTCATTTTCTGTTGAAATATTTCACACCTATAGAAAAACACAGCAACAAACTCCCCTATGGCTGACACTTTGCCCTATGCTTCAGTTAAAGACTTAAATGAGAAGAAAGTTAAAATACAGTTAAGACTCCCTGTAATGGTTAAGATTGTGTGTCAACTTGGCTGGGCCATGATTCTCAGTGTTTTTATGTGATCACCTCCTTGATGGGATCCACTGTGAGTAGCCAAGCAGTTGAAAGGGAGTTTCCTTGGGCGTGTGGCCTGTATCTGAATATAAACAGATGTTCTGGCTTTTGCCTGGTCTGGATCCTGCAGCTGGCTCCTGTTCGTCTGATCTCCGGTTCTTGGGACTTGAGCTAGCACCTTACCTGTCAATCTCGGGATTCATTGATCTTCACGACCCATGAACAAGAGCCCTGCTCTCCGACCTGCTGATCTTGGGTTCGCCAGCCATTGCCACTACTATGGGAATCAGGAGAAGCCTCTATCCCGATCCACGGACTTGGGATGTCCCAGCGTCTACAACCTCATGAGCCATTTCTTTGATGTAAATCTCTCTCTCTCTCTATTTTTTTCTGTATATATTTATACTCTTTACTGGTTTTGCTTCTCTAGATAACCCAGCCTAAGACACTCCCTTTGTGGTCCTTCTGAGGAGTTTCTGGGTGGAGCAAAGAGTTTGCACTCAAGTAGTAACCTAAAGGTTGGCAGTTCAAATCCACCCAGTGACCCTGTAGAAGAAAGGCCTGGCTATCTGCTTCCATAAAGATTACAGCCCAGAAAACCCTACTCTGTAACACATAGGGGCACCATGAGTCGAAATCGACTCCAGAGCAGTGAGTTTTTTTCCTCTATTTATCTGCCTCCCTTCCCAGAGGTGACCATGATGGTGAAGTTGTTCTGACATCTCCCTTCCATGTTTTCATACCTTCACTGCATGTTTCTCTATTGCTCTGTGTTTCTAAACATTACATTAGGGTCATCTTTTTGTAATTATTAGTTTGCTTGTTCATTCAACATTCTGTTTTTGAGTATACCTGTGCTGAAAGTTGTGGTTGTGGTTCATTAATTAAGCTATAGTGTGTATTCCATTGTGATATATCTATATCGGAATTGACTCGATGGACAATTAACAACAACATATGTATATGTATCTATAATCTATATAAAATGTGAGTCCCTGGGTGGTGCAAATGGTTAACACCCTTGGCTGCTAACTGAAAGGCTGAAGGTTCGAGTTCACCCAGCGGTGCCTTGGAAGAAAGGCCTGATGATCTACTTCTGAAAAAATGAGCCATTGAAAACCCTATGGAGCACAGTTCTACTTGGACACACACGTGTCACCATTTCAACAAGTTCTACATGTACAATTCAGTGTCATTGGCTGTTGTTGTTAGGTGCCATTGAGTCGGTTCTGACTCATAACCACCCTATGTACAACAGAATGAAACACTGCCTGGTCCTGTGCCATTCGCACAATGATTGCTGAGTTTAAGCTCACTGTTGTGGCCACTGTGTCAATCCATATCCTTGAATGTCTTCCTTTTTTTGCCGACCCTCTACTTTACCAAGCATAATGTCTTTCTACAGGGATTGCTGATAACATGTCCAAAGTATGTGAGATGAAGTCTCGCCATCCTCACTTCTAAGGAGCATTCTGGCTGTACTTCCTCCAAGACAGATAATCTTCCCCAACACCATAATTCCAGGACATAAATTCTTCTTTCGTCTCTCTTATTCATTGTCTAGCTTTAAAATGCACATAAAAAAATTATTATTATTATTATTTTTCGATTGAAAATACCATGGCTTGGGTCAGGCACACCTTAGTCCTTAAGGTGACATCTTTGCTTTTTAACACTTTCAAGAGGTCTTTCGCAGCAGATTTACCCGATGCAATGTGTCTTTTGATTTCTCGACTGCTGCTTCCATGTGTGTTGATTGTGAATCCAAATAAAATGAAATCCTTGACAACATCAGTATTTTCTCCATTTATCATGATGTTGGTTATTGGTCCAGTTGTGAGGATATTTGTTTTCTTTATGTTGAGGTGTAATCCATACTGAAGGCTGTGGTCTTTGATCTTCATTAGTAAGTGCTTCAAGTCCTCTTCACTTTCAGCAAGCAAGTTTGTGTCACCTGCATAACACAGGTTGTTAATGAGCTTTTCTCCAGTCCTGACGCCAGGTTCTTCCCCATATAGTCCAACTTCTCAGATTATTTGCTCAGCATACAGATTGAATAGGTATGGTGAAAGGATACAACCTTCACTCATACCTTTCCTGATTTTAGTCTATGCAGTATTCCCTTGCTCTGTTTGAACAACTGCCTTTTGGTGTAAGTACAATTTCCTCATGAGCACAATTAAGTGTTCTGGAATTCCCATTCTTTGAAATGTTATCTATAATTTGTTATAATCCACACAGCCGAATGCCTTTGCAGAGTCAATAAAACACAGGTAAATATCTTTCTGGTATTCTCTGATTTCAGCCAGGATCCATCTGACATGAGTAACGATATCCCTTGTTCTATGTCCTCTTCTGAATCCGTCTGGCAGTTCCCTGTCGATGTACTGCTGCAGCTGTTTTTGAATGATCTTCAGCCAAATTTTACTTGCGTGTGATATTAATGATATTGTTCAATAATTTCTGCATTTGGTTGGATCACCCTTCTTGGAAATAGGCATAAATATGGATCTCTTCCAGTCAGCTGGCCAGGTAGCTGTCTTCCATATTTCTTGGCACAGATGAGTGAGCACTTCCAGCACTGCGTCGTTTGTTGAAACATCTCAGTTGATATTCTGTCAATTCATGGAGCCTTGTTTTTCATCAATGCCTTCAGTGCAGCTTGGAACTCTTTCTTCAGAACCATCGGTTCCTGATCATATGCTACTTCCTGAAATGTTTGGATGTCAACCAATTCTTTTTGGTGTAGTGACTCTGTATTCTTCCACTTTCTTTTGATGCTTCCTGTGTCTTTTAGTATTTTCCCCATAGAATCCTTCAATACTCCAACTCGAGGCTTGAATTTTTTCTTCAGTTCTTTCAGTTTGAGAAATTCCAAGCATGTTTTTCCCTTTGGTTTTCTATCTCCAGCTCTTTGTACATATCATTGTAATACTTTACTTTGTCTTCTTGAGCACCCTGTGAAATTTTCTGTTCAGCTCTTTTACTTCATCATGTCTTCTTTCACTTTAGCTACTCAATGTTCAAGAGCAAGTTTCAGAGCCTCTTTTGACATCCATTTTGGTCTTTTCTTTCTTTCCTGTCTTTTTAATGACCTCTTGCTTTCTTTACATATGATGTCCTTGGTGGCATTCTACAACTTGTCTGGCCTTTGGTCATTAGTGTTCAACATGTCAAATCTATTCTTAAGATGGTCTCTAAATTCAGGTGGGATATGCTCAAGGTCGTACTTTGGCTCTTGTGGACTTGCTCTGATTTTCTTCAGTTCCAACTTGAGCTTTACATATGAGCAATTGATGGTCTGTTCTTTAATCGGCCCCGGCCTTGCTCTGAGTGATGATATTGAGCTTTTCCATTGTCTCTTTCCACAGATGCAGTCAATTTGATTCATGTGTATTCCGTCTGGCAAGGTCCATGTGTACAGTTGCCACTTATGTTGGTGATAAAAGGTATTTGCAATGAAGAAGTCGTTGGTTTTGCAAAATTCTATCATGTGATCTCCAGCATCATTTCTATCACCAAGTTCTTGTTTTCCAACTACCGATCCTTCTTTGTTTCCAACTTTTGCATTCCAATCACCAGTAATTATCATTGCATCTTGATTGCACATTTGATCAATGTCAGACTGCATTAGTTGGTAAAAATCTTCAATTTCTTCATCTTTGGCATTAGTGGTTGGTGTGTAAATTTGAGCGATAGTTGTATTAACTGGTTTTCCTTGTAGGTGTATGGATATTCTCCTATCATTGACAGTGTATGTCATTCTTGGCATAGTAGACCATACGATTGTCTGATTCAGAATGGCCAATAACAGTCCATGTCAGCTCACTAAATGCCTGGGATATCGATATTTATGTGTTCCTTTTCATTTTTGACAATTTCCAATTTTTCTAGATTCATACTTCGTACATTCCACATTCTGATTATTAATGGATGTTTGTAGCTGTTCCTTCTCATTTTGAGTCGTGCAACATCAGCAAATGAAGGTCCCAAAAGCTTGACTCCATCCCTGTCATTAAGGTTGACTCTAGTTTAAGGAGGCTGTCTCTTCCCCAGTCATATTCTGAGTGCCTTCCAACCTGAGGGTCTCATCTTCCAGCACCATATCAGACAATGTTCTGCTGCTATTCACAAAGTTTTCACTGGCTAATTCTCTTCAGAAGTAGACCGCCAGACCCTTTTTCCTAGTCTGTCTTAGTCTGGAAGCTCAGCTGAATCCTGTCCACCATGGGTGACCCTGCTGGTATTCAAATACCGGTGGTAGAGCTTCCAGCATCACAGGAACATGCAAGCCCCCCCACAAACTGACAGTGATATTAATGATACTGCTTGATAATGTCCGTATTCCACTGAATCACCTTTCTTTGGAATAGGTACCGCATGTGAATCTTTTCCAGTCAGTTGGCCAGGACGCTGTCTTCCAAATTTCTTGGCATAGATGAGTGAATGCTTCCAGCGTTGCATCCATTTGTGGAAACATCTCAATTGGTATTCCATCAATTCCTGAGCCTTGTTTTTTGCCAGTGCCTTCATTGCAGCTTGGAATTCTTCCTTCAATACCATTGGTTCTTGATCATATGCTACCTCCTGAAGTGGCTGAATGTTGACCAATTTTTTTTGGTACAGTGACTCTGTGTATTCCTTCCATCTTCTTTTGATGCTTCCTGTGTAGTTCAGTCTTTTGAATTGTGGTGTCGTCGAAGTATATTGAATATCCCATGAACTACCAGAAGAACAAACAAATCTGTCTCGGACCAGTTCTTGGAGAGGAACATCATGCTTGGTAAAGTAGAGGGTCAGCAAAAAAGAAAAAGACCCTCAATGAGACGGATTGGCACAGTGACTACAACAATGGACACAGACATACCTACTATTGTGAGGATGGTACAGTACTGGGCAATGTTTTGTTCTGTCATTCTTAAAGTCAATATGAGTTGGAGCCAACTTGAGGGCACCTAACAACAGTGGTATTCATATGGAAGCTCTAGAATCCATGTTGGGCCCTACTACCTACAAGATTTATGAGCTTGGGAAAGTTTTCTTTTTTTTTTTTCCATCCCACCTCAACCCTCGGAATCATCATGATACTATTGACTAGATACCAAATTTGGCTTTGAAAATTATTTTTATTACATTCGTACCAGTGCCTTGGGGCATAATGACTATTCGTTTGAACAAGAGAGGGACAATGGGTTCTCTGCTGTCACGTCAGCCCTTCCAGAGGGTAAGATGTTCCAGGTTCTGCTCAGAGTGTCCTGGCCATGCCTTTAGGGTTTGGTGTGGGGTAAACCTGTCTTGCCAATTCTGACCATATTTATTACCCTCTCCGTAACCCCCTTCCTAACCTTGTGTATATTCAGGGATATAACTTTTCATTATCTCTGGGAGAAGTTATGCTTAGAATTTTGAGTATTAAGGGAGTATCCCCTGAGCTCTCAAATGGGGTGTCCAAACATTCTGGAGATAGGGTGTGGAGACTCAGAAAGCAAAAGTAACTTTCCAAAGTCACTTGGCTAATAAGTGACAGAAATGATGTAAGTTCTGCCTTTGGAATCAGTATTACTTTCTCTTTTAAACAGGTAGACTAATTTTTTTTTTTCCTGTTGCCATTGAATTGATTCCTACTCATGGCGACCACCTGTGTTTCAGAGTAGAACTGTGCTCCATAGGGTTTTCAAGTCTTTTTGATCATTGCTGTCCTAACGGGAGTGAGGTAGTATCTCATTGTGGCTTCGATTTGCATTTACCTAATGAATAATGGGAAACCCTGGTGGCGTGGTGGTTAAGAGGTACAGCTGCTAACTAAAAGGTTGGCAGTTCAAATCTACCAGCTACTTCTTGGAAATTAATGGCTAATGGAGTCCTTGGGTTGCACAAACGATTAAGCGCTCGACGATTAGCCAAACCCACAGTGAGGTATCATCTTACACCCATTAGAATGGCAATGATAAAAAAACAGAAAACAATATAACCTTTTTGGAAGCAAATTGCCAGGCCTTTCTTCTGAGGTGCCTCTGGGTCTGAGCCTCCAGCCTTTTGGCTAGTAGTCAAGTGTGTAACTTTTTGAGCCACCCAAGGACTCCAGTTTGGCCTGTAATTAAACCCGCTGCCATTGAGTCGACTCATAGGTACCCTACAGAAGAGAGTAGAACTGCCCCCATAGGATCTCCGAGGCTGTCATCTTTATGGGAGCAGACTGCTATATCTTTCTCCTGTGGAGTGGCTGGTGTGTTTGAACCACCTTTCGATTAACAGCTGAGTGCTTAACTACTACACCACAGGGCCCTTGGTCCATAATTGGCACTAAGTAAATATTTGTCAAATGAATGAATGAATATTTGCAAGAGGAAGAGCTGAGCCCGGGGCTCTGAAGAGACCAGGGTTTTTGTGAAGGCTCTTCACCTTGCTAACCATGGAATGGGGAAGAACAAAGAGGCTTGAACTCAGACTGCCGGGGTTGAATCCGCATTCTCCCACTCATAGGCCACATAACCGTGACAAGTGATTTTGCCTTTTTGAGCCTCAGTTTCCACCTATGTCAAACTGGGGATACAATTTCCACCCCATGAAGTTGTTGTAACGCTTTTATCAACCCATGTGTGTAAAGCACTAATGTTGTTATTAGCTGCCGTCAAGTTGGCCCCTGACTCATGGCGACCCCATGTACAGTAGAAGGAAACGCTGCCTGGTCCTGCACCATCCCGTGATTGGCTGCAGATCACACTGTTGTGATCCACAGGGTTTTCATTGGCTGATTTTCAAAAGTAGATTGCCAGGGTTTCGTTCCTAATCCGTCTTAGTCCAGAAGCTCTGCCGAAACCTATTCAGCATCATAGTAACACACAAGCCTCCAGCGACTGATGGGAATTGAACCTGGGTCTCCTGCATGGAAGGCGGGAATTCTATCACAGAACCACCAGTGCCCCCCAAAGCACTAATGCCCACCACATATTAAGCCCATTGCTGTCCAGTTGAATCCGACTCATAGCGACCTGATAGGACAGAGTAGATCTGCCCCGCAGGGTTTCCAAGTCTGTAATCTTTACAGAAGCAGACTGCCACGTCTTTCTCCCACGGAGTGACTGGTTGTTTTGAACTACCAACCTTTTGGTTATCAGCCGATTGCTTAACCATTGTGCCACCAGGGCTCATTCACCACATATTACTTATTTGTATATGAAATATCTAGAATAGGCAAATGTATAGACACCAAAGTTTATTAGTGGTTAAATACATGGGGTGGCCATGAGTAGGAATTAACTTGAAGGCAATGGGTTTGGTTTTCTGGTTTTACCAGAGGCAGGAAGAAGGGGGAAAGGGTGAGTCATTGTTTAGGAAACATTGATTTTCTGTTTATGGTAATGGGAAATTTGGCAATGGATATTGGTGGTGGTGGCACGACATGATTAATGTAAATGACGTCATTAAATTGTACATGTTGCTGTAGTTAGGTGCTACTGAGTCAGCTGCGACTCATAGTGACCCCATGTGGAACAGAACAAAACATAGCCCAGTCCTGTTCACTCCTCACAATAGAAGGTATGTTTGAGCCCATTGCTGAAGCCACTGTGTCAATCCAAATTGTACATGTAAAAAACGTTAGATTGGCAAATGTTGTGTTTTATATATACATATTTTACAACAATAAAAAAATTAACAAGAAACAGGTTGGGAAAAAGTTCCTTCATCTTTGCTTTAAAGTAATTGTTGATTTTTTGGTCTCATGTAGATGATTTTTTTTTTAAAGGAGCACAGTTGGTATGCATTATTTTTTAAGCCAATTTGTTATTTAGCTGCAAGGTGACCTCAGGGGTTATTTTCGGTTCAAGGTTTGAAGACTATCTCAGGGCAATAGTCTTGGGGAGTCCTCTAGTCTCAAGCAGTCCAATACCAAAACCAAACCCACTGCCGTCGATTCTGACTTATAGTGACCCTATAGGACAGAGTAGAACTGCACCATAGAGTTTCCAAGGAGCCCCTGGCGGATTCCAACTGCCGACCTCTTGGTTAGCCACCATAGCACTTAACCACTACACCACCAGGGTTTCCAAGCAGTCCAATATTTTTTTTTTTTTTTGGAATTTGAGGTTCTGTTCCACATTTTCCCCCCATTCTATCAGAGTCCATCTATTGTGGCTCTGGTTAGAACGGTCAGTAGGGATAGCTGGCCACCGTCTAGTTCTGGTCTCAGGGTAGATGAGGCCATGGTTTGTGTGGACTAGTTTCTTCTTTGAGTGTTTGGTTTCCTACTTTCTCTTTTGCTCCAGACAAATAGAGACCAATAGTTGTATCTTCGATGGCTGCTCACAAGCTTTTAAGACCCCAAACACTGCTCACCAAACTGGAATGTAGAACATAACTTTATGAATTATGCAAGGGGGCAGAGAAACTAGATTAACGGAAATAGATCAGTCAGAACAGAAATAATGAGAATGTTCATGCATTGTGAAAAATGTACCAATGTCACTGAAATTGTTGAATGGGAACCTGAACTGCTGTGTAAACTTCACTGAAAACACAATAAAACAATATTAAAAAACAAAACAAAATTTTCTTCACTTCTCTCATATCCCATGTCTTCATTTCTTTTTGGAAAAGGTGAATATGTTTTTAACCGATACTCAGTCCCCATTTGTTTGCTGTGGAGCATAAGTAAAATAAGGTCTGAATAGATCTTGCCACAGACAGATGCTGAAGGATGAATTAACTCCCTCTCTTCCCAGCCTTGTCGCCATACATGGTCCCGAAACTTACTGCCATCGAGTTGATTCTGACTCATAGCAACCCTATAGGACAGGTAGAACTGCCCCATTGGGTTTTCAAGGCTGTACTCATTAAGGAAACAGACTGCTACCTCTTTTCTCCCAAGGAGCGGCTAGTGGGTTTGAACCTCTGATCTTAGGCAACCGAGTGCTTAACCACTATGCCACATGGTCTATAGGGCTGTCCTATCCTTGTCTTAGATTGTCTTGAAGGTCCACCAGGCCACCTCCACTGGGGACACCTGCCTTCCTATTGGCGCATATTCTTCCAGCCTCTTCTCTCTCTCATAAAAGGCTCTTGCCTCTTCCACTATCCCAACATGAATCCAAGATGGCAGCATGGGAAAGGAAAGCTCAATTGGACCGAGCACAGGTGAAGGAACTGGGGTGAAGACCTGCTCTTACCACCAGCTGGCTGACCTCAGGTATGGTGCTTGGCCTCTCTGAGTTTTCCCTGTCCAGGGAGCTATGAGAATGAGAATGTTCGTGCATAGTATTTGTATTTCCTACTGGACTTTAAAAAGCAATCAAGGTTAACAATACAAAAGACAAACAACCCGATAAAAAAATGGGCACAGGACTTGAACAGACATTTCACCAAAAAATACATATTCAAATGGTCAACAAGCACATGAAAAGATGCTCAATATCATTAGCCATTGTTGCTGTTCTTAGTTGCCATTGAGTCGATTCTGATTCATGGAGACCCATGTGTTACAGAGTAAAACTGCTTCATAGGGTTTTCAAGGCTGACATTTTGCAGCCTTTTGGCTAGCAGTGGAGTGCTTAATCATTTGTGCCACCCAGGGACTCCATTAGCCATTGTTGTTGTTGTTAGGTGCCGACAAGTCAGTTCTGACTCATAGTGACCCTGTGTACAATAGAACGAAACTCTGCCTGTCCTGTGCTATCCGCACAATCATTGTTATGCTTAAGCCCGTTGTTACAGCCACTGTGTCAATCCATCTCATTAAGGTTCTTCCTCTTTTTTGATGATGCTGTACTTTACCAAGCATGATGTCCTTCTCCAGGGACTGATCCCTGCTGCATGTCCAAAGTATGTGAGATGAAGTCTCTCCATCCTGGTTTCTAAGGAGCATTCTGGGTGTACTTCTTCCGAGACAGATTTGTTCATTCTTTTGGCAGTCCATGGTCTATTCAACATTCTTCACCAACACCATAACTCAAAGGCATCAATTCTACTTAATTATTTGTTATTCATTGCACAGCTTTTCCATGCCATCAGCTATTAGGTAAATGCAGATTAAAACCACAGTCAGATACCATCTCACCCCCATTAGAATGGTGATGATCAAAAGGACAGATAACAACAGGTACTGGCAAAGTAGTGGAGAAACGGGAACCCTCATCTGTTGCTGGTTGTTACGCAAACTGGTGTAGCTGCTGTGGAAAAGAGTTCGGTGGTTTCTCAAAAAAGTTGAACAAAGAACTACCACGTGACCCAGCAATCCCAATCTCAGGTAGATACCAAGAAGAAGTGAAAGAAGGAACACAAACAGAAACCTGTACACCAATGCTCATTGCAGCACTTTTCACCATAGATAAAATGTGAAAACAACTGAAATGTCTATCAACAGAAGAATGGCTGAACAAAGTGTGGTTTATACGCACAATGAAATACTACTCAGCCATGAGGGGAAACGAAGTCCTGATGCACTCCACAACATGAAGGAACCTTGAAAACATCATGCTGAGCAAAATCAGTCAGTTGCGAAAGGACAAACCCTGTATGATCTCACTAACAGG
Source organism: Loxodonta africana (assembly GCF_030014295.1). Classification (NCBI taxonomy): domain Eukaryota; kingdom Metazoa; phylum Chordata; class Mammalia; order Proboscidea; family Elephantidae; genus Loxodonta; species Loxodonta africana. Next base: position 15,106,118 of record NC_087352.1, read on the forward strand.
AAATAAGCAAATGTACAGAAACCAGGGATTGTTAGTGTTCACCAGGGGTGGGAGGGAGGGGGAAGTTTTGCTTTGGGGACATTGAGTTTATGTTAATGGTGGTGAAATAATTTGGAAAAGGATCGCGAGAATGGTTGCACAAAGTGAAGGATATGTTACTGAATTGTACACGTGGAAATTGTTGAATTGGTGGAAAAAAAATAATCAAGGGAGCAAGCGGATGTGAAAGTTTCAGGCAAAATATATATATATATATATATATATATATATATATATATATATATATATATATATATTTTATAGAGGAGTCGGCAGCTTTCAAACTTCAGTGAGCACCGGAATCACATGACACGCAGGTTGCCCGCCCAACTTTTAGAGTTTCAGCAAGGGGTTTTATTTTTCCTTCCAAAAGGTTGGGGGGGGGCGGTGCTCAATAATTTGCATTTCCAACGAGTTCCCAGCTGATACTGATGGTGCTGGTCCAGGGACCACACTTTCAGAACTGTTGCATTCTGAGAGTGACAAATCTGTTGTGGTCGAGTGGATTCCAATCATAGTGACCTTATAGGACAGGGTAGAACTGCCCCATAGCTTTTCCAAGGCTGTGATCTTTACGGAAACAGACTGCCACAGCGTTTGCCTAGGAAGCCGCTGGTGGATTCGAACCTTCAGCCTTTTGGTTAGCAGCCGAGCCCTTAACCACTGCGCCACCAGGGCTTCTTGCATGGTACACACTTATACTAAAAAAATTTATGTTTATTTGAAATTCAATTTTTTTGGTGTTTTCTTTTTTTTAAAAAGGTTTATTGAATTTTTTGTGAAAGTTTAAAAAATACGGAATGCTTCATGAGTTAGCATGTCATCCTTGCGCAGGGGCCACGCTAATCTTCTGTATGTCGTTCCAATTTTATTATATGTGCTGCCGAAGCAAGCACTGAAATTCAAATTTAACTGATGTCATTTCTACTTTCCTCCCTCTCTCCCTCCCTCTTTTCTTTCTTTCCTGTCTCCCTTCTTCCTTTTGTTGTTGAGTTTGCTTTTGTTGTTGATTTCTGATTTAGGAGACCCCAAGTGTTACAGGGTAAAACTGCCCCACGGGGCTTCCTTGGTCGTAATCTTTATGGGAGAAGATTGCCAGGTCTGTTTCTCCCACACCGCCGCCGCTGGGTGGCTTTGAATCACCAACTTTTGGTTACCCCTTGCTGCCCTCGAGACGATTCCAACTCATAGTGGCCCTATACGACAGGGTAGAACTGCTGCATGAATTTCCAAGGCTGTAATCTTTACGGAAGCAGACTGCCACATCTCCCTGGGAACCTGTGGTGAGTTCTAACTGCTGACCTTTTGGTTAGCAGCCGAGCGCTTAACGGCTGTGCTACCAGGGCTCCTTTCTAAGAGCGATGCCCCTGGTTTTTCTACTAGTCCTGAGATTGAAGGTACGGGAGGAAATGCTAAGGAGTTGTCTGTGTGCTGTGGAGCGGCTGGAGTAGGTGGTGCAGGAATGGGAACGTATAAAGCCACAGGCTCTGTTGCTGCGTGCATGCTACCCGCAGGCAATCAGGGGCCATGAGAAGTCTGGAAGGCTGGGTGTCCCTGGCTCTCTGTCTGAACCGGCTGAATGCAGGTGAGGCAGCAAGGTGGGAGGGGAGGGGAGGAGGGGAGGAAAGAGGAAGAAGGGGAGGCCTAGGAGGCAGAAAACAAATTCGACTGAATGTATACGATAGTGGCTGGTACAGGATAGAGAATTTGGAAAGCCTTGGGCTCTAGTTCTTCATCTTGCTGGTTGGATGATTATGGTCAAGGACTGTAAAACCTACGAAAGCAGGAACCTGTGTAAGGTGGAAGCCTGTCAGAGAAGGAAAACTCAAATATTTCCCGCCAAAAGAAGAGAGAGAAAAGTGGTATCTTTTCTGCGTATCAAAGGCGGAAAACTGGCAAGACCTAGAAAATCAAGGCAGTCCCATCGGGCTCTGCCTCTCACAGGTTTCACAGCACCTCTGCCTTTCTTTGAGCCTCCGTCTTCTCATTTACATAATGGTAATAATAATCTTTGGAACCGAGGGGAAGCTTATCATGTACTGCTTTGGGAAGTTCTCCAAGGTCTGCGGTAAAGTGACTGCCTTAGGTACCTGGTGCTGCTATAACAGAAATACCACAAGTGGGTGGCTTTAACAAACAGAAATTTGCTTTCTCACAATTTAGGAGGCTAGAAGTCTGAATTCAGACTACCAGTTTCAGGGAAAGGCTCGTTCTCTCTGTCAGGTCTGGGAGAAGATCCTTGTCTCTTCTGAGCTTCTACTCCTGGGTGATTTGCATGTGACCTGGTGTCTGTCTCCCCCATCTCTGCTTGCTTAATCTGGTCTTTCATATGTTGAAAGAGATTGGCTTAAGACACACTCTACACTAATGCTGGAGCTCTGGTGCTGAACTGGGTAAGAGCTCAGGCTGCTAACCAAAAGGGTCGCAGTTTGAATCCACCAGCTGTTCCTTGGAAACCCTATGGGGCAGGCAGTTCTACTCTGTCCTGTAGGGTTGCTATGAGTCGGAATCGACTTGAGGGCACACAACAACATCAACAACACTAATACTGTCTCATTAAGATAACAACAAAAACAACAAACCCATTCCCAAATGGGATTATAACTATAGGGTTAGCATTTACAACACATATTTTCTTGGGTCACAATTCAATCCATACAGTGAGCAAAGTGCAAAAGAACAGTATGGAGACTAGGCTACACTTTGTGTGAAAAAGGAGAAGAAAAAGGTATTTATACATGGTTGCTTGGATGCTCATAAAATATATCTGTAGGTTTTACAAGATCCTTACAACATGGGTTGCCTGTGGGGAGGGTCATGGGGTGATTAGGGTCATGGGTGACTGAGAGAATTTTATATGTTCCCTGAAGTTTAAACCCTATGAATTGCCTCCCTAGGAAACACATAGATTCAAGAAAAAGCAAGTGATCTTTATCTATCGTAGTTGTTGCAATGATTAAATCAGATAGATGTCAGCAAAACCCTTAGGAATGTCAAAGCCCTTCAGCCAAAGACCACCAGAACCACTTCAAGCTGAACAAGTTGGGTCTATTACTCATTGCAAAGATGGCAAACACATACCATGGGTCTCTAAGTAAGACTGTTAGAAAGAACCTTTCATAGGAGTTAGGCTTTAGTTGGTGACTTTTGAGAGGTTTAAGAAGCAGAAGGTTCACTCAAGACTGGATGCTGTTAGAAAGCAGGAGCAATTCTATGATTGGGTATCATAGGGAAGGCAGACTAGAACAAGGAGAAAAAGCTGTAATCGGTAAAAAAAAAAAAAAGTAGCAGTCACTCACTTTAGCCCAAAGAAGGGAAGCTTGGCATTTTGTGGATGGCACAGCGTACTGGTTTTCTAGAACTGCTGTAATGAAATACCATGCACTGGGTGGCTTCCAAAAACAGAAAGGTATTCTCCCACGGTTCTGGAGGCTGGAGCCTGAGATCGGGGGTTGGGAGTGTGATTCCTTTGGAGGGTTTGAGGGAGAATCTGTTCCACACCTTTCTCCAGGCTTCCCTTGGCTTGCAGCTGCTGCGTCACATGGCGTCCTTCCTTGTCTCTCTGTCCCTCTGTCTCCTCTTTTATAAGGACACCGCTCAGATTGGTGTAGGACCCACCCTACTCCAGTATGACCTCATGTTAACCTAACCGATCACATCTTCAAAGACCCCATTTCCAAACAAGATCACCGGCACAGGCACGGGGTAAAGACTTCAGCATATCTTTCTGGGGGACACAATTCAACCCATAACACAGAGTGACCTTGTTTTGTTTTGCATTCTAACAAAATTCTGCAGTGGCCTTGTTGTTAGGTGCCATTGAGTCAGTTCCGACTCATCGTGACCCCATGTACAACAGAAAAAATACTGCCCGGTCCTGACCCATCCTCACAGTTGTTGCTATGTTTGAGCCCATTGTTGCAGGCTCTGTGTCAATCCATTTTGTTGAGGGTCTTCGTCTTTAGCTGATCTGTGACTTTACCAAACATGATGTCCTTCTCTAGGGACTGATCCCTCCTGATAACAGGTCCAAAATACATGAGTCAAGTCTCACCATCCTTACTTCCAAGGAGCATTCTGGCTGTACTTCTTCCAGGACAGACTTGTTCATTCTTCTGGTAGTCCAGGGTATATTCAATCTTCTTTGCCAATACCACAGTTCAATGGCATCAATTCTTCGATCTTCCTTATTCATTTCCCAGCTTTCGCATCCATACAAGGCGATCGAAAATACCATGGCTTGAGTCAGGTGCACCTTAGTCCTCAAAGTGCCCTCTTCGCTTTTGAGCACTTTAAAGAGGTATTTTGCAGCA